>NW_027361829.1:69875000-70475000 GCF_039654945.1 Dendrobates tinctorius
AGTAGGCTTGTCAGAAAAGGTAGGTCTTCAGGTTCTTTTTGAAGGTTTCCATGGTAGGCCAGAGTCTGATATGTTGTGGTAGAGTTCCAGAGTAGGGATGATGCATGGGTGAAATCTTGTATGCGATTGTGGGAAGAGGAGATAAGAGGGGAGTAGAGAAGGAGATCTTGTGAGGATCGGAGGTTGCGTGCAGGTAAGTACTGGGAGACGAAGTCACAGTTGTATGGAGGGCACAGGTTGTGGATGGCTTTGCATGTCATGGTTAGGGTTTTGAACTGGAGTCTTTGGGTAATAGGCAGCCAGTGCAGGGATTCACAGAGGGGAGAGGCTGGGGAATAGTGGGAGGACAGATGGATTAGTCAGGCAACAGAGTTTAGATTAGATTGGAGGGTTGCAAGAATGTTAGAGGGGAGGTCATAGAGCAGGAGGTTGCAGTAGGCAAGACAGGAGATGACGAGGGCATAAACTAGGGTTTTTTCAGATTCTTGGTTGAGGAATGTACGGATCTAGGAAATATTTTTGAGTTGAAGTTGGCAGGAAGTGGAAAGGGTTTGGATATGTGGTTTAAAGGAGAGATCAGAGTCAAGGATTAAGCCAAGGCAGTGAGCTTGTGGGACTGAGAGAGTGAGCAGCCATTTACTTTAATGGATAGATCTGTTGGGGGGGGTCGAGTGAGATGGGGGAAAGATGATGAATTCGGTTTTGTCCATATTAAGATTTAGAAATCTAGTGGAGAAGAAGGATGAAATAGCCGGCGTTCTGGTTAGTAGGGAGGTGATATCTGGTCCAGAGATGTATATATGTGTGTCATCAGCATAGAGGTGATACTGAAAGGCGTGAGATTCTATGAACTGTTCGAGGCCGAAGGTGTAAATGGAGAAGAGCAGGGGCCCTAGGACTGAACCTTGCGGGACTCTGAAAAATAGCGGGCGAGATGATGAGGTGGTGTGCGAGTGGGAGACACTGCATGTCCGGTCTGTTAAGTATGACGAAATCCAAGATTGGGCAAAGTCAATGAAGCCAAGAGATGAGAGAGTCTGTAGTAATAGGGAATGGTCCACTGTGTCAAAGGCAGAGGACAGGTCCAGGAGGAGGAGGACAGAGCAGTGTCGCTTGGCTTTGGCAATTAATAGGTCATTAGTGACTTTAGTTTGTGCAGACACATGCACATTTGTGGCCTGCTGGGGGTCATTTTGCACGGCTCTGGCAGTGCTCCTCCTGTTCCTCCTTGCACAAAGGCTGAGGTAGCGGTCCTGCTGCTGGGTTTCTGCCCTCCTACGGCCCCCTCCACGTCTCCTGGTGTACTGGCCTGTCTCCTGGTAGCACCTCCAGTCTCTGGACACTACGCTGACAGACACAACAAACCTTCTTGCCACAGCTCGCAGAGCTTTAAACTAGAACAATGTGGGAAGAGAAGCAAAAGGCAAGAAAAAGTCATACACCTGACAAATGCTATTGAGGATTCTGCTATTAGAAGTGGGAGGAAAGAACAAAGACAAAAGAATCTAAATAATAAAAATATTGGAGAAAGAGAAACCAATCACAAACTAAAATGTTTCTATACTAATGCACAAAGCATGGGCAACAAACAAGGAGAATTGGAACTACTAACGCAGGAAAAGAAATATGATGTCACTGAAACTTGGTGGGACAATACACATGATTGGAATACAAGGCTAGAAAGATACAACTTATTTGCAAGAAATAGACTTGATAATCGAGGAGGTGTTGCATTGTATGTTAGAAATGCGTATATCTGCACAGAGATTGAAGCTTCAGAGACTGGGAGTTCTGTGGAAACTGTTTATGTAAGAATACAAGGAGAGAACAAAAGAAAGGACACCATTTTAGGCATTTACTAAAGGCTGCCTGTGCAAGCTGAAGATATGGTTGAACTCTTTATGCATCAAATGGCCACGTTCTCCAAAAAATATGATATAGTTGTCATGGGAGATTTCAACTATCCAGACATTTGTTAGGAATCTTTCTCAGGCAATATCCTCTCTTGCTGACAACTTTACCTTCCAAAAGGTAGGGGAGAAAACAAGGGGATCTGCTACCTTGGATCTAATCCTTATAAACAGGGAGGAAATGGTTGAGGATGTAAAAGTGGCTGGGACCCTAGGAGGTAGCCACCATGCTATTTTAGAATTTGGGATAACTAGAGGAGGAAGACCTGTGAAGACTCAGACGTCAAGTTTAGATTTCAGAAAGGCAGATTTTAAGGGACTTTATCTGTTTTTTCCATGCTCAGCATGGTTTGGGAGACCCCACCCCTCTCCTGTGTAACATGCACATAAATGAGCTGTCCTGCACCACAAGCCCATACTAAGAAGCGCCTGTCCGAATGCTGTTCATTTTAGACACTGTTCAGAAGTTCAGGTTTTAAATACATTAGATAGGGACTGCTTCGTGAAGGGTTACCGTGACGTGGTGAAGCAGCTTGGTATATATTTTTTGCAAAAAACATATCGACTAAATACCCTGTATTTGTTAAACAGCACTTGCTGATTACTGTCATGTTTTTACTGCAGAGTATTTTTTCAAATTTGTTATTTTGTGTTTTCTTGTTGTGTCTCTCACCTTCTTGACCAGGCCAATTTTTACATTTCTGACCACTGTCCACAGTCACTTTATGAGGTCATAACTCTGGAACACTTCAATGGATCTCACTAGAGTTGAGCGAAACAGGTCGGTCAGATTCAAAAGTCGCCGACTTTCGCCAAAGTCGGGTTTCATGAAACGAAACCCGACCACAGTGTGAAGTTGGCCATGCGGTTGGCGACCCAAACGCCAAAGTCGGGTTTCGCCGAATGCTTGCACGTGACTTTTTTCAGCCAATGAGAGAAGCGTAGCGTAGCGGGAGCGTAGCTGGAGTGGGAGTGGGAGTGAGAGAGGGAGATTTCGCCGCCTCTAGGGTTAAAATTCATTCCAGGTGTGTTTACAGTCCTCCACTCACTGCCAACTTTTCTCCCCATTGACTTGCATTGGGTTTCGTGTTTCACGACTTTTCCCTATAGTCGGCCGATTTCGTTCGACGCGACTTTTCAGAAAGTCGGGTTTCATGAAACCCGACTCGACCCTAAAAAAGGCAAAGTCGCTCATCTCTAGATCTCACCTCAACAAATGACACCATTTTGGAAACTAGAACCCTTTGGGAACTTATCTAGATGTGTATTGAGCACCTTGAACCCACAGTAGCTTTACAGAAGTTAAGCTGTGAAAATAAAAAAATCACATTTTTTCCAGATAAATCTTTTTTAGCTCGAAATTTTGCATTTTCATAATGGTAACAAGAGAAATTGCACCATAAAACTTGTTGTGCAATTTCTCCTGAGTGTGCAGATACCTATTATTTGGAGAAAAACAACTGTTTAGGTGTCCTGCAGGGCTTGGAAGGGAAGGAGCGCCATTTGACTGTTTGAATGTGAAATTTGCTGGAATAATTAGTGAATGCCATGTCGCGTTTGGAGAGCCCCTGATATGCCTAAACAGTGGAAACCCTCAACACGTGACACCATTTTGGAAACTAGACCCCTTAGGGAACTTAACTAGATGTGTATAGAGCACCTTGAACCCACAGGTGCTTCACAGAAGTTTATAACGTTAAGCCGTGAAAATAAAAAAAATCACATTTTTCCCAGATAAATCTTTTTTAGCTCCATATTTTGCATTTTCATAATTGCAACAGGAGAAATTGTTCTTTACAATTTGTTGTGCAATTACTCCTGAGTGTGCAGATATCCAATATGTGGAGGAAAACAACTGTTTGGGTGCACAGCAGGGCTTGGAAGAGAAGGAGCGTTATTTGACTTTTTGAATGCAAAATTTGCTGGAATAATTAGCGGACGACATGTAGCATTCAGAGAACCCCTAATGTGCCTAAGCAGTGGAACCCCCCCCCAAAGTGACACCATTTTGGAAACTAGACACCTTTGGGAACTTATCTAGATGTGTATTGAACACCTTGAACTCCCAGGTGCTTCACAGAAGTTTATAACGTTAAGCTGTGAAAATAAAAACATCACATTTTCCCCACAAAAAAATCTTTTTTAGATCCAAATTTTGTATTTTCACAAGGGTAACAGAAGAAAATAGACCCCAAAATTTTTTGTGCAATTTCTCCTGAGTTCACCGATACCCCATATGTCATTAAAAACTACTTTTGAGGCACAGTGCAAAGTTCAGAAGGGAAGAAGCGAGATATTACAGTGCAGCTTTTTCCGAACTTGTTTGAGGGTGCCATGTTGCATTGGCAGTGCCCCCATGGTGCCAGCACAGTAGAACCCCCACATAAGTGACTCCATTTTACAAACTAAAGCTTTCAATAAATTCATCTAGGGGTGCAGTGATTATATTGACATCACAGGTGTGTCACAGACTTTTATACAATTGAGCAGTGAAGAAAAAATAATTTACATTTTTACCACCAAGATTGTGTGTTAGCCCCAAGTTTTACATTTTCATACTGGAAAATGGGTAAAAATGGCATCACAATTTGTCCCACAATTTCTACTGAACGTGCAATACCCCACATGTACTACTATGTACTACACAGTACTACTTAGCCATGCAGAGAGACCTGGGAGGGACGGAGCGCTCTTTGCCTCCTAGAGCACAGTTTCCTAGAAGAGTTTTCGGATTCCATAAAAAAAGCCCCTAAGTGCTAGAAAAGCAGAATTTCCCTCAAATGACCCCATTTTGGAAATTATAAACCTTTGGGAATTTATCTACAAATGTAGAGACGATTTTGACTCCATGAGTGTTTTCCAGAAACAAGCAGCAGTGGATGTTGCTGAGTGAAAATTGTAAACTGCCGTAGTAGTAACCAGTACGATTTAGTGACCAGTACATTATGCCCAGCTCATGCTTCTGGAGACATGCACCTGTAAATTAGGCGGACTATTATAACTACAGAAATGCCAAACATGTGGGCGCTAAATGTGGTTTAGGCACACAGGGTGTCATGATTCAGGTTTGGATTTGTGGCAGCTCTGGTTCCACGATAATTTAAATTGATTTTTTCCTTTCAGTCCAGCAAGGGTTAATGTCAGTTTCCTTAATGGCAGCTGCTGCTATGTTGCTGGTCAGCTGATGTGGGTGGTGACCACGCTCATCATCCTGTAAATAGTCACCTGACGTATTAGCTGACTGTTGGTGATAGAAGTTTTCTCTGAGGTGGGAGCTCTCTGGCGCCAGCGTGTATCTCGGTTTGAGGTCCTGATTTCGTATCTTCCGCTGTGTCTAGCTTGCAGCTGAAGCTTGAAAGCTAAGTTTGCTTTTTCCCTGTCTTTGTCTGTCTCGTGATTGTCACTACCCCTGTGTTTACATCATCTGCATTGGTGAAGCTAGCGTCCTTGCCGGCCAGTGCACTAGCCAGGGTATAGTGAGGTGACAGCTAGGGATGAGGCGGATGGGGAAGGACACGCATAGGGCATTATGGGAGCTGAGGGATAGGCACAGGCTGTGTTAGGAGATGCCCTATCCCTTGTTCCCTATGGTTAGGGCCTTCTTTTCCCTTTTTCCATCCCTTTGTTAGTGTGTGTTGTGCTGTCCGCTGGACCGACCCCTGTGGGTCGTGACACTGGGGCTCAAAAGGGAGGGGGCATTTGGATTTGGGATCCTAGAATTTACTGAATTTCTTTTGAGGTGCGAGGAGCCATTTCACTTTTCCAGAGTCTTTGTGCTACCAGTAACGTGGAAGCCTCTATATTTCCTGTACCAGATGATGGACCTGAGTATGGGCTTAGTTTTTTTTTATTAAGTTGAAGCTTTTATTGGGAACATTTTACATACCACTAATGATCACATTTATCCGGTGCTCTACGCTGAGCACTTACATCAGAGTTTCCATCTAACTCTCCGAGTGGCATGACAGATGAAACCCGCGATGGATTGATTCACTATAATGAGGCAGCAGAGTTACTCTGAACTCAGTCTGGTCTCTAGTTAAGATCAGCTATGTCCAAATTACAAAGGATGGTACTTCAACATACAATCTTAAACCAATAGGGGCAGCAAATACACTGTCACCTATAAGAAGTGAACCATGAATAGGTTAAAAATATATATTTATTAGATAAAGATTAAAACAAATGTAAAAACAGCTACTTGTCCATAGTTTTTGTAAACATACCCCAAGGGGAACACCAACCAACCACAAATCAGAATTTGCTAAACAATATCAGAAAAATTCAAGAAAACATGCACCTGGTATATATCAAAAGAGGATCACATATGAGGCTGAATAATTGCACTTAATAAATTCTCCAAAGAGAAAAGAAAGGAAGGGACAGTAGATTCTATATAGAATATGTGCTCTTAAGCATCAATATTAAACTCTACAGGCACCTCAAACTATATCTATATATCAGACTAATGTGACCTCCTAACTCTAATGCATGGCAAGTTGAATGAGCCACATAGCCATTGCCCTAGTGACAACCTGCATAACAAGTGCAAATGAAGGTACTTACATAAAAGTAAATAGAGATAATGCCCGTGGTAGTGAACCCCTGCACCCCGACGCACGTTTCACCTTTCTGCTTCTTCCAGGGGCATCTGGTCTCTGTTCAGCGGTGTCCTTATTTTCAGAAGTGCACAAAACTGTAGCCGACAGCACTTTTATGCCATCCTAAAAAGACGGCACTGCCAGATCACAGGTCCTATGGCATCCACAGTGCCTCCATCTGCATCAAGATAGGGAATCTTCCACAGGAGGTTCCATCTGAATCACATATTTCAGAAATTTACACGGAATCTCCGGTGTAAGCGCTCAGTGCAGACGCAGGATAAATTTGCGCCGTGCCTTACTGCAATCTTTGGGAGACAAAATGGAAAATTCAACAGCATGTGATGAATTGGTTTTATTTTTTACGCCATTTCTCATAGGGTATAAGACGATTTTATTCTTTGGGTTGGTGCAATTACAGTGATACCAGATTTACACATGTGGTCAAAATTGTTGGTACCCCTCGTTTAATGACAGAAAAACCCACTATGGTCACAGAAATAACTTGAATCTGACAAAAGTAATAATAAATTAAAAATCTATGAAAATGAACAAACGAAAGTCAGACATTGCTTTTCAACCATGCTTTCAAAGATTTTTAAAAAAAATAAAACTCATGAAATAGGCCTGGACAGAGATGATGGTACCCTTAACTTAATATTTTGTTGCACAGCCCTTTGAGGCAGTCACTGCAATCAAACGATTCCTGTAACTGTTAATGAGACTTCTGCACCTCTACAAAGGTATTTTGGCCCATTCCTCAAGAGCAAACTGCTCCAGTTGTCTGATGTTTGAAGGTTGCTTTTTCCAGACGACATGTTTCAGCTCTTTCCAAAGATGCTCAATAGGATTTAGGTCAGAGCTCATAGAAAGCCACTTCAGACTAGTCCAATGTTTTCCTCTTAGCCATTCTTGGGTGTTTTTAGCTGTGTGTGTTTTGGGTCATTATCCTGTTGCAAGACCCATGACCTGTGACTGAGACCAAACTTTCTGACACTGGGCAGCACATTTCTCTCTAGAATCCTTTGATAGTCTTGAGATTTCATTGTACCTTGCACAGATTCTAGACACCATGTGCCAGATGCAGCAAAGCAGCTCCAGAACATAACAGAGACTCCTCCATGTTTCACAGTAGGGACAGTGTTCTTTTCTTGATATGCTTAATTTTCCCATCTGTGAACATAGAGCTGATGTGCCTTGCCAAAAAGTTTCATTCATTCTCCCAGAAGCTTTGTGGCTTGTCAACATGCAGTTTGGAAATTTCCAGTCTGGCTTTTTTTATGATTTTGTTTCAACAATGGTGTCCTCCTTGGTCATCTCCCATGAAGTCCACCTTGGCTCACACAACGACAGATGGTGTGATCTGACACTCATGTTCCTTGAGCTTGAAGTTCACCTTTACTCTGTTTAGAAGTTTTTCTGGGCTCTATTGTTATCCATCTATTTGATTTGTCATCAATTTGCATCCTGCGGCCACGTCCAGGGAGGTAGGCTACAGTCCCATGGAGCTTAAATTTCTGAATAATATGTGCAACTGTAGTCACAGGAACATTAAGTTGCTTGGAGATGGTCTTATAACTTTTACCTTTAACATGTTTGTCTATAATTTTGTTTTTTCACTCGTGAGACAACTCTTTCCTTTGCTTCCACTGGTCCATGTTGAGTGAGATACACACCATGTCACCAAACATCACAGGTAATATCTGTAGCCCTCTATACAGGCCATCCAAGATTGTAGACACCTGTGATGCTAATTAGTGGTCACACCTTGATTTAACATGTCCCTTTTGTTATATTATTTTCAGGGGTACCATCATTTCTGTCTAGGCCTATTTCATGAGTTTTATTTTTTTTTAAATTCTGTGGAAGCACTGTTGAAAAGCAGTATCTGACTTTTATTTGTCATTTTCATAGATTTTTAATATATTATTAAATTTGTCAGAGTCAAGTTATTTCTGTGACCATTGTGGGCTTTTCTGTCATTAAACAAGGGGTACCAACAATTTTGACCACGTGTAAATCTGGTATCGCTTTTTGGGCTTTAATGTTAGGCTCCTGTCACACACTAAAATTTGCTTTTTATTGCGAAAACTAGGTTTTGCATCACCATATTTGGAGAGCTGTCATTTTTCAATATTTCGGCCTACAGAGTAATGTTATTGCTTGATTTTTGCTTGATGAGCTGATATTTTTATTGGTACCATTTTCGAGCACATGACATTTTTTGATCGCTTTCTATTCCAATGTTTGGGAGACAGAATGAACAAAAACCAACAATTCAGGAATTGCTCTTGGGGTTTTTTTTTAAACTGTTCCACATGTGGTAAAATTGGTAAGTCAGCTTTATTCTTCTGTTCAGAACAATTACAGCGATACCCAATTTATATAGTTATTTTATGTTTTGACGCTTTTACACAATAAAAACTAATTTATAGAAAAAATAATTATTTTGCGTCGCTTTATTCTGAGAGCTATATCTTTTTTATTTTTCTGATGATGAAGTTGTATGACAGCTTGATTTTTTCAGAACAAGATGATGTTATCAGCAGTACCATTTTTATTTACATTCGTCTTTTTGATCATGTTTTAATGCACTTTTTGTTCGGTGGTATGATGATAAAGCATTGTTTTTTGCCTCGATTTTTTTTTTACAGTGTTCACTGAATGGGTTAACTATTGCGACAGTTCTATAGAGCGGGTCGGTTCGGAAGTGTCGATACCAAATATGTGTAATGTTATTGTTTTTTTATTTACATAAATAAATATATTTATTGGAAAAATATTTGTTTCTATTTTATTTGGGGATTTTTAAAAAATATTTTTACACTTTTCAATAATTAATTTTTACTTTTTCACATTGTCCCATTATGGGACATTACTGTATATCATCAGATAGCTGACCTGATGTTCTGCAATGCAGGGCATCAAAGCAGTGCCTGACTGACAGGGAAGATGGCATCTTAAGTCCTGCTCTGAGTCACTGATACACCACCTTCCCTGAAGGACCCCGTGGCCATCCTACAGCCAGGGGTCTCTATGACGACCATCAGGACAATGCGATCGCATCACGTTGTCCTCATGGAAGCGCACAGAGAACTCATTCCCAGCGTGATTCTCCTCTATGTCACTACTGGCAGCAGCATTTGAAAGGTTAAATGCCCACGATCGGTGCTAGCAGTTTACTGTGGGGTGTTAGCTCATACAGAGCTGACACCCGCACCTGATCGCTGTGGTGCTCAGCCTGAGGCCGTGCGATTGTGCCGCTGTACATGTACTGCTGTTTGTAGGAACGCGGCTTCCAAAGAGCAGTACATGTATGGGAAGGGGTATTGTCCAAGTTTGTGATGAGTATACAGCAGACCTTGGCAAACTGCGGCCCATGGGCCACATCCGGCCCCCTATGTGTTCCTGTGCGGCCCGCTGACACTCACAGCCAGAGGGCTGGTGTCCTCACCTTTGTGTGTCAGTTCACTCTTACCTCCCTCTTTGTTCCCCTCTTGTACTGTTGTATGTCATGTGCAGGACAGGTAAGGGTTAAGTCCTCCATAGTGCTCACCCTGTGATTTGTGGCTTATCACATCCACTCCATAGACTGCAATAAGGATACCCACCCCCTCCTGTCAGCGCCTGCCCATATTTAATGTGGATCTCTGCATGTGGAGTAGAGGTGGGAGAAAACTTTTTTCCAATGTTCCCAATTTATTGCTTGATCAACTTCTGATACGTGTTACGATAAGCTTCATTGCAACAAGTATTGTCAGCCTATGTTCACACAACTATAATATTTGTCCAAGTGCTGTCTACGAAAAAAAATAAACCTGACCTCAGACAGAGAACTAGGAGCAATGATATAGAATTGAGTTATTTAGATTACAGCTTGAAAACATCTGTGTGAGAAATGTCACAGCACCCACCGGTCTCTTCTGTATTTCAGATCAGACTCGCCTGTTGAAGTGTGCAAAAATAAAAAAATTGGATCCCATATGAATCATCCGTATAGCATCCGATTTTCCGAATACATTTCCATTACTAACACAGGTCACTATTTCTTCTGTAAAATTTTATTCACTTTTGATGTCTAAAAATGCATGCCATACGGATGACAAAACAGATGGAAAATCGTCTTTTTCTGGATGAAAATAACGTTTTTTTTTTATACACCCATGTAAACTTCATCAGTCACATAAGCAACTACTTTTTATGAAGTGACAAAATTAATATTATGCAGAATTAAGAGTGATCCGAAACCAAAGGTGACTTGCATACTAAATTTAATTAATAATTTAATCACTTTTCTAATATATTTCAGTTAAAAAATTTCTACCATTCCCTCTCTACTCTAACTTCCTATCTGCTTGTGTTTTTTGTTTTTTCACTTCCAATAATGTTTGTTCGAGAATCCCAGTGCATTTTTGGGTACTCACACGGGACATCATTAGACGGCAGAGGCTGCGGTCACTGCCACAGCTGCTTTCCCCACCTTGAAATGAAGCGTCATCTGTTTCAGAAACTGGACTGGTCATCACTTCTCTTTAGAGCCAGCAAGGGAGTACACTGTCACTGTGCATTCAAAGGAATATAGCACAGAAAATTCATACTGAGTATGCATCAGAATTTACAAACAACGCATTGTCAGGTAAGCAGGGCGCAGAGGCTGTGGCAGTGTCCGGAGCATCTGCCCCCTGATGACGGCTAATTCAGGTATCCCAGCATGCACTGTTGAATCTCTAACAAAATGTCATGGGACTTTAAAAAAAAAGACAGGAAGTCAGAATGTAGAGGGTACGTTAGGGAATTTTTCATTGAAGTATAATTAGAAAACAAGATTAAATTATTACACTGAATAGATATACATTTAATATGAAATTCACCTTTGGTTTCGGACCGCCCCTTTAAGTTCAGCCGATTGGTTCAGCCCTCCACAGCAGTGCCAGTTTCTCATGTGGCCCCTTGGGAAAATTAATTGCCCACCCCTGGTCTACAGTCATTCTATGTTACTGCAGAGTTCTGAATTCTCACAATGCGCACTACATGCTGTTAGGATTCCCTGGTGCTGGCTATTTACATACATGTGGTCATGTGCCAATTAGACATGCGTGGCCTCACTCTTTGAAAATGATTTGATGGAGGCCAGACTCATGAGATTGGAATGTGACCAGAAGTATATTAATCGCATACTTGTGCTCACATGACCGTCCACTCTTGCCACCTGAAAGGGAGACTCAAAAGTGTGCAGTGCATGCGCTGTGAGAATTCACAAGACAGCAGACTTTCATCCGGAATACTGTGTCCAGTTGTGGATCCTCTTCTGGAATACTATGGATTATTTGGACTGTGTGGATCCTCATCAGGAATACTATGTCCCCAGTTCTGGGCACCACATTTTAAAAAAAACATCGAAAAACTAGAGCAAGTTCAGAGAAAAGCTACCAGGATGGTGAGCAAACTGCAAAGTATGTTCTACGAGGAACGGTTAAAAAAATCGGTGAATGTTTAGCTTGAAAAAAAGAAGGCGAGACTAAATAGCTGTCTACAAATATATGAAGGAATGTCACAATGTAGAGGGGTCATCCTTATTCTCATTTGCACATGGGTACAAGAAAAGCAATCAAATGAAACTGAAAGGGAGAAGATACAGATTAGATATTAGAAAAAAAATTTTGACAGTGAGGGTGTTCAATGAGTGAAACAGACTGCCACGAGAGGTGATGAGTTGTCCTTTAATGGAAGTCTTCAAACAGAGGCTAGACAGAAATCTGTCTGAGATGGTTTAGTGAATTCTGCATTGAGAGGGGATTTGGACACAGTGACCTTGGAGGTCCCTTTCAACTCTATGATTCTATTATCTAAAACCTGAACAGGCCTTTTAACCCCTTCTTGACATTTGACATATCTATATGTCATAGAAAGGAAGGAGTACTGATGAAGTGTAGATACGTCATGGCGATCACGCGGGCACAGGAGCTAACATGACAGCTGACACCCGACTCTCACTACCAGGAGCAGTGCCCATACCACCCCCACAGCTAATAATAATCTTTATTTAATAATAATAATCTTTATTTATATAGCGCCAACATATTCCCCATAGCTTTACAGTTTGACAGTTTCAAAACACAAGTCATAAGTAACAACTTTAACAATACAATAATTAAAGCAAAATAAGACGACCCTGCTCATGAGAGCTTACAATCTACAATGAGGTGGGGGAGATACAAAGTACAGGTGTGTATTTACAATGGTGTATTTACAATAATGGTCCAGCCATCTTGAGGGAGTGAGGGATGGATGGAGATAGTGAATGGGCTACTCATGCACACTTACACATAGAATGATTTTGATTAGTGAACGTGATAGGCCGATCTGAACAAATGTTTTTTGAGGGAGCACCTAAAACTATGCAAATTGTGGATAATCCTAAATTCTTGGAGTAGAGCATTCCAGAGGATTGGTGCAGCACGGGAGAAGTCTTGGAGTCGGGAGTGGGAAGTACGGATTAGTCCAGAGGTTAGTCGAAAGTCGTTTGCAGAGTGCAGCGGTCAATTAGGCCGACAGACAGAAATGAGGGAGGAGATGTAGGGGGTGCTGCACTGTAGAGAACTTTGTGGGTGAGAACAAGTACTTTGAATTGGATCCTATAATGAATGGGCAGCCAGTGTAAGGACTGGTGAAGAGAGGATGCGTCCGAGTACCGATTAGCCAGATAGATGACCCTGGCTGCTGCATTAAGTATGGACTGGACAGGGGATAGTCGAGTAACAGGGAGGCCAATTAATAGAGTGTTGCAGTAATCCAGGCGGGAGTGGATCAATGCTACAGTGAGGGTTTTTGTTGTTTCCATGGTGAGAAAAGGCCGGATTCTAGAGATGTTCTTTAGGTGTAAGCGGCAAGAGCAGGCAAGAGATTGTATATAGGATGTGAAGGAGAGATTGGTGTCAAATATAACACCAAGACAGCGCGCCTGCTGCCGGGTTGTTATTATAGTGCCACCCACGGAGAGGGAAATGTCAGATTTAGGGAGGTTAGTAGACGGCGGGAGCAGAAGTTCGGTTTTGGAGAGGTTGAGTTTCAGATAGAGAGTGGAAATGATGTTGGAGACTGCGGACAGAGAGTCACTGGCATTCTGTAGTACAGCGGGGGTAAGGTCGGGTGTTATGATGAGTCACCGAAGGAGGAAAAAACAAAATACTAGCTAAGTCCAGAAAAACCAGAGCGGTTGGCAGCTATCGGATTGCAGACCCCTGAACCTATCCACAACAACTAGCAGTAGCCGTGGGGGGTTCCTACGGGGCCCTAGACCCCTCGATCACAGCCGGAGACCTACATAGCCTAAAGACAGAAAAAGGAAAAACTAAACTGCCCCAGAGCAGACCCCAAAGCAATAGGCAGCCCCCAACATATAATGACGGTGAAGCAAGATGAAAACACTAACACAGATAGAAAGATAGGTTGAGCAAATGATGGGGCCCAAGCTAACTAAATAGGACAGGATAGGAAAGCTGCTGTCTGCCATCCGCAAAAACCCTATCCAAAATGAGCCAACCGACTGATAGGAAAAACAGGCCCTGAAGTCGCTAGGCTTCAAAAGACTATATCAGCACTCAGGTATATTCTGAAGACAGAGCAAAAGATCAACAGATCAAAGACAAAAATGGAATTCAGCTCACCCCCGGCCGGGGATGGCAGAACTCCCAAAAAACAAGGCCAAACAAAAACAAAACTGAAGAGTACAAAGCAGAGCCGAAAAACTTAGCTTTGAGATGCAGGAATCAGACTGGTCTCCAAGAATCCAGCAGGATCACCAGCAAGGCAGAAGGGCGTCGGCTGCCTTATATCCAGTCCTCAATTCCAGCCACCCAGTCATCATCTAGCTGCCCAGGTGTTTGGTAATCAGCCTCACTACCTTCCTTCACCAGAGGAGGGAGTTCATCAGACCTCAATGGTGAAGGGAAAAATGAACTCACAACAGTACCTCCTCCTTGAGGAGGGGTCACCGAACCCTCATCCATGCCACCAGGGCGATCCGGGTGAGCCCGATGAAAGGCACGAACCAATCTTTCGGCATGAATATCAGAGGCAGAGACCCAGGAATTATCCTCCTGACCATAACCCTTCCACTTAATCAAATACTGGAGTCTCCGTCTAGCCAGACGGGAATCCAGTATCTTCTCTACCTCATATTCCATGTTACCTTCAACCAATATAGGGTCAGGAGATGCCACCACAGGAACTACTGGTTCAACAAACCTCTTCAACAAGGACTTATGAAACACATTATGAATTTTAAATGTGACAGGAAGAGCCAACCGAAAAGAGACCAGATTAATAATCTCCAAAATCTTGTAAGGTCCAATAAATCTAGGCTTAAACTTAGGAGAAGCCACCTTCATAGCGATATTTTTTGATGACAACCAAACCATATCACCCACCTTAAACTGGGGACCAACGGTCCTACGCTGGTTGGAAAACAGCTGGGCCTTTTCCTGGGAGAGAGACAACTTATCCACTACTTGGTCCCAGATCTGGTGCATTCTCTCCACCACAGTGTCAACACCTGGGCAGGCAGAAGGCTCCACCTGCCATGAAGAAAATCGAGGGTGAAACCCAAAGTTACAAAAAAAAGGTGACATCAAGGTGGCATAACTAGCTCTATTATTTAAAGCAAATTCGGCCAAGGGCAAAAATGAAACCCAATCATCCTGATCGGCAGAAATAAAACATCTCAAATACGACTCCAAAGTCTGGTTTGTTCTCTCCATCTGCCCATTGGTCTGAGGGTGAAACGCAGAGGAGAAGGACAACTGAATTCCCAGCTTGGAACAGAAAGTCCTCCAAAATCTAGACACAAACTGAACTCCTCTGTCAGATACAATGTTCTCAGGAATCCCGTGCAAGCGAACCACCTGTTGCAAAAACAGGGGCACCAACTCAGAGGAAGATGGCAACTTAGGGAGTGGTACAAGATGGACCATCTTAGAGAATCTATCACAAATCAGCCAAATAACAGTCATTCTCTGAGAGACAGGCATATCAGAGATAAAATCCATTGAAATATGGGTCCATGGCCTCCTGGGCACCGGCAAAGGCATCAACAAGCCACGAGAGCGAGAACAAGGTTTAGACCTGAAGCAAGTCCCACAGGACTGCACAAAATTCCTGACATCATGAGACAAGGCGGGCCACCAAAAAGACCGACTCACCAGATCTCTAGTACCAAAAATACCTGGATGACCAGCCAATGCAGAGCAATGAACTTCAGACATCACTCTCTTCCTCCACTGGTCAGGAACATACAACTTTCCACTGGGACAACGCTCAGGTTTGTCCTCCTGAAACTCTTCCAGAGCACGTCTCAAATCGGGCGAGATGGCAGAAAGAACTACCCCCTCACCTAAGATGGTAGCAGGCTTAGTCACAACAGGAGAATCAGCAAGGAAACTCCTAGAGAGGGTATCTGCCTTGACATTCTTAGTGCCCGGAAGAAAAGAGACCACAAAATCAAAACGTGTGAAAAACAAGGCCCACCTAGCCTGACTAGGATTCAAGCGCTTGGCCGACTCCAGGTAAATCAAATTCTTGTGGTCAGTAAGGACCACGACTTGGTGTTTGGCTCCCTCGAACCAATGTCTCCACTCCTCAAATGCCCATTTCATGGCCAACAGTTCCTGATTCCCCACATCATAGTTACGTTCGGATGGGGAGAACTTTCGGGAAAAGAAAGCACAAGGATTCATTTTAGATGTCACAGGATCTTTTTGGGACAACACCGCTCCTGCACCAATCTCAGAAGCGTCCACCTCCACCTGAAACGGGAGTGAGTCATCAGGTTGCCACAATACCAGAGCAGAAGTGAATCTTCGCTTCAGCTCCTAAAAGGAAGAAACAGCCTCTGGAGACCAATTCAGCACATCAGCACCCTTCCTAGTCAAATCCGTCAAAGGCTTGGCAATACCAGAAAAATTAGCTATAAATTTCCGATAAAAATTAGCAAAACCCAAAAACTTCTGGAGGGCCTTCAAAGAAGTGGGCTGAACCCAATCATAAATGGCCTGTACCTTGGCCGGGTCCATTTCAATAGTTGACGGAGACAAAATAAATCCCAAAAATGAAATCCTCTGTACCCCAAAAAGGCATTTCGATCCCTTGACATACGGGGAATTCTCCCTCAAAATCCGGAACACAGTCCGAACATATTCCACATGAGAGTCCCAATTCTTGGGGAAGATCAAAATATCATCCAGATAGATAATCAAAAATGTATCCACAAAGTCTCGGAATATATCGTTCATGAAGCACTGGAAGACAGAAGGGGCATTAGTGAGCCCAAAAGGCATCACCAGGTACTCAAAATGTCCCTCCGGAGTATTAAACGCCGTCTTCCATTCATCCCCATGCTTAATGCGAATAAGATTATACACCCCCCTGAGGTCAAGCTTGGTAAACTAGCAAGCACCTTTAACTCTGGAGAATAGATCAGAAATCAGGGGTAACGGATACTGATATTTAACAGTAATTTTGTTGAGGGCACGATAGTCAATACAAGGCCTTAATGAACCATCCTTTTTAGCCACGAAAAAAAAACAGCACCTAAGGGTGAAGAGGATGGTCTAATATGAGCCTTCTCCAATGACTCCTTAATATAGGATCGCATAGCCTCGTGCTCAGGTACAGATAAATTGAAAAGCTGACCCTTGGGGAATTTACACCCCGGGTTCAGCTCAATTGCACAGTCATAACTCCTATGAGGAGGCAAAGACGCAGACTCATTCTCACTAAATACATCATAAAAGTCAGCCAAATAGTCAGGAACATCATGCGACTGGGGAGAGGTGGAGAAAACAGGAGCATCACTAAGGGCACACCGACAACCCCAACTCACCACAGACAAAGATTTCCAATCCAGAACTGGATTATGGATTTGCAACCAGGGAAACCCCAGAACAATGGTATCATGCAAATTATGCAACACCAAAAATTTTCTTGATGGTCTGGGGCGACCCGCATTACCACCTGGGTCCAAAACTGAGGTTTATTCTTCGCCAAAGGAGTAGCATCAATACCCCCCAAAGGGATAGGCGTCCGCAGAGGTGTCATAGGAAATCCACAACGTTTAGCAAAATCCAAGTCCATCAGGTTTAGAGCTGCTCCCGAATCCACAAAAGCCTTGGCGGAAAATGTGGACAGGGAGCAGATCAGGGTAATTGCCAGAAGAAACTTAGGTTGAACACCACCCACAGAAAACGTGTGTGCACAACGTTTCTCCCGTTTAGGGCAGACAGAAATAATATGCGAGGCATCTCCACAAAAAAAACACAGCTTATTACGCCTTCTGAACTCCTGACGTTGCACCCTAGACAAAATCACATTGCATAGGTTCAGACATTTGTTCAACAGGTGGCAACATCTCTTGTGTAGTTTTGCGTTCACGTAAACGCCGATCCACCTGAATGACTAATGACATAGAATCGTCAAGACCAGAGGGAACAGGAAATCCCACCATGGTATCTTTTACGGTTTCTGACAAACCCTTCCGAAAGAGGGCTGCCAAGGCACCATCATTCCAGGTAGTAAGGACCGCCCACTTTCAGAATTTTTGACAGTACAACTCTGCCGAATCCCGACCCTGGCTTAATGCCAACAGGGTCTTTTCAGCCTGATCAATAGCATTAGGTTCATCATACAACAACCCCAAGGCTTGAAAAAATGCGTTCACATTATTCAGAATAGGATCATCTGGTTTCAAAGAAAACGCCCAATCCTGGGGATCACCGCGCAGCAAAGAGATGACAATCTTAACCTGCTGCGTGGAGTTCCCCGACCTTCAAGGCAAAAAATAATTTACAATTATTCTTGAAATTTAAGAATTTAGACCGATCCCCATAAAACACATCAGGAGTAGGAATCTTTGGTTCAGCAGCATGTGAATGAGCAAGATAGGCGGAAATTCCCCGCACTTCAGCAGCGAGCTGCTCCACACGATAAGACAATTGCTTCATCTCCATTGAGAGAAAAATTCCCCCTACGGCCTCAGAGATATAGAGGAAAAAATATGCACAAAAAAAAAATTCTGACAGAAAGGGGAAAAACTAAACTGCCCCAGAGCAGACCCCAAAGCAATAGGCAGCCCCCAACATATAATGACGGTGAAGCAAGATGAAAACACTAACACAGATAGAAAGATAGGTTGAGCAAATGATGGGGCCCAAGCTAACTAAATAGGACAGGATAGGAAAGCTGCTGTCTGCCATCCGCAAAAACCCTATCCAAAATGAGCCAACCGACTGATAGGAAAAACAGGCCCTGAAGTCGCTTGGCTTCAAAAGACTATATCAGCACTTAGGTATATTCTGAAGACAGAGCAAAAGATCAACAGATCAGAGACAAAAATGGAATTCAGCTCACCCCCGGCCGGGGATGGCAGAACTCCCAAAAATCAAGGCCAAACAAAAACAAAACTGAAGAGTACAAAGCAGAGCAGAAAAACTTAGCTTTGAGATGCAGGAATCAGACTGGTCTCCAAGAATCCAGCAGGATCACCAGCAAGGCAGAAGGGCGTCGGCTGCCTTATATCCAGTCCTCAATTCCAGCCACCCAGTCATCATCTAGCTGCCCAGGTGTTTGGTAATCAGCCTCACTACCTTCCTTCACCAGAGGAGGGAGTTCATCAGACCTCAATGGTGAAGGGAAAAATGAACTCACAACAGTCGGGGAATGACGTGTATAGTTGTGTGTCATCAGCATAAAGATGGTACCGAAAGCCAAATCTGCTGATGGTCTGTCCAATTGGGGCCGTGTAGAGAGAGAAGAGAAGGGGTCCAAGGACTGAGCCCTGAGGTACTCCGACAGCGAGAGGAAGAGGAGATGACGTGGAGCCAGAGAACAAAACACTGAAGGAGCGGTCAGAAAGATAGGAAGAGAACCAGGAGATAGCAGTGTCCTTAATGCCTAGTGACTGGAGCCTTGAGAGTAGGAGATGGTGGTCAACAGTGTCGAAAGCTGCAGATAGGTCAAGAAGAATGAGCAGAGAGTGGTCACCATTACGTTTTGCTGTCAAAAGGTCATTGGTCACTTTGATGAGTGCAGTTTCAGTCGAATGTAGGGGACGGAAGCCGGACTGTGAAGGGTCTAGAAGGGAGTGAGTGGAGAGGTAACGGGTAAGGCTGGAGTAAACTAGACACTCCAAAAGTTTAGAGATGAAGGGGAGATTGGTCTGTAGTTGCTTGTGCAGGATGGGCCAAGAGTGGGTTTCTTTAGTAATGGAGTAACGATGGCGTGTTTGAAGAAGGATGGGAAAATGCCAGAGGAGAGGGAGAGATTAAAGACTGCAGTTGGGTGATTTGTGACGACTGGAGAGAGAAACTGGAGGAGATGTGAGGGAATGGGGTCGGTAGTGCATGTGGTCGGACGAGAAGAAGAGAGGAGTCTGGAGACTTCTTCTTCTGTGATGGGATCAAATGTGGAAAGTGAACCAGGGGAGATGCAGGAAGAGATGGGAGTAACAGCACTTGGTGCTTGGGAGCAGATTTCCTGACGGATATTATCTATTTTTTCTGTGAAGTGGGAGGCCAGGTCATCAGCACAAAAGTCTGTGATAGGGGCCTGTGCTTTTGGCCTGAGGAGGGAGTGAAAAGTGTTGAAAAGTTTCTTGGGGTTGTTGGCTAGTGAGGAGATCAGGGTGGTGAAGTAGGTCTGTTTGACGAGGTGAAGGGCAGCGTTATAGGTTCTTAACATAAATTTAAAGTGGATGAAGTCTTCTGGTGTGAGGGTTTTTCTCAATAGGCGTTCAGCACTCCTAGAGCATCGCTGGAGAAGTCGAGTTTGCGATGTGAGCCAGGACTGTTTTACTCTGTGCTTGGAGGTTCTGAGGGTGATCGGAGCTACTAGGTCAAGGGTGCTTCTAAGAGTGTCGTTGTAGTAATGAACAGCCAGATCAGGACAGGAAAAAGAGGATATTGGGGACAGTGATGAGTATAGGGAGTCTGAAAGTGTCTGAGGGTTAATGGCTTGTAGATTTCTGATTGTGTGGTAGGTAGGAGTGAGCTGGGGTGGGCGAGGATTTGTGAGCGCAAATCTGTAAAGCACCTGTGGGTTCAAGCTGCTCACTACACCTCTATATAAGATCCTTGAGGGGTGTAGTTCCCAAAATGGGGTCACCTGTTTAAGAAAATCAGGGTCTCTGCAAATGCAACATGGTGTCCCCTATCTATTCCAGCAAATTTTGAGCTACAAAAGTCAAATGACGCTCCTTCCTTTCCAAGCCCTGCTGTGCACACAAACAGTAGTTTTCCACCACATATCAGGCATTGGCTTACTCAGGAGAAATTGCAGAACAAACTGCAGGATTTATTTTCTCATGTTTTTTTGTAAAAATGTAAAATTTGGGGCTAAATGAACAATTTTGTGGGAACAAATTAAAATGTTAATGTTTTCCTTCCACATTGCTTTAGTTCCTGTGAAGCACTTAAAGAGTCAATAAACTTCTTGAATGTGGTTTTGAGCACTTTTATGGGTGTAGTTTTTTAAATTGTGTCACCTTTGGGTATTTTCTGTCATATAGGCCCTTTAACGTCACTTCATACTTCATGTGGTCCCTAAAAATACGGTTTTGCAAATTTTGTTGGAAAAATGAGAAATTGCTGAAAAACATTTAACTGTTATAATTTTCTAACAAAAAAATTGCTTAAAAACTTATGCTGGTTTAGACTAGACATATGGGAAATGTTATTTATGAATTATTTTGTACAGTATGAGAAACTGGTTTAAGGATATAAAACTTGAAAGTTTGAAAATTTGTACATTTTCTAAATGTTTGCCATAATTCAGATATTTTCACAAATAAACGCAAAAAACTTCAAACTAAATTTAGCCATAACCTAAAGTACAATGTTTCACAAAAAACAATGTCAGTGTGATGAGCGTCAGCTTACGCTGAGTCGTTTTCCTTCTTAGAGTGGACCCTCTGGGCCGTGGCACCCACCTAGGGCAAGCTGACCTAGTGAGAACCCACCCCCTGTACAGGGAGTGTCAGGGAAAAGACCAAGGGGGTGAGCCACCACGGCAGCTGGACCCGACGGCCGGCTCAGGGAGACACTATTGAGTGTCAGGCAACAGGGCGAACAGGATACGAAACATAAAGCAAAGTCACAGGATTTCTTCAGCAAACGTGGTTACACACTTTAATCAGATACAAGGCAAAAAACAGAGAATCAGATGCAGGGCACCAACGGTGAAACACGGCAAGGTGTGTGCAAAGGCACGCCAAATGTTCCAGACATAACACGTGCAGAAAACATACCGGAGTCCAGGGCAGGGTACGTGTTAGGGGTCACACCAGAGTTCCTAGGAGGGATGAGTGCTAGGACACGCTAGAGTCCAAGACAAGGTGCGTGCTCGGAGACACGCCAGAGTCCAAGGCAGAGTGCGTGCAAAAAGACACGCCAGGGTCCAAAACAGGTGCGAAGGCATCGGACTCCGGAAGACTGGCAAGGACTGACAGGATCCAGGCATCAGTGTTAGCGCTGCCTAGGCAAGGTGGAAGTCCCGGAGTGAACCCTCTGGACCGCGGCACCGAGGGGCCCCGGACGAGCAACCAGGTGGAACCGACCGCTATACAGGGATCGTTAGGAGCAGCTCCAGGGGTTCGAATGCCACAGTAGCCGGAACCAAGAGGGGCAGCTCGGAGTGCGCTACAGAGGAAGGCACGGGTAGGCAAGACCAGAGCAGTAAGGCAGAACTGGACCACAGGCAGCAGGACGGGAACTGGAGCACAGACAACAGGATGGAGCAGGACCGGAGTAGGAAGGCAGGACTGGACCACAGACAGCAGGACGGGAACTGAAGCATGGACAACAGGATGGAGCAGGACCAGAGTAGGAAGGCAGGAGTGGACCACAGACAGCAGGACGGGAACTGGAGCACGGACAACAGGATGGAGCAGGACCGGAGTAGGAAGGCAGGACTGAACCATAGACAGCAGGACGGGAACTGGAGCACGGACAACAGGACGGAGCAGGACCAGAGTAGGAAGGCAGGACTGGACCACAGACAGCAGGACGGGAACTGGAGCACGGACAACAGGACGGGGTAGGACTGGACCACAGACAGCAGGACGGGAACTGGAGCACGGACAACAGGACGGAGCAGGACCGGAGTAGGAAGGCAGGACTGGACCACAGACAGCAGGAACAGACACGGGTCAGGCAGGGCTGCAAGGAAGCACAAGGCAAGGTGGGGTAAGCCACATACGGGGCAACACCACGGGGACCCAGAGTGCTAATGAAACATTAACAATCAGGCGCCTCCACTAAGGGAGGGCGGCCTGATATAGGTAAGGACCCGCCCCCATTGGTCCGGCGGTGCTACCGGGTTAAGGCACCGCCAGAGTATAAGATCCAGCAGGGAGAGCCGGCCACGGCCCAGGACGCATGCACAGGAGTCGCAGTGACGTCACCGGCCGCGGGCCGGACAGAGGACGCCGCCGCCGACGCTGGAGTGAGGGGAGCTGCGGCGCTGGCAGGTGAGTATGACAGCGTGCGGCCGGGTGCGCTGTGGGGGCCGTGGCAGGGCGTGTGGCGGTGGGGGCCGTGACAGTAACCTCCCCCTAAGCCGCCCCCTACTGCAATTGGCAAAAAATCTCCTGAGAATGTGGGGAGCGTTAATGTTCTCCCGGGGCTCCCAGGATCTCTCCTCTGGACCAAAACCCTTCCAGTCAATAAGAAGAAAGGTCCTTCCTCTAACTTTTTTCATGGCAAGGATGTCTCTTACCTCGAAGGTGTTGTCAGAACCCACCGGCCGAAGAGCAGGACATGGTGAGGGTTGGAACTGATTCAGCACCACAGGTTTCAGGAGAGAGACGTGGAAGGTGTTCGGGACACGGAGCGAAGCAGGCAACCTCAGTTTGTAGGCGACTTCGTTGACCCGTTCCAGAATCTCAAAAGGGCCAATGTACCGGGGGCCCAGCTTGTAAGAAGGTAATTTTAACCGGATATACCTGGATGAGAGCCAGACCTTGTCTCCGATGTGAAATGGTGGAGGATCCAACCTCCTCTTGTCTCTATGACTCTTCACTGGCCCTCTTGAGGGCCGTGTTGGCCTCAGACCAGACCACCGAAAATTCTTGAGACAAGCTGCAGGTACCTCGGAAACCGGGACTTTGTAGGCTCAATGATGTGAGACGGTTCCTCCCTAGCCTCAGACGGTTGAAAGGCTCGGGACAGGGCATCGGCTTTGGTGTTTTTGACTCCAGGGTGAAAATGGAGCTCGAAGTCAAAGCGAGCAAAAAACAAGGACCACCTGGCCTGTCGGGGATTAAGTCTCTGAGCGGTCTGCAGGTAACCCAGGTTCTTGTGGTCCGAATAAATAATAAACGGGTGGACAGCTCCCTCCAGAAGATGACGTCACTCCTGCAACGCCAACTTGATGGCCAAGAGCTCACGGTCGCCAATCGAGTAATTGCACTCCGCTGCGGAGAAGGCTTTGGAAAAGAATCCACAGGGACGTAGGTGACCAGAGGGGGTCTTTTGGGACAGAACCGCCCCGGCACCTGTCGACGATGCATCCACCTCCAACATGAAGGGTTTGCTACTCTCCGAACGGGACAACACTGGAGCCATGGAAAAAGCCTGTTTTAGCGAGTGGAAGGCCTCCTCAGCCTCCGATGGCCAGGAATGAGAACTGACCCCCTTACGAGTAAGGGCAGAGATCGGCTTGGAGAGTGACGAGAAGTGTGGAATAAACTGTCTGTAATAGTTGGCGAAACCGAGGAATCGCTGGATAGCCTTTATGCCAACAGTGTGGGGCCATTTGAGAATGGCAGACAATTTCTCGGGATCCATCTGCAGCCCAGTGTCGGAGACGATATAGCCCAGAAACGGTAGTGAGGTCTGCTCGGACAGGCATTTCTCCATCTTGGCATACAAACGATTCTCCCGGAGACGCTGCAGAACCAGTCCTCCTATGAGACGGAAGATCTGAGGAGAAGACAAGGATGTCATCCAAGTACACTACGACACTGGAGTACAAAAGGTCCCGGAAGATTTCATTAACAAATTCCTGAAACACAGCTGGAGCATTGCACAGACCAAAGGGCATCACCAGGTGCTCATAGTGACCGTCACGGGTGTTAAAGGCGGTCTTCCACTCATCACCGGCCCGGATGCGGATAAGATTGTAAGCTCCTCTGAGATCCAACTTGGAGAAGATCCGTGCCCCTCTGAGGCGGTCAAACAGCTCCGGGATGAGAGGAAGGGGGTACCGATTTTTGATAGTGATGTTGTTTAGGCCCCTGTAGTCGATGCATGGGCGCAGCGAACCGTCCTTCTTCTTAACGAAGAAAAAACCAGCTCCTGCCGGAGAGGAAGACTTCCGAATAAAACCTTTGGCGAGGTTCTCCTGGATGTACTCGGACATAGCAGTGGTCTCCGCGGGAGACAGTGGGTAAATCCTACCCCTAGGACGGGTGGAACCAGGGATTAGCTCGATTGGACAATCGAAAGCCGGTGCGGTGGAAGGATCTCCGCCTCCTTTTTGTCAAAGACATCAGCATAGGGCCCATAGGCCGCAGGAAGCCCCGAGAGTTCAAGAGGTGGGCGTGCAGAGACGACAGGATGAATAGAGCTCAGACACCGACCTTGACACGGGTCACCCCAGCGCAAAACCTCCCCAGACGACCAGTTGAGGACCGGCTGATGAGTCCGTAGCCACGGAAGGCCGAGCAGAATAGCGTGAGACAAATCGGGCAACACGTAGAAGGCCACCCTCTCCCGATGGAGAGCACCGACTTGCAAGACAACCTCCTCTGTGACCATGGAAATGGGTTCCCGTAGCGGTCTGCCATCAACGGAGGCAATCCACCGAGCATTCTCCAGCGCCACCATGGGAATCCGATATTTATCCACCACTTCATGCCGGATGAAGTTGCCTGCCGAGCCCGAATCCACGTAGGCCACCTCGGACCCACGCCTCTCTCCTGAAAGCAAAAGAACAGATAACGTGAGGGCTTGAGAGGAATCATGATCACCTAGGGAGGCCTCTCTTACCTGGCCTAGGCGGAGGAGTTTCCCGTCCTCTCAGGGCACGATGAAGTGCGATGCTCCTCCACAATAAAAACACAAACCGTGCGCCCGTCTCTCTCTCTAACGTGTCTCAGCCATCCGTACCCGGTCCACTTGCATGGGCTCGGGAGGAGGAGCGTGGGCAGAACCTGCTGGTCGTGGAGTAAAGGACCGATCAGAAGATGGGGCTGGCCTGGTGGATCTCTTATCCCTAGCAGACTCCCGTGCGCGCTCCTGAAAACAGAGGTCTATGCGAGTAGCCAGGGAGATGAGGTCCTCAAGAGTGGAGGGAGTATCCCGACCCGCCAATTCGTCCTTTATTCTGCCCGACAGCCCACGCCAAAAGGCTCCTACCAAAGCCGCATTATTCCAACCCAATTCAGACGACATTGTGAGGAACCGGATGGCATACTGACCGACCGTCAGGGTGCCCTGGTGGAGGTTGAAAAGGGACTCGGTAAGAGAGGCTACCCGTCCTGGCTCATCAAATACCTTGCGAAAGGTATCCAAAAAGACCTGGATATTTAACACCATGGGATCATCCCTCTCCCAAAGAGGATTGACCCAAGACAGAGCCTCCCCCTCCAGATGGGAGATGATAAAGGCCACCTTGGCCCTATCGGAGGGGTACTGGTGAGGCAGAAGCTCGAAGTGTAGGCTACATTGGTTTAAGAAGCCTCTACACTGTTTGGGATCACCACTGTATCAGGGAGGTTTGGCCAGGCGAGGAGAGGGAAACGAAGCGGGACCGGGGGGAGCGACGGGGGCCGCAGCGGCGGACTGGAGAGCCACCAGACGATTATCCACGGAAGCCATATAGGACAGAATATGGGACTGAGCATCCTGCTGCTGGCCTAGCTCCTGCTGGAGACTGGCCAGTTGGGCAGCATTCCCCGGATCGATGGCCTGAAGGGCTGACAGACGTGACTCCATAGACTTCATTACGGACATGATCCGCCCCTGGTTCTCCCGTAAGAAGAGCAACTCCTTTTGAGCGGGAGCAGAGGTACGGGCGGGATCCATGGCCTGATCGTACTGTTAGCGCCACCTAGGCAAGGTGAAAGTCCCGGAGTGGACCCTCTGGACCGCGGCACCGAGGGGCCCCGGACGAGCAACCAGGTGGAACCGACCGCTATACAGGGATCGTTAGAAGCAGGTCCAGGGGTTCGAATGCCACGGTAGCCGGAACCAAGAGGTGCGGCTCGGAGTGCGCTACGGAGGAAGGCACGGGTAGGCAGGACCAGAGCAGTAAGGCAGAACTGGACCACAGACAGCAGGACGGGAACTGGAGCACAGACAACAGGACAGAGCAGGACCGGAGTAGGAAGGCAGGACTGGACCACAGATAGCAGGACGGGAACTGGAGCACGGACAACAGGACGGAGCAGGACCGGAGTAGGAAGGCAGGACTGGACCACAGACAGCAGGACGGGAACTGGAGCACGGACAACAGGACGGAGCAGGACCGGAGTAGGAAGGCAGGACTGGACCACAGACAGCAGGACGGGAACTGGAGCACGGACAACAGGACGGAGCAGGACCAGAGTAGGAAGGCAGGACTGGACCACAGACAGCAGGACGGGAACTGGAGCACGGACAACAGGACGGAGCAGGACCGGAGTAGAAAGGCAGGACTGGACCACAGACAGCAGGACGGGAACTGGAGCACGGACAACAGGACCGGAGTAGGAAGGCAGGACTGGACCACAGACAGCAGGAACAGACACAGGTCAGGCAGGGCTGCAAGGAAGCACAAGGCAGGGTGAGGTAAGCCACATACGGGGCAACACCACGGGGACCCAGAGTGTTAATGAAACATTAATGATCAGGCGCCTCCACTAAGGGAGGGCGGCCTGATATAGGTAAGGACCCGCCCCCATTGGTCCGGTGGTGCTACCGGGTTAAGGCACCGCCAGAGTATAAGATCCAGCAGGGAGAGCCGGCCGCGGCCTAGGACGCATGCGCAGGAGTCGCAGTGACGTCACCGGCCACGGGCCGGGCAGAGGACGCCGCCGCCGATGCTGGAGTGAGGGGAGTTGCGGCGCTGGCAGGTGAGTATGACAGCGTGCGGTCAGGTGCGCGGTGGGGGCCGTGGCAGGGCGTGCGGCGGTGGGGGCCGTGACAATCAGGATGCAGTCATTGGTTCCAGACCTCTGGCAGCGGTCAGCAGGCTTCGGGAATCCGGCAGACAAACCAGGAGATGAGGCAGGGTGTGTCCTATGAGCCACGCCAGGGTTCGAGGCAGGGTGCGTGCTAGGAGACACGCCAGGATCAGGTTCAAGGACGGAGGCTTGCGCGTGTAGAGGGACATGTCAGGGACAGGTATAAGGACGGAGGCCTGCGCGTGTAGAGGGACACGCCAGGGACAGGTTCAGAGCAGAGTCCTGCACGTGCAAAGGAACACGCCAGGGTCAGGTCCAAGGACGGAGGCCTGCGCGTGCAGAGGGCACGCCAGGGACAGGTACAAGGACGGAGGCCTGCGCATGTAGAGGGACATGCCAGGGACAGGTACAAGGACGGAGGCCTGAGCGTGCAGAGGGACACGCCAGGGACAGGTTCAGAGCAGAGTCCCACGCGTGCAAAGGAACACGCCAGGGTCAGGTTCAAGGACGGAGGCCTTCGTGTGCAGAGGGCACGCCAGGGACAGGTACAAGGACGGAGGCCTGCGCATGTAGAGGGACACGCCAGGGACAGGGTTTGAGACAAGGTACAGACTAGGCCTGCGCGTGCCAGAGGGCACGACAGGGTACATGGCAAAACCTGCGCATACTTTTATAGAAGCACGGGGAGGTATGCCAAGGGCAGGCGAGGACCTGCGCGTGCTATAGAGCAGGGGTCCCCTACCACCGGTCCGCGGCCCAGGACCAGGCCGTTGCACTTCTTTTGCCGGTCCGCGGAGCCAGGCTCAAATGCTGGACACACGGGGAGCCGGTGGCTGTAGCACTGTAGTGACAGCTGCAGCCGCCGGCTTCCAGAAGTCATCGATACTCACCTTCCGTCTATGCATCCCTGTCCCAGCGTGGCGGCTTCATCCTGTGCTGAGCTGTCTTGTAGTACTGCTCATTAAGGTCATGAATATGGATGCCATAGGCGTGGCGTCCATCTTCATGATCTTAATGAGCGGTACCACGTGACCGCACCACACAGGAGAGTGGAAGCAGAGCCATGTATACAGGATGGGAGAGTGGGAGCAGCCATGCATACAAGGCTGGGAGCCACACAGAGCTGGACAGGACGGGGGAACCATACATACCGGGATAGGAATGAGGGGACAATGCATATCTGGCTTATACTCGGATCAATAAGCTTACCCAGTTTTGGGTGGCAATATTAGGTACCTCGGCTTATACTCTGGTCGGCTTATAATCGAGCATATACAGTGTATGTATGTGTATATCTATATATATCTCAATCAGTACTTTGTTGAGCCATCATACTATACATGATGGTATTATATGTGTGGGACCATCATACTATACATGGGGGGATTATATGTGTGGGAACATCTTGCTATACATACTACAACTCTGTCCATAGCCCCGCCCCTATTTGACAAAAGCCCAGCCCCCTGCCCCACCTCCATCCTCGCCCTGCTGGGCCATGGAAGAATGGTCTTGCTTGAAGCTGGTCCCTGGTGCAAAAAAGGTTGGGGATCACTGCTATAGAGAACACGTAGAGCACAGTGCAGAAACAGCGTGAAGTGCAAGGAAGCACAGAGAGCACGGCTGGGGCACTGGCTAGCTGATCAGTCTGCAGCACTAACAGGCGGGCAAGACTCCAGTGAACCCGGCTGAGGCACAGCAGGTGACACAGCTGTCACTGACCGACGAGCACGGCTGAGGCACAAGCAGGCGGGCACGGCTGAGGCACAAGCAGGAGGCTAGGTAGCCAGGCGCATGCAAAGGGCACACAGAGAAACAAGGCAAGGCAAAGCAAGAAACAAGGCAAGGCTAGGCGAGAAACAAGGCAAGACAAGTCCAAGCAGGACATGGACGAACATAGCACAACAGACAAACATAAGACAAGGCACGGGACAAGAGAGGGAGTACAAGCACAGAGCGTGTGCAGAGACGCACGACAGAGCAAAGTGCAGAGGCACAGAATACAGGAGCGACACAGCAGGCCAAGCAGCCATGCAGGAAAGCAACACGATACTCAGGCCCTGACCATAGGGAGGGGCGGTCTGATATAGCACCATAGCACCAGTACTTCCAGGTCAGGACCAGGGAGGGACTTTGGGTTCAGATCCTGCAGGATCATAGAGAGCATCGCTAGAACAGCCTGGGTAGAACCATAGAGGAGGTCACATGATCAGGGGCTTCCAGGAATACAGCGGATTGCAGAATCAGAGCAGGACTGGAGCATAGGAAGGGTCACATGATCAGGGGTTTCCAGGAATACAGCAGATTGCGGAATCAGAGCAGGGCTGGAACATAGGAAAGGTCACATGATCGGGGTTTCCAGGAATACAGCGGATTGCAGAATCAGAGCAGGGTTGGAACATAGGAAAGGTCACATGATCAGGGGTTCCCAGGAATACAGCGGATTGCAGAATCAGAGCAGGAAAGGTCACATGATCAGGGGTTTCCAGGAATACAGCGGATTGCAGAATCAGAGCAGGAAAGGTCACATGATCAGGGGTTTCCAGGAATACAGCGGATTGCAGAGTCAGACAGAGACGGATGGTTACCCAGCAACAGCATGCAGCCATGAGGTAAGGCACGCGTGCACACTGCTCCAGTCATCTGGCGGCATGACAGACATGGCGGACATGACAGACATGGCAGACATGACAGTCAGAATCACTGGGATTCATTAAAGCACTCAAGATTTATGTTCCCAGACAGCTCTCTGCATTCTATTGATTTCTATACATCAGTTAAGGCCCTGTTACACATAACAATGTCCCAGTGATCCCACCAATGATCCGACATGGATGGGATCGCTGGGCCATCGTTAGGCTGATCGCTGGTGAGCTGTCACATAGACAGCCCCTCCATCGATCAGGACCAGCGAGCAAGCTGGTTTCTAATGTAAACATCGGGTATCCAGGAGCCGTGGCTCTCGGATACCCACTATTTACCTTGGAAACTGGTGTACACGCTGGTTTCCAAGGTAAACATCGGGTATCTAAGAGCCGCGCGGCTCCTGGATACCCGCTGTTTACCTTGAAAACCAGCCTGTACGCCAGTTTCCAAGGTAAACAGCGGGTATCCAAGAGCCGCGGCTCCTGAATACCCGATGTTTACTTGAGAAACCAGCGTCCAGCATCGCTGATCGCTGGTCTCTCACTGCCACACGATGCGTGCTGGCCAGCGGGAGACCAGCGATCAAAAAATGGTCCAGGCCGATCGAGCACAATCAGCAATACCCGGCAGGGGGGCCGGTCACTGATCTCCATCACACACAGCAATCTCGCTGGCGAGATTGCTGTGGTGTCACAAAATCAGCGATCTCGCTAGCGAGATCGCTGTGTGTGACAGGGCCTTTAACTGCTTAAGACACTCCCCCTCCCACTCAGCTCCTGACCAGCTGCTCTTATTAGTCCTGTGTAATCACAACCTCCCAGCACCTAGCATAATGGCTGTCACTGTCATGAGCTGTGTGCTTATTCAAATGCACTGTTATCTTTATATGTAAATATAGTGATAGTAGAGTAGACTCCAGAAAAAAACACTGATAGCTAAATGTGTTACAACAGAGCTTTTGTTGAGCTTTATATTTCAACTAATACTTCAGTTTTGCTACTCACCAGAACTGTCACTCAGAAAGGAATGCCTACCCCACAAGAAACAGGTATTAAAGAGACTGCAGAGTTCTGAGATGCTCAAGAAACAACTTCAATATAACTCTTTAAGAGGCCCTTAAAAAATTTGTGACTGAGACATGCCATAAAACTAACATTAAACACAGCATAGGATGGTGGCCTGTTGCTTTGTGGTCAGTTCCCTTGTCCGCTGAGCTATTTCCCTTTCTTCCCTGACCAAATGCTAATGGTTTCAATTGTCTTTGTTTTCCTTTTTTGGTTTGTTCCTCTCCAGGTGCTTCTCATTTTCCTGTTTTGGTTTGTCCTGTCAAATTCTGGGTGGTGTTTTATACATTCACCCTTCACTGTGCTTCCTTGCTGGCTATACCTGTTGGTGGATGTGTGTTCAGGATTTCCAGCCCTTCAGCTAAGGGGTTTACCTTGGTAAACTTCAGTTGTACCTCTGCAGTTACTCTGTTTGCTTACCTTCTCAGCAACTTTTCCTTTTACCTCTGTTAGGTTTCTTGGCGGTTACTTGTTCCTTTTATTTTGGTTCTCCTTAGTTTTCCATCTCAATCCAATATGAATGTGTTGTAGTTTCTCACCCTGGGTTTTCATTTCTTTCTTCACACTTTACTCTCCCTTTGTTGGCAGTGAGTTGAAGTTGCCCTTCTGGTTCTTCATGAGGTACAAGAAACCTCTCAAAAAACCTTTTAGGGAGTTATGCTGTGAGTTCATTTTCCCCTTCATTACTGAGGCCCGAGGAACTCCCTCTTCTGGTAAAGAAAGGTAGTGAGCCTGATTATCAAACACCTGAGGCTGATGAAGATGACTGGCTGAGTGGAGTTACTGACTGGATATAAGGCTGCCGACGCCCTTCTGCCCTGCGGAGTGATTTCTCTGTGGGATCCTTGGAGACCAGTCTGAATTCCTGCTCCTCTAAAGCTAAGTTTGCTGCTCGGCCTTTTGCATTTGTGCTTTGACTTTGTTTTGCTTTGTTTTTCTGGATTTCTGCTATTCCCTGCTGGGGTGTGCTGAATTCCTTTAGCTCTGTCTTCTGAAAATACCTGAGTGCTGATTTAGTTTTTGAAGCCTAGCTGCTTCAGGGCCTTTTTCATATCAGCTTGTTGGCTTATGTCTTTGATAGGGTTTTGGCAGATTGCAGACAGCAGCCTTCCTGTCCTTTCCTAGCTAGGTAGTTTTGGGCCCCGTCTTTGCTCAGTCTATCTTTCTGTCTGTGTTAGTGTTTTCATCTTGCTTCACCGTCATTATATGTTGGGGGCTGCCTATTGCTTTGGGGTCTGCTCTGGGGCAGTTTAGATTTCCCCTTTCTTTCTTTAGGCCTAGTTAATTCTCCGGCTGTGATCGAGGGGTCTAGGGCATCGTAGGAACCCCCCCCCGGCTACTGCTAGTTGTGTTGATAGGTTCAGGGGTCTGCAATCTGATAGTTGCCAACTTCTCTGGTTTTCTGGACTTAGCTTGTATTTCTGCTTTTGCCTCCTATGGTGACTCATTCATAACAGAGTTAGGTCCGAGGTGGTGTATTTAGCTGTGTGGCTAGGGCCTTTCTAGTCAGTACAGGAACCATTTGGCTGTAGGTGTGGTGTCTCCAGGTGGTTGAACTATCCTTTGTCCGTTGCCCTGTGTGGGTATGTACATGCTCATAATAACAGGAAGCAAAGTTCTGGTACCATATTTATGTAGGAACCTTCGTTCCTTCTGGTATCGTATCTATGTAGCAAGTGTCAGATCTTTAGAGAAGCTGATCTTATATAGAGTTTGATGTATAGAGTCTGTTCCATGGTAAATTTGGTGTAGTTGACTACTAGATTTGTATTTGGTTTGCTGATATTCCACATCTGAGGTAAACAACTAGTTTTATGGTTATTATGGTCTTTTATCATATCTAGTGATGAGGGAGTATGCTTGTTACTCGGGTTTTCCCGAGCATGCTTGGGTGATCTCCGAGTATTTGGAAGTGCACGAAGATTTAGTTTCTATTGCCGCAGCTGCATGAATACATGTGAGGATTTTCTAACAAACAGGCATTCCTCACATGTATTCAGGCTGTCACGTAGCTGCAAATCATGCAGCTGCGACAGAAACTACATCTCCGAGCACTTCCAAATACTCGAGATCAACCGAGCATGCTCGGGGAAACCCGAGTAACGTGTATACTTGCTCATCACTAATCATATCATATCATTGCCTCACCTAAAACTAACACAAAAAATTAACCATACTAATTCTCAGTTGTTGTAAATGATTGTGCTGTTACCAAAAGCTTGATAATGTATAAGCGTTGCACATTTGTGTGCGATCCCAATATCAAAATAACACCAGCCACCATTTTTTTAAAGTCTTGTTAGTTACTTCTGCTGCTTTAATGCAGAAACCAGATGTAAGTAGGCTAAAGATGGGCCATGGCAGCTTGAGAGCCAGTGCTTTGTGTTTGCCCCCCAGGCAAAAATTTACCAGCAGCCCCTGATTGTGATCATTGCACTAGAACGTATGATGTCATACCACTAGTCTCACTAGTAAAATTATCCTGATAGCTTCACTTTAAGTGATAGGAGCTCCAGACATATCTTTGTAATGTCTCAGAAGCTTATTTAACTTTATATTGATTATCAAGATGAAAATACATGCAATGTTAAATTAAGTTAGTGTCCGGTATGTTTTCAAGAAGTTTAAACATCCTTTTTCTATGAAAGAGATAAAATTTGCACTGCTCTCAACATACTCCCCTATGTTCATCAATTAGAATTAGTGACACATCTTAATACGCCACTATTATCTAAACCAATTTTCATCTGTAGTCAGTCATCTTAACAACTAAAATATCTCATTCTGGTACATCAAATGTTTGTTGTGGAAAATGGTGAACGCAAACAATACATTAAAAAAAAAGTCACCAGAAAAGTATGTTTCAGTGCAGATTACTCCAACACCAGCATCTGGATGGGTGACCTGCATTCAATAATCGAGCTGACATTATAAAATGGAAACATCTGTCTTCATAATTAAATAAAAAGTGAAATTTTAAGAAAATAAATCAATGTTTAGTTAGTTTTATAATGTAACACTTAATGGTGTCAGCATATAATTATATTGAATCTGCTGAAGCAACCATGCACATGGGAAGTAATAAGGTTACAGATGATAACTTTTTAATTATGTTAACTAAAATATTAGCATAATAATTAGCACAAAGCCTGATGGTTTAGAGCACTGAATGCAGAAAACATATTTTGAAGGACAGCTTTAAGTATAACATTACTATGTGAATAGTAAGCAGTGGAATTCCTGTGAGAATTCCTGCTGAAAAGTCCCATACTCTACTGTGAGAATGCAGGCACAAAAAAGAGCATTTAGTATATTTTCAGACTTGGGTTACTTAGCTTGTGGTTGTTGTTTTCCTCTTTGGCTTGGTAAAAGATTCAAGGATATTTTCCATATTTGAAAACTTTTTTTAAACTAAATAAGTAAAAACTTTTGCGCTAGTTAATTCATTCATGTATTTTAATAGCGAGCACATTTTTATCTTCTACAATGTTTAACTATATGAAAGATCCCAATATGACTACCTGCAACTGCCATCAGACAGAGCGATTAAAGTACATGGGTATCATAATCTACGCCACTTTTTTGTGAATAAATTATAATGAATTTGTCAGCAACGCCCTTGGCGAAAGTCTAACAACTTATCAAATAGTTTCCAGTACTGGCCAAGAATGGTGTACAAACAATGAAAGTCACACAAATTTTGTGCAGTTGTGAGTTGTGCAAATTTTTTTGCTATTGTATGCAATTTTCTGGAAAAAAAACTGAAAAAAATGTGATGACTCAGAGCCTATGACTATGTAGTGATTTGAGGAACTTATTCAACTTTATCAAGTCTTTGACCCTAAAAATAACACTGGGTACATTCACTTTAAGTCTTAACTCACAAAATTTTAACAGTATTTTAATCCCAACACAAGTGTGGAAATACAAAAAAGAAGGTGGAGGCACTTTCTAAATCTGAATGTCAGCGTGATAAAAGGAAACCTGTCACTTATGGTTAGAACATCATGAAATCTAGACAGGCTACCTTATTACAGAAAGCTATCCTTTATTCTAAAACATTGCTGCTTCATGCTCAGCATGATTGATATGCCTCCATATCTGCATATAGGAAGAGATCTATCAATCAAGCCGAGCTGGGTGGGAAGAAGGAGCTGCCCATCAGACTCCTGTTTCATTAACTTAGCTGGTAGTGTATTGTGCTGCAAGTTTTCCACATACAAAGCCATATGTAAAGTATACATAGTACACATTTTTCCTAATGACACTTTCTGTAACACAAATTATTTTGAGTAAATATACATTCTCAAGAAACTTTCAGAAAAAGAATTTCTTGATAATGCTCAGATGGCAATCAGGGGATTATATAGAAGACAACTCCATAATTAGCAAATATGAAATTTGCACCCCTAAAAATTTTCAAAATAGTATTTAGTAAGTGTCTTAACTCCTTATGAGTCTTAGACATGAAGTGTAAACATTTTTATTTTTTTGCCAATATTCAATTTTGATCAAATTTTATCTGTAACCCAGAAAGCCAAATCGGGGAATCACGAGCAAGAATTAATTCTCCAGGACATGGTCACAAACTTCATGTGTGATTGGCTTATAGATGCATTACACCTACAAAGAGTACATTAGTATCAATTTTACTTTGTGAAAATCAATAGAATGAACGCGCACTACAATGCTCAGTTGCTCATTACTCGAACCAAGCAGTTCCTAATGCTCGGATACTCGTTTCAAGTAGTGACTATAATGGGAGTCAATGGGAAATCTGAGCATTTTTCTGGTAGACCCTACAAGGAGGTCTGGGGGCATTGAAAATGTTAAAATGGATAGAAAATGTGCTAAATGAAATGAGAATAGCATGGGGAAGACCCTTGGAAGCATCTTTGACTCCAAGATCTCTGCTGAGAATTGTGTCACACTTTTAATTCGATGAGAAATTTGAGCTTACAGAAAAAAATGTTATCAAACTTTCTTTCCTCTATAATGACTTGTATATAATGCAAAATTTAAAAACAGGTTTAAGAAATAATAATTTAAATAAACCAAAATTGAAATCTTTATTAAAAATTTGGAAATGTCAGTGTACTTTATGAAAGAAGCAAGAACTGTCAAAAATTTGATGGAAGAGAGACTCAGATACAATCTTTATTAGACATAAAGGAGGGCATCAAACACAATCAATTCAAATTGTCATGTAGTAACACTCCTAGACTCATAAAGGCTATGCACTAAGTGCAAAGGCTGCCAAAAAATAGAAGCATACACCCTTCAAGGCATCAACTGTACTATTTCATTCAAATATTGTGAACAAAGTGCAGTTGTGGTAATCCCACATTCAAAATAGGTCTGCACACAGTGCAAAGCCCTCGAAAAATTACAAGCAGGGTCATCCATACACCCTTCAAGGTACCAAATGTAATAGTTCATTCAAATATTTAGAAAGTGTAGATGTGGTAATTCTACACTCAAAGGCTCTGCACACAGTGCAAAGCCAGAAATTTTTATTAAGAGGGTCATCTATACACCCACACAGGCACCAACTGGAGTTCCTCATAAAAAATTAAAGTGTTTTTCTGGTACTTCTACACTTAGGAAGGCTCTACACAGTGTAAAGCAAGAAAAAAATTATAACAGACTCTTCCATACATCTTTGAAGGCAACAACTGGAGGGCCTCATTCAAATACTGAAGATTAAAAATACTTTATGATCTGGTGACAGCAAAATACCAAAAATTTCCGGTCTCAGGGCCTGGACGCAGGGAGGGTGTCATGAAATTGCTCCAGGCCTTTGACAGTGTACATATGCCTCTGCTATACCTGGTGAGTGTCTCCAGCGCCTCTCATCCTTGGTTGGGCTATGAAGCTTGCCCTCTGCCACTAGGGTTGTGTGATGGGAATTTTTTCAACCTATTTTCCACAATGAACTTCTAGTATAGCAACATTTTAGATCTCTCCATCTCAGGAAGGAGAGATGCAAGGGTCCTCCTTGTAGCATGAGTCTAGCAGGGTGAACAACCATACTCTATTTTAGCCAAGATGAATACAACGCGAGGGTCACGGGAAAGGTAATGATATATAAAGTCAACCATATGTGCAAAGCTCCCTATAGCCAACACTTTACTATCTCAACCATGATGATGACTCTACATCTCCTCCTCCCTCCTCATACCCCACCAAAGCCCTTTCACGTAGGAGAGAAGTGACAAAGCTTGTGTGACTACTAGCCTCTGTTACCCTCGCAATCAGCTCCTGTTCCTTCTCCTTCTCCTAAGCCTCCATCTCCTCAATTTTACCTAATCCGCACTCAGCAGATGAGGTGAGGGTGGGCTGGATAGTATATCCCTGGTTCATGTCTTCCTCCATCTACACCTGGTCCGCATTCAAAGCTTGATGTTTAATTGTGAGCAGGAACTGTTTAGATAAGTACAGAAACAGGATTGTCGCACTGACTATGGTGTCATTGCCACTCACCATCTCTGTGGAGTCCTCAAAGTCTTGGAGAACAGCAAAATGCCAGACATCCATGACCATTCTTCAGTTGTTTTGTGCGAAGGTTGACCAGAATACTGACGGGCAAATTGGAGCTGGTATTCCACAACTTGCCTCTGCTGCTCAAAAAGCCTTGCAAGCATGTGCAATGTGGAGTTTCAGGGCGTAGTCACGTCACACAACAATGAGCTGGCACTTTCATGAGCTGCTGCAGGACTGCCAGAGCGGTGGCAGCTGTAGATGACTTGCGGAAATGGGCACTTACTTGGTGTACTTTGACCAGAAGCTCTGGCAAATCTGGGTAAGTTTTCAGAAACTGCTGAATTACCAAGTTGAGCACGTGGGCCAAGCATGGTACATGTTTGAGTTTGCCAAACTTCACAGCCGCCACCAGGTTATAGTCATTATCACAAACGACCATGCCTGGTTGTAGGTTCAGTGGTGAGAGCCACATATCTCTCTGGTCTGTTATTCCTTTCAATAACTGCTGTGGTGTGCAGTTTGTCTTCTAAACAAATTAGTTTCAGCAGAGCCTGTTGCCGCTTCACTGAGGCAGTGCTGCAGAGCTTGCAGCTGATGTGGATGACTTGTTCTGGGAGAACACATCAGAGATGGAGGATGAGAAGCAGTAGGTGGTGCAGGAACTGCTGTAGAAGGTGGAAGAAACCCTGATAGAAGTAGGACCAGCAATCCTTGGTGTTGGTAGTACATGTGCCGTGCAAGGGTGGGACTCAGCTCGGCCTCCACAATGTTCACCCTGCGTGCTGTCAGGAAAATGTAGAGTCCCTGGCCACAAGAACTGGTACACATGTCGGTCATTATGTGGGCAATCCCAGTAAGTGCATTGGTAAGGGCACTGGTGATGTTCCTGGACACGTGCTTGTACAAGGCTGGGACACGACACTGGAGAAATAGTGGCGGCTGGGGACCGAGTACAGAGGGATGGCATAAATCATCTATGTCTCTAAATCTAAACAGCAACATATCCACAGCAAGCAGTCTGGAAATGTGCCCGTTTAGCGTTTGTGCCTGTTGGTGGATGGCTGGGAGCTTTCTTTTTCATTTCAAGGCCTGTAGTGACAGCTGATCGCTGTGCTGGGAGAACGATTTGGATGTGCCTGATGATGGTTCCTCAGAATGTGGAAGAACAGGTGCAGGGCAGGAGGCAACTGCATCAGTGTCATGGACAGTGGATTGGCAAACACCTTCCTAGGGGAAGAAGCAGTGGTGTCACCTGCTGGCACCAATTGTGGACTCAGTCGTTCAGCCCATTTCATAGTAGTATGCTTAAATTGCATGTTCCTGATATTACTGCCATGTCCGCCCACACTTTCCATGCTCCGGTCTCCAGACGGGCTGCTGGGACCAGGGTGCACCACGCTGTCACTGTACCGCCAGCCTTGCAGTCTCCTTAGGTCCCCTGCTGTTCGCGCATGCGCACCCTTAGGCCTCGGCCGTGCGCTTGCCGGGGGTCCTAGGCTTCTGCTGGAGTCCTGACCCGGAAGTTATCTTGCACGGCGCCCGGGGTTAGGTATATCAGGCGGCTTCGGTCGCTCCTTGGCACCTGATTATTTCCTGCACTTGCCCTGTGCCGGTGCTCTCCAAGGTCCCTGTAGGCCTCCAGTGCGTGCCCTGCCCTGCTCTGTCCCTGTACGTTTCTAGTGTGCTCTGCACTGTCCCTGTATGCTTCCAATGCATGCTCTGCTCTGTCCCTGTACACTTTCAGTGCGTGCTCTGCTGTCCCTGTACACTTCCAGTGTGTGCTGTGCTCTGTCCCTGTACACTTCCAGTGTGTGCTCTGCTCTGTCCCTGTATGCTTCCAGTGCGTGCTCTGCTCTGCCCAGGATCCCGTGCCTTCGGTGTCAACTATGCCTTGTCCCAGACCCCATGACTCTCTGTGACTTCTCTGCTCCGTCTGGTTCTTGATGAGTACCCCAATACTCCTCGTTATCTTCCAGTTGCCCCTCTGGCACTAGCTATTGTGGTATACCTTCCTCCTGGGGCTGTCCCTAATGGTCCCTGTATGGGGGTCTGTTCCACTTGGCCAACTCGGTCGGTACCGTGATCCAGTAGGTCCATTTCAGAATTCATAACTCCTTATCATGCTCATGGTGGTTAGTTTCTTAATGGTCAGGCAACTGCAGATCTTGACATGGCACAGGTTGCAAATATCCATTTTTTTTGTCTCAGAACGTCCTTTAAAAAAAGTCCCAAACTGGGAAATACTAAACTCTTTGACGGAGAAATTCAGGAGTGTCGGTGCTCTGTAGAACAGTTGCCTGCCTTTTCCCTCTGGTCACCCCACTGATTTTTCCTGCCTGTTTCGGTGCTGCTAATCCATCCCCCTCAACGGTGCTGGCCTCACTCTGCATGACAGTTTCCAAGGTTGGTTCAGTGACTTCATCATCCATTACCTTGTCTTCCTCTACCGTACCTTGGTCCTCCTGACTTGGTGACTTAAGAACCTTTTATCGGCAACTGTGTCTCATCATCATTTCCCTCCTTAGACTAAATTTGCCACTCCCCACTGTCATCTTCTTGGCTGCTCCAAGTTTTGTGCATCACTAAACAGCACCTCCTTCTGACCCTCTTGGAACTTAATGGGTGAGAGGCCGCAATCAAGAAATGATTATGTAAAGAGCTCCTCAGATAGTCCTAGTGTGGGATCACTGGTCTGGATTCAACATGGTGGGAGGAAGGAGGATCAGCATGAGTATTAAGTGATACAGACTCTTGGGAGGTGAAACTGGATTGTGTGGAAGACTGGGTGGTGCTAGCAACCATGCTAGAAGCATTATGTGATATCCAACCGACCACCTGTTCGCATTGGTGTGGATTCAGAAGTTGTGTCCCATGCCTCCCTGCAAAATGGGACAAGAAGCAATGTGTCATGGATGGGCATGTTGCTTGCGCTCCAGCAAAAGATGCAGTCGCACCTGCCCCAACATCCTCACCATCTGCATGCACCATTATCAGTACTTCACCATCCCTTACAGCACAGACCTGTAATTGCAAGGTCTTTGGAGCAAAAGTTTCCTTGATAAAATGAAATAACCTTTTTATATAAAAAATTTGGTCATCAGAATCAAGCAAAGCATTCTTTTAAAAATGTAAAACCACTGTAACTTTACAAAAAGCACGTTCGACTGTAAGAATGACAACAGTCAATTTTTGGAAGAAAAAATATTGTAAAATGTAGCAGGACAAGTGGTTTTTAAAATTTTAAACCACCATAATTTTACACAAAGCACGTTAAACTTTATGGATGACAATATAGTCAGTTTTTTTCACCCCCCAAAAAAAATCTGGTCAAGTGCAATAGCTATATATTTAGCATCGACCTGCAAAGCCCGGCCAATAGGTGGTATTCAGCTGCTCTCTTCCTCCAGCAGTTGTCCCTAGGCTAAATGCAAAATGTACCATGTAGAAACAGAAAAAGAAAATGAGCACTTAGAAGGACTTTTACTATGATGGTTCAGCATCAGCACTGGTAGCACCACTAGAAGACTCTTATTAATGAAACTGTGCACACACTGGCCTGAACAACTACTCTCTCCCTCCAATCACAACTGTCCCTGAGCTGGGCAGTGGTGTCAGTGACCCCCGCGCGACGGTGCCAGTCTTTTTATAACCTACGGTGGTTCTGTCCCATGCCGTAATCTATGTCTGGAGGATTAATAGTTTTCAACATGGACAGTGCCAAGATGCGACTGTCCAGGCTGAGAACTACTGAGGAATGAACTGCTGCGAGTGAATCCTCAGTGACCGGCGGTGACGTCATCGAGGTTACTTCCAGTCACTGAGGCTGCGATCCTGGCTGGGCTGAACTGCTGTGACCTCGGTGAGATCCCCGCTAGTAGTTTCACAGCAGATCACTGTGAAGATTTCTCACCCTGATGTGCGGTGATGTCACTGAGCTTGAATTGCGGTGACCTCATCACTGACTTTTCCCACAGTGCTGAGGTCACGTCAGTTCAGCTCTCCTGGGAATGAAACCTAAGTGACCGGAGGTAACCTCGATGATATCACCGCAAGACATTGAGTCTGCGCTCGTAGCAGCTCATTCACCAGTGTTTCTCAGCCTGGACGGTCACATCTTGGCACCGTCCTTGTTGAAAACTATTAATCCCCCAGACATGGATTACAGCCTGGGACAGACAGGTGAAGGATATTGTTGTTTTTTATCTTATTACAGGAGAATGAGGGCTTTGGTGTAATTAGGTGTTAGGTGAGTATAACTGTGTTTGTTATTTTTAAATAAAATGGATCTGTGTTTAGTCTTACTTATAATAAAGGACTTTATTCTGGCTGTGTCTTTAGTTACCATGTACCCTGCCATGGAGCAGGTGCCAAACCACAGCGGAATCCGCACAAAGAATTGACATGCTGCGGATTTGAAACCGCAGCAAATCCGCTTGGAAAATTCCGCACTGTGTGCACTGTGGATTTCATTTTCCATTGATTATAATGGTACTGTACACCGCAGCACCAAGTCCACTGCTCATCCGCAGCAGAATCTGCAGCGTGTGCACACACCCTTAAAGTCAATGGAAAATGAAAAATGCAGTGCACATGCTGCGGATTTTTCCACGCGGATTAGCTGCGGAATTAAATCTGCAGCATGTCAATTCTTTGTGTGGAATCCGCAGTGGTTTGACACCTGCTCCATTATAGAAATTCACAGGTGTCAAAATGCAGGGGAAATCCGCAGGCTAATCAGCACTAAATCCGCAGGTAAAACGGAGGTCATTTTACCTGCGGATTTACCTGCGGAATTAGCAAAATCCGCAGGACAATCCACACCGTGTGCACACACCCTTATAATAGGGGTCTGCTGCATCTTACTTGTGCATTTGTGATTTGACTTGGTGTGGCTGTTTTTTTCTGGTTTGATTTTTTGACTTTGTTGTCCTTTAGGTTGCTTTTAAAATTAATGTTGCCATTCAAAACTGCAGCTTGTCCTGCAAAAAAACCCCATACGACTAAGCCATTGAAAAATAATAAAGTTATGGCTCTAGGAAAAAGGGAAGAAAAAAATGAACGTGCAAAAATGAAAAATTCCTTGGTCATTAAGGGGGTCAAACAATCCAAAATAATTTTATATTGCATTTAAAAAAATGTCGTTACAAGAGTAACATCTTTTAAGTGACCTAATTTGTTTGTGATCTTACTATGATACTCATGAACAATTTGGAATGTCTGTCATTTCAAAACCTGACATAAAGGCGAAAAAATTCCCACTTAACCATCCACAGGGTATTAAATCTTCACTATGATACCAGACACTTGCACACTCATGTTTGTGTTTCAGAAAATGGGCGGTCACACCTGTTCACCATAAAAAAAATTAAAAAAAAGCAACTTGGCACTGAGTCATACAGCCTGCGGAAACTTAACTCAATGGGGAAATGTTATGGCAGTTTCGAAATGCATGCTGTGAGTCATTGTGCTAAGACTAATCACTGACATAATAGTGCAAGAGTTAGTAGAGGGAGGGGAATGTACAGTCTTTTACTATGAAGCCTTCTGGAATTTAAGCTTGCCATAACAACACATGAAATGTTTGCAGTCATATTTCTTTGGTAGCATCCAGACTATTCCTAGACGGTTTCCTTTGGGGGAAGCAGAGGTCAGAAGTGTTGAATTTTAGTGGGGTTTTCCGGTTTTATCCAAATAAAGCTTAATCACAGTTGCATCCAGCCTGGGCAATGGTGTATAAGCTTAAACACCTCAACTCCAGACAGATTTGTGCAGCTGCCACATTTCAGCTCAAACAGAACTGAGTTTTGTATGCCTCAAAGTGTAAAAAAAAAGTGCTTTCACGTATTGCCAGTAAACATGAAGTAAAATATTACGTATGCTAAAAAGTTTTTGAAACTTTTCATTTGTGTACGGTGCCTCAGAGGTTAGCACTGTTGCTTTATAGCGCTGGGCCGTGGTTTATAATTTCACCAAGGACAACATCTGCAAGGAATTTGTATGTTCTCCTTGTGTTTGCGTAGGTTTCCGCTGGGTTCTCCGGTTTATGCCCACACTCCAAAGACATACTGATAGGGAATATAGATTGTGAGTCCCTATGGCGACAGTGATGATAGTGTATGTAAAGTGCTGCGGAATCAGTTTTCACATTATGAACAAGTATAATAAATAAATGTATATACTCATTAAAGTTTACTACATAAAACTGAAAAATTCCTGTAACACATCCAAAGCCTCCCATTTAGCTATTGAGTACCATAAGGTTCTGGAATCAACATATCTTGCTAACACTGTACAGCTGACCTTCCTTCACTGACTATCTTGTTATCTTGTTATCAATGGGAGAGCACGTAAAGTGCAAGAACCTCAGAACACCCCATAGTGACTCCACTTTACAAGCTATACCTCTCAATAAATTAATCTAGGGATGCAGTGATCATATTGACACCACAGGTGTATCACAGAATTTTATACCGTTGGGTAGTAGAGAAAAAAATAAATACATTTTTACCACAAAAAAATTCTAGCACCAGATTTTACATTTTCGCAAGGGAAATGGGTAAAATGGCACTAAAATATGTCACACAATTTCTTCTGAACATAGAAATAGCCTATATGTGGCTGTACAATACTGTTTAGCCACCCGGCGAAACTCGGGAGGGATGGAGCCCCAAAGTGCTGGAAAAGCAGAATTCCCTCTCAAATGACCCAATTTTTTTAAATTATACCACATTGGGAATTTATCTACAAGTGTAGTGAAGATTTTGACTACATGGGTGTTTTTCAGAAACAAGCAGTAATGGAGGTTGCCGAGTTAAAATTGCAAATCTGCTATTGAAATGTCTATACATTGTAGTGTTAACTACGTTGTAGTGCCCAGTACGTTATGTCCAGCTCATGCTTCTGGAAACATGCACCCATAAATTAGAGTGCTACAGAACTGCAAAACATGTGGATGCAAATGGGGCTTAGACACACTTCAACCCAGAAAGAAGGGGAGCATTTGGATTTGGGACAGCATAATTTACTGGATTTCTTTTGGGGGGTGAGGAGCCATAGTGCTTTCCCAGATCCTTTGTACTACCAGTAACGTGGAAGCCCCCTATATTTCCATTAACAGACTACAGACCTGAGTGGGGACTTACTTTTTTGTGGATGGAGTTGAAGATTTTATTGGGAACATTTTACATAATGTTTGGGATCACATTTATCCTGTGCTCTACACTGAGCACTTACATTGGGGTTGCCATATAAATCTCCAAATCACACAATACAGATGAAACCCCTGATGCATCTATTCACTAGAATGAGGCAGCATAGTTACTCTGAACTCCGTTTGGCAGTGTTATCCTTTTCAGAAGTGCACAAAACTGTGGCCAATAGTACTTTTATGCACGCCTAAAAAGACAGACACTGCCAGATCTTAGGTCAGATGGCATGCACAGTGCCTCCATCTGCCTTATTATAGAATATATTCAGGTGGGGGTTTCATCTAAATCACGCATTTCACAGAATTTACACGGAAACCCTGATGTATGTGTTCAACGCAAAGAGCAGGATAAATGTGATCCGAGTCTTACGGCGATCTTTAGGAGGCAGAATGAACAAATCCACAGCAGGTGAAAAATTGGTTTATTTACTTTTTACGCTGTTTGTCGTGCGCTAAGTGATTACAAGACTTTATTCTTCGAGTCGGTGCGAATACAGCAATACTAGATCTATATCGATATCAATTGCAGCATTTAGAGGGTTAAACTGCTGGGATTGGTGCGGGCACCGCTCCTCACAGGGAGTGCCGAGCGTCAGTTGTCATGTCAGCTGAATACTTGGTGGCGATTGTGCGCATACAGCTTTTGTGTGTGCAAAATCGTCTTGACGTATTTATACTTCCTAGGTCGGAAAGTACTTCCCAACCTGGGTGTATGGATATTTCTAAGATCGTGAAGGGGTTAAAAAGCACTACAGTTATGTGCCTTGTGCTGCTGAATAAATTGGTGCACCTTTATGTACAGTACACACTAAGTTTTACACTATCAATTACTTGGATTATCTTGGTCAATTAAGTTATGTCAAACTGTGTTTGAAACCTATCCTTAACAAATACCGCATGAATTTTCACCTAAAACCATTCAAAATAACAGTTGAACTGGTAAAAAAGATTTGGTTAACAAATAGTATTTCAGTTAGGATCTCACCAGCGTATTTTCTCTAATGCGAATCGGACCTATTATGCAAATCAAACTCTCATCACATTCTGATCAAAGTTTGATCAGTTTAAACATAGTTTGATCCGATTTTCTCAGAAGAGATGATAAAAAAGTCTCCATATTCTCCATTCTGTCAGTCTGTGAAAATCAGAGTGCACTCCTATGTCACCAGAGCGCAGTGTGATTTTTTTTTCTATGGACTTATTGATTTGCATGACCGAGTGCAATCCAGCAATCTGATCTAACTCGGGCATGCAGCACACATGCATGGCTCCATGGAATAACATTGGTGCTGGTGTGTTCCGACATTTTATCGGATCGCACTCGGACCGAAAATACGGTCAAGTGCACAAGCCCTAACAATAATGGAAATACAGTCATCAAGAAAAGTACATGGAAAGTACATCATAGAATTTAATACAAAGTCTATACCATGCGTATTGAAACATTTGAATATTTATCCCCTTTGCAGCGTCTAAATCACATTCTGTTTTATATACAGAATTTATATTTATCTGTGTGGTTTATAACATATACGTTAAAGAATTAACAGCACTTCATCCTAGAGCTGTTACAGTATCAGCATGTTGACTTGTAGAATGAAAACAGGTACGAAGTAAGAACCTCCCTCTATGTATGTAGTCAGCGGTCTTCACAGCTGATAATTGTCACATTGTGTCAGTCCTGCAGTTTGTAATTGTAACCAAGTAAAGATGGTTAGCAGGATACACTATTTGCCTTAGCAGGAAAGGAGGGATAAGATTCGTTGGATGCAGTGAAGAGCCGGAGGCAGAGAAGGGGGTAACAGGATTTACTAGAACAGGTTATCAAACAAGGAATATCCCAGGGAGTCGAGATCAGTAACGGCAACAACAGGATTTGCACACAAACAATATTTGAGAAAAAGGTGTATGAAAAAGTTAACTTATCACTTGCAGTTCTTGTTGGGGAAAGGCTGGAATATTTCCCACCGACGTCGTAGATCATGGACAATGTCTCTGGCTCTGTTACGGAGAAACGAAAAACACTGTCTCCCGACTGTGCTGATTAGAGTTGAGCGAAACGGGTCGAAAAAATTCAAAAGTCACCGACTTTCGCCAAAGTCGGGTTTCATGAAACGAAACCCGACCTTAGCGTGAGGTCGGCCACGAGGTCGGCAACCATCGCGCCAAAATCGCGTTTCAAAAGATGCTTTTGCGCCCTTTTTCAGCCAATCAGGAAGAACGGACACTGTGGGCAACGTGTTGACATAGGCAGCGGTTACCACCATGTTTGTGAAGGGCATGCAAGTGATTGGCTTGCTTTGTGTGGCGTCACAGGGGGTATAAAAGGGCATGCATGCCGACCGCCATGTTACTTATGCTGATCTCAGAATAGGGAGAGCTGCTGCTGCTGCTGATTCTGTAGGGAGAGCGTTAGGCAGGGAAGAAGATACCAAAAACTACTTCTGCTGCTAGCAATTTTGCCTGTACAACACACCAGTTACTGTGCAGTGCAAGGGGAGGCTATATTTCGGTGCATCAGCTCTGTTGGTTATTAGGCTGCTTTTTAAGGCTCCCTGATAGCTGCATTGCTGTTTTCACACTGCTGAGCAAACTGCTTTTTTCAAAGCAATCCAAATTTTATTGTTTTGTCCTGGTGAATTACTGAGTGTTCCTTTTTTCACACACCGTACAGCGGTGTACGCTCCTCACACAGTACCGTGTACCGGCTGTTATCACGGCCAAATTGAAGCTATCTATGTGTGTGACTCTGTAAGGAAAAGTCGAGGAGTTTGTCCGTTCTTACAGACCTACAGCTTATAGTTTTGTCCGTTTTTCTAACAGTTTAGTATATTTGCTGTTTGATTACATTCAAAACTAGAGAGAGACAGCGTGTGTCAGTCCGTATACAAAAACACGGAGCTTGACAATTTTACATACACCGTACAGCGGTGTACGTGCACGCTCCTCTCTCAATACCGTGTAACGGCTGTTATCATGGCCAAATTGAAGCTATCTAAGTGTGTGACTCTGTAAGGAAAAGCCGAGGAGTTTGTCCATTCTTACAGACCTACACTCTAGGGAGATTCCAATTCTGTCCAATTCTATATACACCTTGTAGTTAGTCATACACTAGGCAATTTCTGCCTGTCACATTGCGGTGTAATCTGTCCTGGGCCTGAGACAATAGTTCAGCGGCCAAATTGAAGCTATCTGGGTGTGACTCTGTAAGAAAAAGCCAAGGAGTTTGTCCGTTCTTACAGACCTACACTCTAGGGAGATTCCAATTCTGCCCAATTCTATATACACCTTGTAATTAGTCATACACTAGGCAATTTCTGCCTGTCACATTGCGGTGTAATCTGTCCTGGGCCTGAGACAATAGTTCAGGGGCCAAATTGAAGTTATCTGTGTGTGACTCTGTAAGAAAATGCCGAGGAGTTTGTCCGTTCTTACAGACCTACACTCTAGGGAGATTCCAATTCTGCCCAATTCTATATACACCTTGTAGTTAGTCATACACTAGGCAATTTCTGCCTGTCACATTGCGGTGTAATCTGTACTGGGACAGAGACAATAGTTCCGTGTCCTCCAATCTACATTGAGATTCAAATTCCCACCAATACTCTATACAGCTTTTGCCTTCTCATACACCAGCCAATTTCTGCCTGTCACAACGCGGTGTAATCTATACTGGGCCTGAGACAGTAGTTCAGCATCCTCCAATCTACAGTGAGATTAATATTCTCACCAATACTCTATACAGCTTCTGCCTTCTCATACACCAGCCAATTTCTGCCTGTCACATAGTGATGTAATCTATACTGGGCCTGAGACAATAGTTCAGCGTCCTACACTCTACAGTGAGATTAAAATTCTCACCAATACTCTATAGACCCTTTACCTTGTTTTACAGTACCATATAGCTGTTGTTATTTTGGGTACCTTTTTAAAAAAAATGAAGAAGTATGGTGGAACAGGCCGTGGAAGTGGGCGGGGGTTGCCAGCTGGTCCTGATGGTGGTGTTGCTGGTGGTGCTTCTGCTGGTTGTGGCAAAAGCACAATAGCACCTAAGGCAGGAGGTGGTGAGCCGGCGTCATTGTCTGGCTCCACAAGGCCTCGTAGGCTCCCTTTTCTGGGAGTAGGTAAACGGCTTTTAAAGCCGGAGCTTCAGGAACAAGTTTTGGCTTACATTGCTGACACAGCCTCCAGCTCTTTCGCTTCCTCTTCTGAAGTTTCAAAAAATAAAAGCACTGCGTCGTCAGTGGAGGCTCCTGGTCAGGAACAACACCTTTCCTTGTGTCCTTCACCCCTACCAAAAGTGAAGGATGCGGCAGGCCACACTACAGATTACTCCATGTAGCTCTTTTCTCATACCATGCCTGGGTTATCAAGTCAAATCATGAATTCCCCAGTCCAAGATGAATCTGACATGTAGTGCACAGCCACTGCTAGATTTATCTGCTGGTACATTCACTCAGAGCACTACATTGTCCTCGCAGTGTACTAAGCCAGAATCTGACCCTGATGAAACTCAGGTGCCCCTTCCCGCATACCACCATACACGGTGACACAGAGGAAGGTGCACATGACATTGAAGAGGAGGTGATGGATGACCCAGTTATTGACCCAGATTGGCATCCATTGGGGGAAGAGGGTGCCGCTGCCAATAGCTCAGAAGAGGAGGAGGAGCATCCGCAGCAGGCATCGACATCGTAACAGCTGTTATCTGGCAGGCCCGGAGCAGTCCAAAAACGGGTTACAAAAAGCAAAAGAGTTGCAGGACAGCTTGGCCAGACGGTCAAAATAGCACAGCGTGCAAGGCCTCAAAATGTCTTCCATAGTAGGAAGAGTGCATTGTGGCACTTTTTTGAACAAAATCCTAATGATCAGGCAAAGGTTATCTGTAAGAAGTGCGCAAAGACCTTTAGCCGAGGGAAAAATCTGAGAAATTTGAATACCAGTTGCATGCTTAGACATTTAACCACCATGCACTTGCAAGCGTGGATGGATTACCAAACCTCACGTACCACATGTGCAACTGCTCCCAAAGAAGGTAGTCAGCAACGCTACATTGTTTCCCCCACTGTAAGCCCACCGGTTAGCACACCACCAGCAGCAAATGTTGAGGTGTCGTCGCAAGGCCAAAGCAGTCAGGGAATCACAATGTTATATCAACGAAAGACTGAATCTAGGCCATCAGAAAGAACACCAACTCCATCACCATCATCAACCCTCTCTCAGTCTGCCATGTCCACCGCTAGTTCCACCATATGCAGCTCTCAAGTCCAGCTCACCTTACCAGAGACTATGAGTAGGACAAGAAAGTACTCATCTTCTCATCCGCGTACACTGGGTTTGAACGCCCACATTGCCAAACTAATCTCGTTAGAGATGATGCCCTTTCGGTTGGTTGAAAGCGCAGCTTTCCGCGAATTCATGGCCTACGCAGTACCACGCTATGACCTACCCAGTCGCCACTTCTTTTCTCTCAAAGCCATCCCAGCCCTCCACCTTCATGTGAAAGACCGCATTGTCCATGCACTCAAGCAATCAGTGAGTGGAAAGGTGCACCTCACAACTGATTCATGGTCCAGTAGGCATGGCCAGGACCGTTACATGTCCATCACTGCGCACTGGGTTAATGTGGTGGTTGCAGGGTCCACAGGGGACAGCGGTGGTGGGACAGTGCTGCCTAGCCCACGGTATAGGAAACAGTTGGCTGTAGGCGTTCGACCCTCCTCCTCCTCCAGGAGCGAAAGCTCATCCACAGAGCGCAGTCGCGCGAGCACTCCATCCGCAGCTGCCAGTGTTGCACACAAGGTGTCCCCCTATCGATCAGCTAGCGGAAAGCGTCAGCAGGCTGTGTTGCAGATGATGTGTTTGGGCGACAGACACACCGCGGAGGTACTGGCCGACTACTTTCAGCGACAAACTGAGTCATGGCTGGGCAGTCTACATCTTGAGGCAGGCAAGGTAGTTAGTGATAACGGCCAGAATTTTGTGGCAGCCATAGCCCTTTCAAAACTCAGACACATACCTTGCTTGGCTCACACCTTGAACCTGGTGGTGCAGTGCTTCCTCAATAATTATCCGGAGTTAACAGGCCTGCTCCATAAGGTTCGAAGACTGTGCTCGCACATCCTCCGGTCGCCGTACACTCCAGTCGTATGCAGAAGCTGCAGCGATTGCTCCACCTTCCCAAGCACCGCCTAATTATCGACGTTGCAACAAGGTGGAACTCCACCCTGCACATGGTTGAGCGGCTGTGCGAACAGAGGCAGGCCGTAATGCATTTGTGGGAGGATACACGGGCCGGCACTTTGAGGGCAGACATGGAGTTGACATGTGTGCAGTGGTCAAAGCTGAAAGACCTCTGTAAAGTCCTTCAGTGTTTTGAGTAATGCACACGGCTGGTAAGCGCAGACGATGCCATCATAAGCATGAGCAACCCACTTATGCGTCTGCTCATGCAAACTTTGACGCACATTAAGGAGCAGGCATCTGCAGCCGAGGTAGATGAGGAGGAAGAGGAGGAGGGAAGCCTTGATGACAGTCAGCCATTGTCTGCTCTGGGAACTCTCCTGGACGAGGTGGAGGAAGAAGAGGAAGAGGAGGAGGAGGAGGATGATGGGGATGATTATTTAGGGGAGGAGGATACTTCTCGTGGGGCAAGAGAAAATGTTGTCGTGGCAAGGTCTGGTACAGGGTTTTTGCGTGACTGGAGGGATGTGGATTTGCCAGAAAGTGCTCATCCACCCAGCACTCGCAGTGCATCATTGACACCGGGAACATTGGCCCACATGTCAGATTATGCCTTGCAGATCCTAAAAAGGGACCCCCGCATTGCCAAAATGATGAATGATCACGACTACTGGTTGGCCAGCATCCTGGATCGACGCTATAAAGGCAAATTCCAAAACATAATGCCACAGGAGAACCTTGACCTAATATTGGCTAACAAACAAGCAACTCTAGTAAACCGGTTGGTTGAGGCATTTCCAGCACACAGCAGCGGTGATGGTTCTCACACGAGCCGTAGGGGCCGGGGGCAGCTTGGAAGAGGTGTTCGTGGTGCACACATCATAGAATCATAGAATCATAGAATCATAGAATCGTAGAGTTGGAAGGGACCTCCTGGGCCATCTGGTCCAACCCCCTGCTCAAAGCAGGATTCGCTAAATCATCCCAGTCAGATGTCTATCCAGCCTCTGTTTGAAGACTTCCATTGAAGGAGAACTCACCACTTCTCGTGGCAGCTTGTTCCACTCATTGATCACTCTAACTGTCAAAAAGTTTTTTCTAATATCTAATCTGTGTCTCCTCCCATTCAGTTTCATCCCATTGCTTCTAGTCTTTCCTTGTGCAAATGAGAATAAAGTTGATCCTTCTACAATGTGACAGCCCTTTAGATATTTGTAGACAGCTATTAAGTCTCCTCTCAGTCTTCTCTTTTGCAAACTAAACATTCCCAAATCCTGCAACCTTTCCTCATAAGACAGGGTTTGCAGACCAGTCACCATTCTGGTCGCTCTTTTCTGAACTTGCTCCAGTTTGTTGATGTCTTTTTTAAAATGTGGTGCCCAAAACTGGACACAATATTCCAGATGAGGTCTGACCAAAGAGGAGTAGAGGGAAATAATGACTTCACGTGATCTAGACTGTATGCTTCTGTTAATACATCCTAGAATTGCATTTGCCTTTTTTGCTGCTGCATCACACTGTTGACTCATATTCAGTCTGTGATCTATTAGTATGCCCAAGTCTTTTTCACATGTGCTGTTGCTTAGCCCTATTCCTCCCATTCTGTATATGCTTTTTTCATTTTTATTGCCCAGATGTAGTACTTTGCATTTTTCCCTGTTAAAAACCATTCTGTTTGTTGCTGCCCACTTCTCCAGTTTATTTATATCTTTTTGAATCCTCTCTCTCTCTTCTCTAGTATTAGCTATCCCTCCTAGCTTTATGTCATCAGCAAATTTACCCTCAATTCCTTCATCTAAATCGTTGATAAAGATGTTGAACAATACAGGGCCCAGGACAGAGCCCTGTGGTACCCCACTTGAGACATTCTTCCAACTGGATGTGCAGCCATTTACGACCACTCTTTGGGTCTGATCACTAAGCCAGTTTTGAATCCACCTAACAGTTGCCTTGTCCATTCCATACTTAGACATTTTTTCAATAAGGATTGTATGACATACTCTGTCAAATGCTTTGCTGAAGTCAAGATATACTATATCTACAGCATTTCCTTGATCCACCCAATCAGTGATTCCATCATAGAAGGAAATTAAGTTAGTCTGACATGACTTATTAGTTACAAACCCATGCTGACTCAGTTTAATCACTTCATTCTTATCCAGGTACTGACATACATGTTGTTTAATAATTTGTTCAAAGATCTTTCCTGGTATAGAAGTCAGACTCACCGGCCTATAGTTGCCTGGGTCCACCTTCTTCCCCTTTTTGAGGATAGGAACAACATTTGCTCTTCTCCAGTCTTCTGGGACTTCTCCTGTTCTCCAAGAATTTTCAAAGATTATGGAGAGGGGTTCAGAAATTTCTTCTGCTATCTCCTTCAGTACTCTGGGGTGTAATTCATCTGGACCTGGTGACTTGAATTCATTTAGGTTAGCTAAGTGTTTCCTCACTATCTTTCTGTTTATAGATATCCTGGATTCTTCTATTCCCTTAATAGGACAGTGAAGAACAGTTGATGTTACATTTCCTTTCTGAGAGAAAACAGCTGCAAAATAGGAATTTAAAAGTTCGGCCTTCTCAACATCCTGTCTTACCATTTCATAATTTTCATCCTGTAAAAATCCTATAGCATCTTTGACTTTTCTTTTACTTTTGACATATCCCCAAAATCCTTTATTATTGCTTTTGACATCTCTTGCAAGCCTCAATTCATTGTCAGCTTTAGCTAATCTGATTTGCTCCCTGCAGGTTCTGCAGACAGCATTATATTCTTCTTTAGATATGCCTCCCTCTTTTCATTTTATAAACATTTTTTTCTTCCTTTTTAGCATGTGCTTAAGTTCTGTGTTCATCCATCCTGGCTTCCTTAAATGCTTCCTATTCTTCCCTCTTTTTGGAATTGTTAACAATTGTGCTTTGAGAATTACATTTTTCAAGATTTCCCATCCTTCCTGGATGGATCAGAAGTGGCGTTGGAGACAGGGGTTTCATGACCATGTTGTGGACTGATTTTTCAAGTCCCGCTCACACGACTGGTAATAATGCATCGATTGAAAGTGACAGCAGACAGCAGTTGTCAACTATGGTTACAAACTACTTCTCGTCCCACATCGATGTTCTCCCGCACAGGTCATTCCCATTTGACTATTGGGCGGCTAAACTGGACACCTGGCCTGAATTGGCACAATATGCCTTACAGGAGCTCGCTTGCCCAGCTGCAAGTGTGCTATCAGAAAGAGTCTTCAGTGCAGCTGGATCAATCCTGACAGAAAAAAGGACCTGTCTGTCGACCCAAAATGTGGATGATCTAACCTTCATTAAAATGAACCATGCATGGGTTTCCAAGGATTTTGTCCCACCTTCCCCTGATGACACCTAGGTTGCCAGAAAAATGACTTGCTTTGGTCCTCCTCTTCCTCGCACTTGCCCAATTTCGCCTTTTGCAGCAGCTGAATGTCCAACATCAACATATGCCATTTTGTAAACCTCCCTAACTGGGCTGCCTCCCCCCCATGGCCGGGGTCACCACCTAGCGCACCCAACCGTGCGAGTGCCTTATCAGTGTGACTTATGTCTTATGCAAGCCTTATTAGTGTGCATCTCCCACTAGGCAGCCAGACCTTGATGGGTTAACTGGCTGTCTTCATCAGTGGAATGCACCTGTGCTGCCCCAGCCTTTATCATTGGGGCTTTGCTGTATCCTGCCAGTGCATTAGTCAGGGTTTGGTGCGTTACCCAACAAATGTTCGCTTTTTGTAAATTTTTGGAAAATTTATTTTTCCTTGTGTTCGCCATTTAGATTTAGTGTTAGGGACTCACAATATCTGGGGACCCTTGACGGTGGGAGGTGAGCTTATCTGCTTTGGCCAAAATAGTAACTAATGCCCCATATCTTTTTATCATTTATCTTTTTGCACCTTTTATCATTTTTACAGGATACAGCTTGGCCCTTCATGTTGGCTTGGTTTTTTGGTGTGACGCATGTATACAGTGCTGAGCGGCCCGCCTATTATGGGCGTCATTGATAGGCTGCTCAGACACTATGCATCACACTTATCAGTGTGACTTATGTCTTATGCAAGCCTTATTAGTGTGCATCTCCCACTAGACAGCCAGACCTTGATGGGTTAACTGGCTGTCTTCATCAGTGGAATGCACCTGTGCTGCCCCAGCCTTTATCATTGGGGCTTTGCTGTATCCTGCCAGTGCATTAGTCTGGGTTTGGTGAGTTACCCAACAAATGTTCGCTTTTTGTAAATTTTTGGAAAATTTATTTTTCCTTGTGTTCGCCATTATGGTTTATCATCAGCTTTCACAGTTTTCCTACTCACAGACGCGTGACATTCCGGCGCACATTTTTAAATGTGCCCTCTCATGCCAATCCCATAGAATCGCCTACGGCCTGTGGCTTCTGTCTTTTGCACTCCAAAGTTACGTGACAGAGCATGATAGGCAGTGAGCAACATGTTTACATCTCTCCCTGTGATTAAAATTTGATGGAGATGAATAACGCTGATGGGATCAACGGTACTGCGATACAGCAACACTTTCTTCACAAAGTTATGTTTTTGCTGTCTCCACACACAAATTAATTGAGGGTCAGCATCGCCTCTGAGAATTGTGACGGCAGTTTTTCCCGTGATTGTTAATTCCTACATTTCTGCAATCACTAGACTTTATTGTATGCATTTCATTTCCTATGTCGGAGAGGCTGGACTGTCTTACTGAGACAGAAATATATATGAAGATTTAAAAATACCACCAAAAGTGTATACTGGTGTACGCTTCAAAAACATTTCCTTTTTTCTACTTTTTAGATTGTTGTCTAATCCATACTGAGAACACGGAGATTTTAAATGTTTAAACTATGCTATATATACCTGCTATCCAGTGATAATGTACCATTTCTCACCTTTGTCCAATCACATCTAATCCAAACTGGGCCTGAGACCGTCTGAGCCTGCCTCCTGATCTATAGACATAGGTTTTAGTGTGTAAACTATGCTATACATACCTGTAATCCGGTGACACGTTACCCTTTCTCACCTTTGTCCAATCACGTCTAATCCATACTGGGCCTGAGACCATCTGAGCCTGCCTCCTGATCTATAGGCATAGGTTTTTAATGCGTAAACTACGCTATACATACCTGTAATCCGGCGATACGTTACCCTTTCTCACCTTTGTACAATCACGTCTAAACCATACTGGGCCTGAGACCGTCTGAGCCTGCCTCCTGATCTATAGGCATAGGTTTTTAATGTGTAAACTATGCTACATATATACATGTTATCTGGTGAAACTGTACCCTTTATCAACTTTTTACAATGTTGTCGAATCCATACTGGGCCTGAGAACGGCTGCCGAGCTGTTAAGCAAGCTACAGCACCTGTGGTTTGGACACGTAATTTTTTCATTTTGTCAGGAATGCCGGTTAGGCCTAATTCCGTAATTGCGGTTGACCTGCACTTACTGGGAAATCATCATTCGCGGGGAATAATTGGAATCCCAGATCCCCATGACTAACGGTGTTCAGCGGGTTATCAGCACCTGTAAGCGACAAAAGCTGGTCCTTTCAGTGTAGCGCACATGCAGCCCCGGACATGTAAGGGCATGATAGACCTGTTATTGCTCGATCTCGCATGCCAGAGCCTCGCGTATCCCTCTAGTAAGCTTGACGCGTACCGCGGGGGCATGCCGGAGTCTCGGTCATTAACGGAATAAAGCTGAGAAATCGCTAGCACAACTACAAACGGACATACCACACCACACACAGAAACGACAAAGCTTGCAATCTGTCCATCTTTTCTGCAGCTTGTATGGTTGTGGTTTCCCGGGTGGAGTCCAATTAAGCCACAGGCTCCACTCCTGGTGGTGCCCTTTTGGACATTCCTTTAAGGTTCAGCTTTGCAATCATACAGCCCCCCGGAAACCAAACACTTTGCCTTCATGGACGCAGTTTGGAGGTTCGTGGGAATAACGCCGCCCCATCGGCAGTTGCCATAATTTATTGGTGGGCAGTCCGACGGTATACGATCGTGTTTGATTTCAGAATTTTTTTTTTTTTTTGGTTTGTATTTTACATTTTTATTCCAGCCTTTCTTGACTTGATAAGGGCATGACAAGCCTATATCTGTGTCTCCTCCACCTCCTCCTTTTACTCCTCCACCTCTTTTCTAAATGTAGTTGCCCTTTTCCTTGTTATTTTTGTCTTCTGAGCATTTTGTCTGCTTTGGGACACCTTTAAAGGTGTTTTGTAATTGTTTTCTATGTGTTTGTATGTGTTTGTGTTTCCCTGCCATTGTTTTGAATGGGGTTCGACGGTGTTCTTCAAACGTTCGACGAACATTTGACGAACTTGCCTCCTGTGCGACGAACCAAAACGCTAGCGGGGTGGCTCAACACTACTCTTGATATATCGAAGTACATTGTTAATGTTTAAACTATGCTATATATACCTGATATCTGGTGATACTGTACCCTTTCTGCCAGGAAGTCCTCCTCCAACCAACACTCTAAGTGTATCATTGACACCTGGAACATTGTCCCACATGTGTGATTATTTCTTGCGGATCTTCTTGTTATATTGTGGTGTAATCCATCCTGAGCATATGAGTGTCTATGAGTTACTCCTGCAATTTAGATGTACAATTAAAAATTACCTCAACACTGTATGCAGCTCTACGCTTGGGATACATTACCCATTTGCTGCTTGTTATATTCTGGTCTAATCCAAATGACCAAGTGAGAGATATTTTCTGACTGTGGAAATAAATACTGAAATTGACAACAATGACACCTACACTGTGTACAGCTGTACTCTTGAGATCCATTACCGTTTTACGGCTTTTTAGATTGTGTTGTAGTCCAATACTGAGCCTGAGAGTGTCTGTGTGTGCCTCCTCAAATATCTACGGAGATTTAGAATGTTTAAACTATACTATATATACTTGCTATCTGATAATACTGTACACTTTGTCTAATTTTTATATTCTTGTCTAATCCATACTGAGCCTGTGAGCGTCTCTATGTGACTGATGGAATATATAGGGAGATTGACAATTATCCTTTGACTGAATAGAGCTGTACGCTTCTGATACAGTGCCATATATCTGATGTTATTTTGGGTCTATTTTCTGCAAAATTGTGAAGTTTGGTGGAAGAGGCCACGGACGTGGGTGTGGGGGGCCAGCTGGTGCTGATGGTGGTGGTGCATCTGCTGGTAGTGGCAAAAGCACAATAGCAGCTAAGGCAGGAGGTGTTGAGCCTGCGTCATGGTCTGGCTCCGGAACGCCTGGAAGGCTACCTTTTCTGGGAGTAGGTTAACCGCTTTTAAAGGCGGAGCATGAGGAACTGGTTTTGGCTTACATTGCCGAAACAGACTCCAGCAAATATGCCCTCCTCTTCTGAAGTTTCAAAAAATGCAAGCACTGAGTCGTCAAGTGCTGGCTCCTGGTCAGGAAGAACCCCTTTCCTTGTGTCTTTCACCCCCACCAAAAGTGAATGATGCAGCAGGCCACACTTCACATTAGTCCATGTAGCTCTTTCTATTATACCATGCCTGGGTTATCAAGTCAAATCATGAATTCCCAAGTCCAAGATGAATCAGACATGGAGTGGCCAGCCAGGGCAGTGGGGTTAATTGGTACTGGGCCGGTGTCTCACAGGGATGTGTCACGGTGGTGGTGACCCATTCCGTGGCCCTGGGCGTCCATGCAAACGGGTGAATTACGTTTATAGGTGAATGATACATGACTCCACATGTCGTTTCTGGTTAGATTGACCAGCGCTTCAGTGTCGCTTCTCTGGGACAGATGTTGTGGTGCAGCTAAGATGTAGAAGCCCTGCACAGGTAGGGCCATAGTCGCAGGGAAGATGAAAGAGTTGGTAGATGGTGTGCAGTGCAGGATGTAGCAGAGCCGAGCACCAGGCGCAGGAGAAAGATGACACAGTCATGCAGTTCCTTTACCTGTACTTGGTAAGTGCCATCAGGACCCAGACTACAGATGGAGGAGTTGGTCAGCCTGGAAGCCAATTTGGAATTCTCTCTCTGCAGTTAGGTAGTGTGGCCTCCGTTCTAGCGCTTATCTGAGGTATTCGCAGTGCTGAGTTCAATAAAGTTCCCCCTGTTGACTCTCTTTTGGAACTTTCTCGTATGGCAGGCAGCCGTAGCCTTTTCCTTCTGGCTCCCACACGTCGATGCTGGGGCCTCCGAGCCTTAGTTGGGTACAGAGCATTTACAACTGCTACTTCCTCCAGTTTCGGCTGCAGGAACGTCAGTGTCCCTACAAACTCGGAGACCGGAATCCGGACCATGCGCTCCAGCTAGGAGTGAGCCTTAACTCTGTTCATTCTCCAGCTCCCCTTCTCACATCCACACACTTCCCCTTCCCTGCACAGAGTGCCCTAACTTACCTCCTCCTAACCACAGAGAGCAGCTCCTCAGCAGTCAGGTTCAGAGGTCTCCCTGCTGGCCTGGAGTGGGAAATGTGTTGTGTTGGCTGAACTGCTAGAGAGATCCTTCGTTGCTCCCGAGCATGACATCACACTCCCTAAGAGGAAGGTAATGCCACTGTGGCGACCATACTCCTGGGGATGCCACAAGTGCACTGATGCCCAGCCACTGCTAGATGATTCTGCTGGTACACTGACCCAGACCTCTACATTCCCCACACTCTACACAGCCAGAATGTGACCCTGAGGAAACTCATGTTCCCCTGCCCGCATACTATACCACCTTACAAGGTGACAAAGAGGAAGGTGCAGATGAAAGTGCAGGTTCCTTGAGCAGGTGGGGTGCATACTCATGGGCAATGGCACTGGCACAGGGCCCCTCATAGTACGCAAAAGTGTCTCTGCCGGTGGGAGGACCCACCCGCCATCAGACACACCGCCACACTGAGGGGCCCTGTGCCAGTGCCGTCGCCAATGAGTGGGCCCCCCTGCTTGCTCTGGATCACAGCACTTGCAACGTTGAAATACTTACCTCTCCCTGCTCCACCACCATGACGTCTTCCGCATGTCCTGACAGTGATATTCTGATCAGAGAGCGCAATGACATCACGTCTGTACGCCCTCTGCCTAAACAGCCAAGTGCAGTGAGATGGAAGTTGGGGACGACGAGGAGTCCAGACTAGTACAGGGATTCCCTAGCGAGGAGACTTATTTCATTGTTTTCAATGTTGGGACAGCAATTTTTCGGGAGCACTATACTCTGGAGAATGATATATGGGGCCCACCATACACTGGAGCATTCCAAAGGTGGACATCAGACACTGGAGCAGCATTTACAGGGCCCATTATACACTGGAGCATTAGAAATGGGGCCCATTATATATGGAGCATTATTTGGGCCCATAAGACAGTGGAGCTTCATCCATGGGGACCAACATATACTGTAGCATTATGTGGAGCTCATCATATACTGTTTCAAACATTATATGGGACCAATGATTCTGTATGGAGAAATATTTGGGCCTCATTACTCTGTATAGCGCACTATGCGGTGCCCATAATACTGTATGGAGTAATATACTGTCCGTTTTTGGAACTATTGGAGAATTTAAAATCGATATCAGTCATGAGATGTAAAAAGTGAAGTATTTTTCATTGTACTATACCGCTATTTCTCTACCGTATCGGAGCATCACGAGTTGTGGTATGTGTTAATGGGGCGCTCTTTGGCCCAGGGCACATGAAAACCTGGAGCCAGCCCTACCCCTCCACAACTTTAGCCAAATAACCCCCAGTTTTCAGTGCGGAACTATTATTATGAAGTAAATTAAGGTTGACAAGCTTCAGTAATAAAAATTGATGTTTTTGCCATTCAAATGGGCACTGTAGGTGTGTTTAATGTCCTCCACTCCCTGCCGACTTTGCTTCCCCATTGACTTGCATTGGGTTTCGTGTTTCAGTCGGCCTTCGACTTTTCACGATAATCGGCCGATTTCGTTCGACCCGACTTTTGAGAAAGTCGGGTTTCATGAAACCCGACTCGACCCGAAAAAAGGCAAAGTCGCTCATCTCTGGTGCCGATGTATGCGGTCCCGCTTGGCTTGAGTGCGCTCGAATGTAGAAAGTGTTTTATGTGGATTCCTCTGGAATGGCGCCAAACTCGAACCGTGTGCACACTCACAGGCCGCGGCAGCATGCAATCCTCTGAAGTAGTCTCTAGGAACGGAGCAAGTCATATTGCCTCTCACTGAGAGCAGGAAGGAGCCGTCCAGCATGGAAGGGTCCAAAGACAGCTCAGTAAGGACACAGTCAGTCTGCAAGTCAGAACACTGGGGGATCGATTACGTGGAGTTAGCTGTCGGAGCAGTGGGGAGGGAGTCGTTCCCCTTGTTCTCCTGTCACCTTCCCACCAAATCTCCCTCGTTCCCGCGCTCAGTCCCTTTTATCTCCCCCACGTCTCCTGATGTCCAGTGCAAAGGTCCTCCCCTCCCAGAAGAACCTTCTCCCGGCAACAGTGGTGACAGTCCCGATAGTTCCAACCCCAAAGTACACCGGAAACCGCTGACTCTGTCCGGGCTCGTCTTCTTACACATGCATGGCTCCATGGAATAACATTGGTGCTGGTGGGTTCCGACGTTTTATCGGATCGCACTCGTACCAAAAATATGTTCAAGTGCACAAGCCCTAACAATAATGGAAATACACAGTCGCCAAGAAGTACGTTATAGAATTTAATACTAAGTCTATACCATATGTATTGAAACATTTGAATATTTATCCCCTGTGCAGCCTCTAAATCACATTCTGTTTTATATAGAGAATTTATATTTATCTGTGCTGTTTATAACATATACGTTAAAGTATTAACATCACTACATTCTAAAGCTGTTACAGTATCAGCATGTTGACTTGTAGAATGAAAACAGGTACGAAGTAAGAATCTACCTATGTAGTCAGTGGCCATGCTGACAGGAACGGTCTTCACAGCTGATAATTGTCACATTGTGTCAATCCTGCAGTTTGTAATTGTAACCTGGTTAGCAGGATACACCATTTGCCTTAGCAGGAAAGGAGGGAACCTTGGCACTACAACAATTACTTTGTGCACCCTCGAGATACACTTCTCACCGGGCATCATAGAGACATTGGTCCTGCTTAGAGGCAACCATTTATTTTAAAATTGTTAAATAGTGAGGTTTAGACTCCTGTAAACAGTAAAGAAAAAGGTAGTGAAAGAGAAGCGTATGAAAGAAAGAGAAAAAAAAAATCACAAGATGAAACATATCGGCTGTTGCCAGTTTACAAATACAGGGTTTGATGATTTTTATTTTTTTTGAGAGTTGTTTGTAGAAACTCACAATTTCAAAGACAATTTTTATTTGACTTAATTTAAAAAGTAATTTTACATACAAAGGTTACATACAGTATTAGTATACCGAAAGGTGAAAGTTGGGTTTCGAGGGTGGGTATATTACATAAACAAAACATTAGGTCATTTTGCACTTTTGGCACAATGTTCTGGTTGGATCCACAGTAAAACAATGACTGCAAATTAGGTTTCCTAAAGTAGTGGTGTCTATCTGGAGCCAAGTCTATCGCCAACCACTAAAAGCTCTAGTGAAAAGTCAGGTGCTCTGTTCACCTAGTCACACCCCCACAGGCTCTCCTCGGATCATGGCATGGTGGTTCCAGCCCCCTTACAGCATACTTCCTCTAGCAGTACTTGTACCATAGGGTGCGACTGCAAACGGGCCAGTGCAGGTGGGGGCTCGCAGATATTAGCTCATATTTCAGTTGGATATGCTTCTGAAGACTCACATTCACTGAAATGCATTGCCATGCTGAGACCCATCGGGTCTCTGCATTGCAATACAAGCTGCTGGCTAGTCAGAGGCTGGCAGCTAATGTTGCCATGCAAGTCACTGGCACATGGCAATGGCGTCTTGCACTGCTCATTGCTATCAAAGATGCCACATGACGTGGGAATGAAGGAAGGTGAGTAGAACATTTTTTTGTGTTAAAAAGCAACTGCAGAAAGGGGAACATATAGACCAGGATGGGCGATATATACCAGAATGGAATATATATATACACCAGAATGGTCCCAGTATGGGGGAAATATATAACAGGATGGATACAGGATGTGGAACATATATACTTGGATGGGGCCCAGGATAAGGAAAACATATACTAGGATGAGCACAGTATGGGGGACATATACACCAGGAAGAGGCCCAGTATTTGAGACATATATACCAGTAAGAGCCAGGATGAGAGACATACATACCAGAATGTGGAAATCTATATATCAGCATGGAGTATTTAGATCTACCAGGACAGGGTACATATATATGTGAAACTAGCCCAGGATGTGGGACATACAGTGGGCAGGGAAAGTATTCAGTCCCCTTTAAATTTTTCACTCTTTCTTTCATTGCAGCCATTGAGTAAATTCAAAAAAGTTCACTTTTTTCTCATTAATGTACACTCTGCACCCCATCTTGACTGAAGGAAATCAGAAATGTAGAAATTTTTGCAAATTTATTAAAAAAAAACTGAAATATCACATGGTCATAAGTATTCAGACCCTTTGCTCAGACACTCATATTTAAGTCACATGCTGTCCATTTCCTTGTGATCCTCCTTGAGATGGTTCTACTCCTTCATTGGCGTCCAACTGTGTTAAAAGGGAATCTGTCACCTATTTTTCGATTATAAGCTGCGGCCACCGCCATCAGGGGCTTATCTACAGCATTTTCTAACGTGAGGCCCGATGCCGGCGCACTGCAGCACTCTGCTCTCAACAGGGCAGAGCAGTGCGCCTGCGCTGGAGCCGCGACGGGAAGCAAAGATGGGAGGCACCGACCGGACCGCCCCTAGGTGAGTATAATATAACTCGTTTTTCTTCTCTTTCAGGTTACATTGGGGGCTTATCTACAGCAGAATGCTGTAGATAAGCCCCTGATGGCGGTGGCTGCATCTTATAGTCAGAAAAATAGGTGACAGATTCCCTTTAAACTGATAGGACATGATTTGTAAAGGCACACACCTGTCTATATCAGACCTCACAGTTCACAGTGCATGTCAGACCCAATGAGAATCATGATATCAAAGGAACTTGCCAAGGAGCTTAGAGACAGAATTGTGGCAAGGCACACATCTGAATAACAGAAACCTGATGGCACATCAAGAACTAGTCTGAACAAGTGCATACTAGCATACAAATACCAGAAAACTGACAGCACATCAAGAACTAGTCTGAACAAGTGCATACTCATGAAATTACCTTGACGTTGGTGAATGGGCTCACATTTTTTGGCCAAATTTTGCGCTGAGCATCACATGTGTTTTTCCTAAATTTCAAAAGCAATTACGCTATTCACACTTCATGTATTGCAATTGAGTACAACCATTTCCTCATTTTAATAGGTAAGCTGTTTTTTGGTATGCATTTGTTCAGACTAGTTCTTGATGTGCTGTCAGTTTTCTGTTATTTGTATGCTGGCTTTCTGACTGAGCACTCCGCCCGTCACCATGCTGAGATTTTAACCCCTTTACTCCCAAGGGTGGTTTGCACGTTAATGACCGGGCCAATTTTTACAATTATGACCATTGTCCCTTTATGGAGGTACTAACTCTGGAATGCTTCCATGGATCCTGGTGAGTCTGACACTGTTTTCTCATGACATATTGTACTTCATGTTAGTGGTAAAATTTCTTTGAAATAACTTGCGTTTATTTGTGAAAAAAACGGAAATTTGGCAAAAATTTTGAAAATTTTGCAATTTTCCAACTTTGAATTTTCATGCCCTTAAATCACAGAGATATGGCACATAAAATACTTAATAAGTACCATTTCCCATATGTTTACTTTACATCAGCACAATTTTGGTACCAAAATTTCTTTTGTTAGGAAGTTATAAGGGTTAAAAATTGACCAGCGATTTCTCATTTTTACAAAACCATTTTTATTTATTTTATTTTTTTTTAGGAATCACATTACATTTGAAATCACTTTGAGGGGTCTATATGATAGAAAATACCCAAAAGTGATACCATTCTAAAAAATGCACCCCTCAAGGTGCTCAAAACCACATTCAATAAGTTTATTAACCCTTCAGGTGCTTCACAGGAATTTTTTGAATGCTTTTTAAAAAAATGAATTTTTTTTTCACAAAAAATTACTTCAGGCCCAATTATTTTTTATTTTACCAAAAGTAACAGGAGAAATTGGACTCCAATTTGTTCAATTTGTCCTGAGTACGCTGATACCTGATATGTGGGGGGAACCACTGTTTTGGCGCATGACAGAGCTCAGAAGGGAGGAGCGCCGTTTGACTTTTTCAACGCAAAATTGGCTGGAATTGAGATTGGACGCCATGTCGCGTTTGGAGAGCCCCTTATGTGCCTAAACAGTGGAAACCCCCACAAGTGACGCCATTTTGGAAACTAGACCCCCAAGTAACTTATCTAGATGTGTGGTGAGCACTTTGAACCCCCAAGGGCTTCACAGAAGTTTATAACGCCAGGGCGTGAAAATAAAATCATTTTTTTCCACAAAAATGATTTTAGTCCCCAATTTTTTTTTATTTTTTCAAGGGTAACAGGAGAAATTGGACCCCAAAAGTTGTTGTGCAATTTGTCCTGAGTAGGCTGATACCCCATATGTGGGGGTAAACCATTGCTTGGGCTCATGGCAGAGCTTGGAAGGGAAGGACACCGTTTGACTTTTTCAATGCAGAATTGAGCTCAAACGCCATGTCGTGTTTGGAGAGCCCCTAATGTGTCTGAACAGTGGAAACCCCTAAACCTAATATTAACCCTAACCCTAGCCCTAATAGAAAAATGGAAATAAATACTTTTTTGTAATTTTATTATTTTTCCCTAACTAAGGGGGTGATAAAAGGTGTTTGATTTACTATTTATAGCGGGTTTTTATATTCGGCAGCTGTCACACGCTAAAAGATGCTTTTTATTGCAAAAAATAGTTTTTGCAAAACCACATTTTGAGAGCTATAATTTTTCCATATTTTGATCCACAGAGTCATGTGAGGTCTTATTTTTTGCGGGATGAGTTTACGTTTTTATTGGTACCATTTACGGGCACGTGACTTTTTTTTTTTTTTTTTTAAATCGCTTTTTATTCCGATTTTTGGGAAGTAGAATGAACAAAATCCAGCATTTCATGAATTTCTTTTGGGGGGGGCGTTTACACCATTCCGTGTGTGCTAAAATTGACAAAGCGGTTTTATTCTTCAGGTCAGTACGATTACAGAAATACCTCATATATATTTCTTTTTATGTTTTGGTGCTTTTATACTGTACAATAAAAACAAATTTGTATAAAAATTATTTTGCATCGCTTTATTCTGCGAGCCCTAACTTTTTTATTTTTTTTGCTGACGATGCTGTGTGGCAGCTTGTTTTTTGCGGGACAAGATTATGTTTTCAGCGGTACCATGTTTATTTATATCCGCCTTTTTGATCGCGTTCTCACTTTTTGATCGGCAGTATGATGATAAGGCATTGTTTTTTGCCTTTTTTTAAAAAAAAAAGGTTCACTAAAGGGGTTAACTAGTGGGACAGTTTTATAGGGTGGGTCGTTACGGATGTGGCGATACTAAATGTGTACTTTTATTGTTTTTTTATTTACAAAAAAAGAATTTATTAGGGAATATTTTTTTTATTTAGGAATTTAAAAATTTTTACACTTTTTTTTCTTACTTTATTACTTTGTCCCGTGGGGGACATTACTATATTGTGTCAGATCGCTGATCTGGCACTTTGCATAGCACTGTGTCAGATCAGCGATCTGACAAGCAGTGCAGGCGGCTTTCTCAGTGCTTACTCTCAGCAGGCATTGAAAAAGCCGTCTCCCTGCAGGACCCCGCTGCCATCTTGGATCTGGGGGCCTGCAAGAAGCAGGCCCTTGGAACAACGCGAGCACATCGTTGTTCCGAGTGGCTCAGGGAAGCACGCAGGGAGCCTCCTCCCTGCACGATTCTTTCCTATGCCCCCAGTACACTGCGATCATGTTCGACATCCACCGATGGGGTTGTGCTCACAGCCCAACACCGTGCAGGACGCTTGGCATTTGCCACATTACACCAGGATTGGCAAATTCGCCACTGGCGCTCTGTGCTCTTCACAGATGAAAGCAGGTTCACACTGAGCACATGTGACAGAGCCTGGAGACGCCGTGGAGAGCGATCTGCTAGCTGCAACATCCTTCAGCATGACCGGTTTGGCAGTGGGTCAGTAATGGTGTGGGGTGGCATTTCTTTGGAGGGCCGCACGGTGTTGGGCTGTGAGCACAACCCCCATCTGTGCACGTCGGGCACTCAGACCATCCTCATGGAGTCGATTTCTAACAGTTTGTGCAGACACATGCACATTTGTGGCTTGTTAGAGGTCATTTTGCAGGACTGTTTCTCCTTGCACAAAGGCTGAGGTAGCGGTCCTGCTGCTGGGTTGCTGCCCTCCTACGGCCCTCTCCACATCTCCTTGTGTACTGGACTCTCTCCTGGTATTGCCTCCAGCCTCTGGACACTACACTGACAGACAGCAAACCATCTTGACACAGCTCGCATTGATGTGCCATCCTGGATGAGCTGCACTACCTGAACCACTTGTGTGGGTTGTAGAGTCCGTCTCAAGCTACCACAAGTGTGTATATATATATATATACAGTGGGGCAAAAAAGTATTTAGTCAGTCAGCAATAGTGCAAGTTCCACCACTTAAAAAGATGAGAGGAGTCTGTAATTTACATCATAGGTAGACCTCAACTATGGGAGACAAACTGAGAAAAAAAAATCCAGAAAATCACAGTCTGTTTTTTTTTCATTTTATTTGCATATTATGGTGGAAAATAAGTATTTGGTCAGAAACAAGCAATCAAGATTTCTGGCTCTCACAGACCTGTAACAACTTCTTTAAGAGTCTCCTCTTTCCTCCACTCATTACATGTAATAATGGCACCTGTTTAAACTTGTTATCAGTATAAAAAGACACCTGTGCACACCCTCAAACAGTCTGACTCCAAACTCCACTATGGTGAAGACCAAAGAGCTGTCAAAGGACACCAGAAACAAAATTGTAGCCCTGCACCAGGCTGGGAAGACTGAATCTGCAATAGCCAACCAGCTTGGAGTGAAGAAATCAACTGTGGGAGCAATAATTAGAAAATGGAAGACATACAAGACCACTGATAATCTCCCTCGATCTGGTGCTCCACGCAAAATCCCACCCCGTGGGGTCAGAATGATCACAAGAACGGTGAGCAAAAATCCCAGAACCACGCGGGTGGACCTAATGAATGAACTGCAGAGAGCTGGGACCAATGTAACAAGGCCTACCATAAGTAACACACTACGCCACCATGGACTCAGATCCTGCAGTGCCAGACGTGTCCCACTGCTTAAGCCTGTACATGTCCGGGCCCATCTGAAGTTTGCTAGAGAGCATTTGGATGATCCAGAGGAGTTTTGGGAGAATGTCCTATGGTCTGATGAAACCAAACTGGAACTGTTTGGTAGAAACACAACTTGTCGTGTTTGGAGGAAAAAGAATACTGAGTTGCATCCATCAAACACCATACCTACTGTAAAACATGGTGGTGGAAACATCATGCTTTGGGGCTGTTTCTCTGCAAAGGGGCCAGGACGACTGATCCGGGTACATGAAAGAATGAATGGGGCCATGTATCGTGAGATTTTGAGTGCAAACCTCCTTCCATCAGCAAGGGCATTGAAAATGAAACGTGGCTGGGTCTTTCAACATGACAATGATCCAAAGCACACCGCCAGGGCAACGAAGGAGTGGCTTCGTAAGAAGCATTTCAAGGTCCTGGAGTGGCCTAGCCAGTCTCCAGATCTCAACCCTATAGAAAACCTTTGGAGGGAGTTGAAAGTCCGTGTTGCCAAGCGAAAAGCCAAAAACATCACTGCTCTAGAGGAGATCTGCATGGAGGAATGGGCCAACATACCAACAACAGTGTGTGGCAACCTTGTGAAGACTTACAGAAAACGTTTGACCTCTGTCATTGCCAACAAAGGATATATCACAAAGTATTGAGATGAAATTTTGTTTCTGACCAAATACTTATTTTCCACCATAATATGCAAATAAAATGAAAAAAAAACAGACAATGTGATTTTCTGGATTTTTTTTTCTCAGTTTGTCTCCCATAGTTGAGGTCTACCTATGATGTAAATTACAGACGCCTCTCATCTTTTTAAGTGGTGGAACTTGCACTATTGCTGACTGACTAAATACTTTTTTGCCCCACTGTATATATATATATATATATATATATATATATATATATATAATGGTAGCTTGGAAATTGCTATTTCAAACGTGAATCAAGGTTATTTGAACTCTAGGCTGCAGATACCAGGTGTCAAAATGTTTTTCAAACATTCTTTTCAAAGTTAACAAAAACATGTCCAAAATTCATTCTTGTCTCAGGTTTACAATCTTCATGGCCAATGCTCAACAGTATCTTATATCTACCCAGCAAAAAAAAACAACAAAAAAAATAGCTTTAAGACCAGGTTAAGCAACTATTTGTAACAGATATTTGATATGGTAATCCATGTGTGATACATGTGCGCATAAAATGAATATACTGAATTTAATCTGTCATAATTTTTGCACATTTTGCTGTATATTTCACTTTTTTATTGCGACAGTTATAACAAAAGCCATTGCAAAATTCAGATGCAAGTGGCCATGGACTTAAAGTACTTTACTGTTCCCATTTTCCATAGCTTGGACCAGTTTTGTGTTAATTTTCCCTCAACCATTTCTGAACAAACATGAATGGAAACAAACTAGATTGTCTGACATATCTGACGGAGGTCCAAGAATATCAGGGTATATTCACACGAGTCAATAGCTTTTCTTATCCACATGCTGTCCATTTTTAAAAGGATAGCACACTGTGGAGACATGAGGGGAGGGGTGTCAGTGGGTGCTCTCATCCACTTGCCTGAAAACGCATGGACCAGGGCTCATCCTACTGAATACCAAGATGATACAAATTACAGTCTCAACCTACCGCTATATCGCCGGGATTAGAGCAGCTGCAACTTTAGGGCTTCCAGGGCTGACTACCCCGACCAGTGGCACCCCATTTTTGGCGGGCACTCAGAGCGAGGTGGTAACAAGTTTAAGAAGCTGATTGTCCATTGAAGCACGTGGCCAGGTGACCGGACTGTCCCAACCTGAATTTTCCAAACGTCTGAGGGTTCAGTGGTGGTCAATGCAGCAGCTATGTATTCCTTCAGTTGGAGCCATAATGCCATGGCTATAGTCATGTAGAGTCTTTTCCTTTTGTTTCTGCAGAAGGATAGAAATCCCCTTTTATACTCACATCTGTGGTTCAGGTCATCATCCACAGGTCAGGGGAGGTGGGATGAGATTAAAATCCTCAAACAATGAGCGTTAATCAAGCTGCATAGTTTGTCCTCCACTGTCTTGGAGGTCAACAAGCTACAGTGGGTACGGAAAGTACTCAGACCCCTTTACATTTTTCACTCTTGTTTCATTGCAGCCATTTGGTAAATTCAAAAAAGTTTTTTTTTCCTCATTAATGTACACTCTGCACCCCCATCTTGACTGAAAAAAAAAACAGAAATGTAGAAATTTTTACAAATTTATTAAAAAAAAAACCTGAAATATCACACGGTCATAAGTATTCAGACTCTTTGCTCAGTATAGAGTAGAAGCACCCTTTTGAGCTAATATAGCCATGAGTCTTCTTTTGAATGATGCAACAAGTTTTTCACATCTGGATTTGGGGATCCTCTGCCATTCTTCCTTGCATTTCCTCTCCAGTTCCGTCAGGTTGGATGGTGAGTGTTAGTGGACAGCCATTTTCAGATCTCTCCAGAGATGCTCAATTGGGTTTAGGTCAGGGCTCTGGCTGGGCCAGTCAAGAATGGTCAAAGAAATGTTCTGAAGCCACTCCTTTGTTATTTTAGCTGTGTGATTAGGGTTATTGGCCGAAGGTTCACCTTCCAACAAGACAAGTCTGAGGTCCAGAGCACTCTGGAAGAGGTTTTCATCAAGGATAGCTCTGTACTTGGCCGCATTCATGTTTCCTTCAATTGCAACCAGTCGTCCTGTCACTGCAGAAGAAAAAAAAACAATAGCATAATGCTGCCACCACCATGTTTTACTGATGGGATTGTATTGGGCAGATGATAAGCAGTGCCTGGTTTTCGTCACACATACCACTTAGAATTATCACTAAAAAGTTCTATCTTCATCTCATCAGACCAGAAAATCTTATTTCTCATAGTCTTGGAGTCCTTCAAGTGTTTTTAAGCAAACTCTATGTGGGATTTCATATGTCTGGCACTGAGGAGAGGCTTCTGTTGGGCCACTCTGCCATAAAGGCCCGACTGGTGGAGGGCTGCAGTGATAGTTGACTTTGTCGAACTTTCTCCCATCTCCCTACTGCATCTGTGGAGCTCAGCCACAGTGATCTTGGGGTTCTATACCTTTCTTACCAAGGCTCTTCTCCCACATTTGCTCAGTTTTGCTGGGCGGCCAGGTCTAGGAAGACTTCTGGTGGTCCCAAACTTCTTTCATTTAAGGATTGTGGAGGCAAATGTGCTCTTAGGAACCACGAGTACTGCAGAAATTCTTTTATAACCTTGGCCATATCTGTGCCTTGCCACAATTCTGTCTCTGAGCTCCTTGGCCAGTTCCTTTGGCCTCATGATTCTCATTTGATCTGACATGCAATGTGAGCAGTGAGGTCACATATAGACAGCTGTGTGCCTTTACAAATCAAGTCCTATCAGTTTAATTAAACACAGCTGGACTTCAATGAAGTAGAACCATCTCAAGGAGGATCACAATGAAATAGAAAGCTTGTAACTTAAATATGAGTGTCTGAGCATGGGGTCTGAATACTTATGCATTTTTAAGAAATTTGCAAAAATTTCTACAGTTTTTTTCCAGTCAAGATGGGGTGCAGCGTGTACATTGAGAAAAAAAAAATTGAATTTACCAAATGGCTCCAATGAAAAAGAGTGAAAAATTTAAAGGGGTCTGAATGTTTTCCATACCCACTGTACATGAACTTATACAATGGTTAATCAACATATTAGCAAACATCCATTGTTCAATGACCCAGTGTCCCTGTCCACCAAAGACAGCAACATAATACCTGTAAGTGCTGATATAAGAGGTAAACAGCAGTCATTCAACAATAAGAGTCAACTTTAAGACTAATATGACAAGTCTATGGTTCTTAACCCACTGAAGAAAAACATATTGAATACTCAATGTTCAGACAATAGCCTATGTCTCCTGGGCTACTGAAAATAGACATCTGGCATGATTAAAATTAAATGATGTGTCGTCACACAAACAGATGACAGTCAAGTTGCCATCACAGCCAGGGGTCTCATGAAAACTCCAGTGCATTTCATGACTGTGCTTCTTTAAAGCCCAGCCTCTGGTTGGCTTTCATAGGAGACCATAATTTTTGCTATATTCCGCAATGGTATTGTTATATATAGTATAAGCAATCGGCTAGTCACAGGATCATATCTGCCTATGGTAGGGTCACACAACCATTTTCTCTCCATCTGAGAAAATTGGTCCAATTAATCTGTTCAGAGTGGCAACAGTTTTTCTGAAATTTGGACAGGAAAAAAAAAAAAAAAAAAAATTATCCGAGTGCTTTGCCGATTTTGATCCGACACTTGAATTAAAATCAAACATGTCTCCGATTTTTTTTTTTTTCCCCTCAGACCACTTGACCTTAACCCCTTCATGACCCAGCCTATTTTGACCTTAATGACGTGGCCATTTTTTGCAATTCTGACCAATGTCCCTTTATGAGGTAATAACTCAGGAACGCTTCAACGCATCCTAGCGATTCCGAGAATGATTTTTCGTGACATATTGGGCTTCGTGTTAGTGGTAAATTTAGGTCGATAATTTTTGCGTTTATTTGTGAAAAAAATGGAAATTTGGCGAAAATTTTGCAATTTTCAAATTTTGAATTTTTATTTTGTTAAACCAGAGTTGTGTGACACAAAATAGTTAATAAATAACATTTCCCACATGTCTACTTTACATTAGCACAGTTTTGGAAACATTTTTTTTCGTTAGGAAGTTATAAGGGTTAAAAGTTGACCAGCGATTTCTCATTTTTACAACAAAATTTACAAAACCATTTTTTTAGGGACCACCTCACATTTGAAGTCACTTTGAGGGGTCTATATGGAAGAAAATACCCAAAAGTGACACCATTCTAAAAACTGCACCCCTCAAGCTACTCAAAACTACAGTCAAGATTATTAACCCTTCAGGTGCTTCACAGGAGCTAAAGCAACATGGAATGAAAAAATGGACATTTTAATTTTTCCAACCAAAATTTTCTTTTAGCATCAGTTTTTTCATTTTCACATGAGTAACAGGATAAAATGTATCCTAGTATTTGTTGGGCAATTTCTCCTGAGTACACTGATACCTCATATGTGGTCATAAACCACTGTTTGGGCGCACGGCAGGGTTCAGAAGGCAAGGAGCGCCATTTGACTTTTTGAATGGAAAATATGCTTGAATAATTAGCGGTTGCCATGTCGCGTTTGGAGAGCCACTGTGCGCCTAAACATTGGAGCTCCCCCACAAGTAACCCCATTTTGGAAACTAGACCCTCCAAGGAAGTTATCTAGATGCATAGTGAGCACTTTGAACCCCCAGGTGCTTCACAAATTGATCCGTAAAAAAAAAGACTTTTTTCACAAAAATTTTATTTAGCCTCAGTTTTTTCATTTTCACATGGGCAACAGGATAAAATGGATCCTAAAATTTGTTGGGCAATTTCTCCTGAGTACATCGATATCTCATATGTGGTCATAAACCACTGTTTGGGCGCACGGCAGGGCCCGGAAGGGAAGAAGCGCCATTTGACTTTTTGATTGGAAAATTAGCTCCAATGGTTAGCGGACACCATGTCGCATTTGTCGAGCCCTGTGTGCCTAAACATTGGAACTCCCCCACAAGTGACCCCATTTTGGAAACTAGACCCCCGAAGGAACTTATCTAGATGTGTGGTGAGCACTTTGAACCCCCAAGTGCTTCACAGAAGTTTATAACGCAGAGCAGTGAAAATAAAAAATCATTTTTTTTTGCTCAAAAATGATTTTTTTAGCCCGCTATTTTTTATTTTCACAAGGCTAACAGGAGAAATTGAACCACAAAAGTTGTTGTGCAATTTGTCCTGAGTACACCGATACCCCATATGTGGGGGGAACCACTGTTTGGGAGCACGGGAGAGCTCAGAAGGGAAGGAGCGCCATTTTGGAATGCAGACTTTGATGGAATGTTCTGCGGGCGTCATGATGCGTTTGCAGAGCCCCTGTGTGCCTAAACAGTAGAAACCCCCACAAGTGACCCCATTTTGGAAACTAGACCCCCGAAGGAACTTATCTAGATATGTGGTGAGTAGAGTTGAGCGACTTTTGGTTTTTTAGGGTCGCGTTTCGTTTCGTGAAACCCGACTTTTCCAAAAGTCGGGTCGAGCAAGATCGTCCGATTATAGGGAAAAGTCGGGGTCGTCCCGAAACACGAAACCCAATGTAAGTCAATGGGGAATAAAAGTCGGCAGTGAGAGGAGGACAGGAAACACACCTACAGTGCCCATTTGAATGCCAAAAGCATCAATTCTTCTTACTTAAGCTTGTCAACCTTAATTAACTTCATAATACAAGTTACGCACTGAAAAATGGGGGTTATTTGGCTAAATTTGTGGGGGGGGAGGGCTGGCTGCAGGTTTTCATGTGCCCTGGGCGAAAGAGCGCCCCTTTAACACATACCACAACTCATCATGCTCCGATACGGCAGAGAAATAGCGGTATATTACAATGAAAAATACCTCACTTTTTACATCTCATGACGAGGCCCATCTATTTCTCCATACAAAATCATTGGTCCCATATAATGTTTGAAACAGTATATGATGAGCTCCACATAATGCTACAGTATATGTTGGTCCCCATGGATGAAGCTCCACTGTCTTATGGGCCCAAATAATGCTCCAAACATAATGGGCCCCATTTCTAATGCTCTAGTGTATAATGGGCCCTGTAAATGCTGCTCCAGTGTCTGATGTCCACCTTTGGAATGTTCCAGTGTATGGTGGGCCCCATCTATCATTCTCCAGAGTATAGTGCTCCCCAAAAATTGCTGTCCCAACATTGAAAACAATCAAATAAGTCTCCTCGCTAGGGAATCCCTGTACTTGTCTGGACAGGTGCTGTAGCTTGCTTAACAGCTCGCCAGCCGTTCTCACGCCCAGTATGGATTGCACGTCATTGCACAAAGGTTAGAAAGGGTACCGTATCCCTGGATAACATGTATGGATAGCGTACACATTCAAAATATATGTCTATACAGCATGAGGCAGGCTCAGACGGTGTTAGGCCCAGTATGGATTGCACGTCATTGCACAAAGGTTAGAAAGGGTACCGTATCCCCGGATAACATGTATGGATAGCGTACACATTCAAAATATATGTCTATACAGCATGAGGCAGGCTCAGACGGTGTTAGGCCCAGTATGGATTTCACGTCATTGCACAAAGGTTAGAAAGGGTACCGTATCCCCGGATAACATGTATGGATAGCGTACACATTCAAAATATATGTCTATACAGCATGAGGCAGGCTCAGACGGTGTTAGGCCCAGTATGGATTGCACGTCATTGCACAAAGGTTAGAAAGGGTACCGTATCCCCGGATAACATGTATGGATAGCGTACACATTCAAAATATATGTCTATACAGCATGAGGCAGGCTCAGACGGTGTTAGGCCCAGTATGGATTGCACGTCATTGCACAAAGGTTAGAAAGGGTACCGTATCCCCGGATAACATGTATGGATAGCGTACACATTCAAAATATATGTCTATACAGCATGAGGCAGGCTCAGACGGTGTTAGGCCCAGTATGGATTGCACGTCATTGCACAAAGGTTAGAAAGGGTACCGTATCCCCGGATAACATGTATGGATAGCGTACACATTCAAAATATATGTCTATACAGCATGAGGCAGGCTCAGACGGTGTTAGGCCCAGTATGGATTGCACGTCATTGCACAAAGGTTAGAAAGGGTACCGTATCCCCGGATAACATGTATGGATAGCGTACACATTCAAAATATATGTCTATACAGCATGAGGCAGGCTCAGACGGTGTTAGGCCCAGTATGGATTGCACGTCATTGCACAAAGGTTAGAAAGGGTACCGTATCCCCGGATAACATGTATGGATAGCGTACACATTCAAAATATATGTCTATACAGCATGAGGCAGGCTCAGACGGTGTTAGGCCCAGTATGGATTGCACGTCATTGCACAAAGGTTAGAAGGGGTACCGTATCCCCGGATAACATGTATGGATAGCGTACACATTCAAAATATATGTCTATACAGCATGAGGCAGGCTCAGACGGTGTTAGGCCCAGTATGGATTGCACGTCATTGCACAAAGGTTAGAAAGGGTACCGTATCCCTGGATAACATGTATGGATAGCGTACACATTCAAAATATATGTCTCAGGAGGCAGGCTCAGACGGTGTCAGGCACAGTATGGATTTGACGGCCCAGATTACACAGCGGAGGAGCAGGGAGAGGTAAAGATTGCAAATGCTGGGGCCCTGGCCAAGCAAGGGGGGCCCACTCGTGGGCGTCGGTACTGGCACTGGGCCCCTCATAGTACAGCGGTGTGTCTGACGGCGGGTGTGCACCACCACCGTCAGAGACACTTGATTGCACTATGAGGGACCCTGTGCCAGTGCCCGCGCCCAAGAGTCGGCCTACCCACCTGTCCAGGGCAACGGCACTCGCACGGTGTCGTGCGGTAGGTGGTGACCCCGGCCATGGGGGGGGAGGCAGCACAGTTATGGAGTTTTAGAAAGTGGCATATGTTGATGTTGGACATTCAGCTGATGCAAAAGGCGAAATAGGTGAAGTACCAGGAAGAGGTGGCCCAAAGCAAGCCATTTTTCTGTCACCCTATGTGTCACCAGGGGAAGGTGGGACAAAATCCTTGGAAACCCATGCGTGGTTCATTTTAATGAAGGTTAGATCATCCACATTTTGGGTTGACAGACGGGTCCTTTTTTCTGTCAGGATTGATCCAGCTGCACTGAAGACTCTTTCCGATAGCACACTTGCAGCTGGGCAAGCGAGCTCCTGTAAGGCATATTGGGCCAATTCAGGCCAGGTGTCCAGTTTAGCGGCCCAATAGTCAAAGGGGAATGACCTGTGTGGGAGAACATCGATATGGGAGGAAAAGTAGTTTGTAACCATAGTTGACAACTGCTGTCTCTTGTCACTTTCCATCGATGCAGTATTACCAGTTGTGTGAGCGGTATTTGAAAAATCAGTCCACAACATTGTCATGAAACCCCTGTCTCCAACGCCACTTCTGCTGTGTGCACCACGAACACCTCTGCCAAGCTGCCCCCGGCCCGTACGGCTCTTGTGAGAACCATCACCGCTGCTGTGTGCTGGGAATGCCTCAAGCAACCGATTTACCAGAGTTGCTTGTTTATTAGCCAATATTAGGTCAAGGTTCTCCTGTGGCATGATGTTTTGTAATTTGCCTTTATAGCGTGGATCCAGGATGCTGGCCAACCAGTAGTCGTCATCGTTCATCATTTTGGCAATGCGGGGGTCCCTTTTTAGGATCCGCAAGGCATAATCTGACATGTGGGCCAATGTTCCCGGTGTCAATGATGCACTGCGAGTGCTGGGTGGAGGAGCACTTTCTGGCAAATCCACATCCCTCCAGTCACGCACAAACCCTGTACCAGACCTTGCCACGCCAACATTTTCACTTGCCCCACGAGATGCATCCTCCTCCCCTAAGTAATCATCCCCATCATCCTCCTCCTCCTCCTCCTCTTCTTCCTCCACCTCGTCCAGGAGAGGTCCCTGAGCAGACAATGGCTGAATGTCATCAAGGATTCCCTCCTCCTCTTCCTCCTCATCAACATTGGCTGCAGACGCCTGCTCCTTAAGGTGCGTCAAAGTTTGCATGAGCAGACGCATAAGTGGGATGCTCATGCTTAGGATGGCGTTGTCTGCGCTTACCAGCCGTGTGCATTCCTCAAAACACTGAAGGACTTTACAAAGGTCTTTCAGCTTCGACCACTGCACGCCTGTCAACTCCATGTCTGCGCTCAAAGTGCCTGGCCGTGTATCCTCCCACAAATGCATTATGGCCTGCCTCTGCTCGCACAGCCGCTCCACCATGTGCAGGGTGGAGTTCCACCTTGTTGCAATGTCGATAATGAGGCGGTGGTTGGGAAGGTGGAGCAATCGCTGCAGCTTCTGCATACGAACGGAGTGTACAGGCGACCGGCGGATGTGCGCGCACAGTCTTCGCACCTTCTGGAGCAGGGCTGTTAACTCCGGATAATTTTTGAGGAAGCACTGCACCACCAGGTTCAAGGTGTGAGCCAAGCAAGGTATGTGGCTGAGTTTTGAAAGGGCTATGGCTGCCACAAAATTACGGCCGTTATCACTAACTACCTTGCCTGCCTCAAGATGTACACTGCCCAGCCATGACTCAGTTTGTCGCTTCAAGTACTCGGCCAGCACCTCGGCGGTGTGTCTGTCGCCCAAACACATCATCTGCAACACAGCCTGCTGACGCTTTCCACTAGCTGCTCGATAGGGGGACACATCGTGTGCAACAGTGGCAGCTGCAGATGGAGTGCTCGTACGACTGCGCTCTGTGGACGAGCTTTCGCTTCTGGAGGAGGAGGAGGAGGAGGGTCGAACGCCTACAGCCAACTGTTTCCTATACCGTGGGCTAGGCAGCACTGTCCCACCACCGATGTCCCCTGTGGACCCTGCATCCACCACATTAACCCAGTGCGCAGTGATGGACACGTAACGGCCCTGGCCATGCCGACTGGACCATGCATCAGTTGTGAGGTGCACCTTTCCGCTCACTGACTGCTTGAGTGCATGGACAATGCGGTCTTTCACATGATGGTGGAGGGCTGGGATGGCTTTGCGAGAGAAGAAGTGGCAACTGGGTAGGTCATAGCGTGGTACTGCATAGGCCAGGAGTTCGCGGAAAGCTGTGCTTTCCACCAACCGAAAGGGCATCATCTCAAACGAGATTAGTTTGGCAATGTGGGCGTTCAAACCCAGTGTACGCGGATGAGAGACTGAGTACTTTCTTGACCTACTCATAGTGTCTGGGAGGGTGAGCTGGACTTGAGAGCTGCATATGGTGGAAGTAGCGGTGGACAGGGCGGACTGAGAGAGGGTTGATGATAGTGATGGAGTTGGTGTTCTTTCTGATGGCCTAGAATCAGTCTTTCGTTGATATAACAGTGGGATTCCCTGACTGCTGTGGCCTTGCAACGACACCTCAACAGTTGCTGCTGTGCTAACCGGTGGGCTTACAGTGGGGGAAACAATGTAGCGTGCACATGTGGCACTTGAGGTTTGGTGTTGTGTCCACGCTTGCAAGTGCATGCTGGTTAAATGTCTAAGCATGCAACTGGTATTCAAATTTTTCAGATTTTTCCCTCGGCTAAAGGTCTTTGCGCACTTCTTACAGATAACCTTGGCCTGATCATGAGGATTTTGTTCAAAAAAGTGCCACACTGCACTCTTCCTACTTTGGCAGACATTTTGCGGCCTAGCACGCTGTGATCTTTTGACCCTCTGGACAAGCTGTCCAGCAACTCTTTTGATGTTTGGAACCTGTCTTTGGAGTGCTCCGGGCCTGCCAGATAACAGCTGTTGCGATGTCGATGTCTGCTGTGGATGCTCCTCATCTGAGCTATTGGAAGCAGCACCCTCTTCCCCCAATGGATGCCAATCTGGGTCAACAACTGGGTCATCCATCACCTCCTCTTCTATGTCATGTGCACCTTCCTCTGTGTCACCGTGTATGGTGGTATAGTGTGCGGGAAGGGGCACCTGAGTCTCATCAGGGTCAGAATCTGGCTCTGTACACTGCGAGGACAATGTAGTGCTCTGAGTGAATGTACCAGCAGAATCATCCATCAGCGACTGTGCATCAGTGCACTCCATGTCAGATTCATCTTGGCCTGGGTAATTCACCATTTCACTTGATAATCCAGGCATGGTATGTGAAAACAGCTCCATGGAGTAATCAGTAGTATGGCCTGCGTCATCCTTCAATCTTGGTTGGGGTGAAGGACACAAGGAAAGGTGTGGTTCATGAACATGAGCCTCCAATGACGACTCAGTGCTTTTACTTTTTACAACTGAAGAAGAGGAGGCGATAGAGCTGGAGGCTGAGTCAGCAATGTAAGACAAAACTTTTTCCTGATGCTCTGCCTTTAAAAGCGGTTTGCCAACTCCTAGAAAACTAAGCGTTCGAGGCCTTATGTAGCCAGACGATGACGCAGGGTCAGCACCTCCTGCATTCGGTCCTATTTTGCTCTTGCCACTACCATCAGATCCACCACCAACACCATCATTACCAGCTGCCAACCCCCGCCCAATTCCACGGCCTCTTCCACCAGCCTTCCTCATTTTTGGTAGAAATGTAGACAAAATCCAACAAACTATATAGTAATGTAAAACAAGGTACAAGGTGTCTATAAGACAGGGGAGTTTTAGAATTTCTGCACACACTTGTGGACAGTGGACACTTGTGGATTGTGTGAGGCCCACTGATATCTGAGCGCTATGTGACACGCTCGATGGCACAGCTGCCTGTGACCAAAGTGACGAGAGGATAATGGAGATTTTGAATCTCTGCGTACACTTTTGGACACTGGACACTTGTGGATGGTGTGAGGCCCACTGATATCTGAGCGCTATGTGACACGCTCGATGGCACAGCTGCCTGTGACCAAAGTGACGAGAGGATAATGGAGATTTTGAATCTCTGCGTACACTTTTGGACACTGGACACTTGTGGATGGTGTGAGGCCCACTGATATCTGAGCGCTATGTGACACGCTCGATGGCACAGCTGCCTGTGACCAAAGTGACGAGAGGATAATGGAGATTTTGAATCTCTGCGTACACTTTTGGACACTGGACACTTGTGGATGGTGTGAGGCCCACTGATATCTGAGCGCTATGTGACACGCTCGATGGCACAGCTGCCTGTGACCAAAGTGACGAGAGGATAATGGAGATTTTGAATCTCTGCGTACACTTTTGGACACTGGACACTTGTGGATGGTGTGAGGCCCACTGATATCTGAGCGCTATGTGACACGCTCGATGGCACAGCTGCCTGTGACCAAAGTGACGAGAGGATAATGGAGATTTTGAATCTCTGCGTACACTTTTGGACACTGGACACTTGTGGATGGTGTGAGGCCCACTGATATCTGAGCGCTATGTGACACGCTCGATGGCACAGCTGCCTGTGACCAAAGTGACGAGAGGATAATGGAGATTTTGAATCTCTGCGTACACTTTTGGACACTGGACACTTGTGGATTGTGTGAGGCCCACTGATATCTGAGCGCTATGTGACACGCTCGATGGCACAGCTGCCTGTGACCAAAGTGACGAGAGGATAATGGAGATTTTGAATGTCTGCGTACACTTTTGGACACTGGACACTTGTGGATTGTGTGAGGCCCACTGATATCTGAGCGCTATGTGACACGCTCGATGGCACAGCTGCCTGTGACCAAAGTGACGAGAGGATAAGGGAGATTGGATTGCTTTTAAAAAAGCAGTTTGCGGAGCAGTGGGTAAACAGCAATGCCAGCGTGTCAGGAAGCCTTAAAAGGCAGCCCAACAACCAACACCACTGATACACCACAATATAGCCTCCCCTTGCACTGCACACACAGTGACTTGTGTGTTGTGCAGGCCAAATCGCTAGCAGCAGAAGCAGTTTTTTTGTCTTCTTCCCTGCCTAACGCTCTCCCTACAGAATCAGCAGCAACCTCTCCCTATACTAAGATCGGCAGAAGTAAGATGGCGGTCGGCGTGCACGCCCTTTTATACCCCCTGTGACGCCCACCAAAGCAAGCCAATCACTTGCATGCCCTTCTGAAAGATGGTGGTGACCCGTGCCTATGTCATCACGTTGCCCACAGTGTCCGTGGATCCTGATTGGCTGAAAAAGAGCGCAAAACAAACTTTTGAAACGCGACTTTGGCGCGTAAGTCGCCGACCTCGTGGCCGACCTCATCCTAGGGTCGGGTTTCGTTTCATGAAACCCGACTTTGCCAAAAGTCGGCGACTTTTGAATTTTTTCGACCCGTTTCTCTCAACTCTAGTGGTGAGCCCTCTGAACCCCCAAGTGCTTCAAGTTTATAAACGCAGAGCCATGAAAATAAAAAAATATTTTTTTCCCTCCAAAAATGATTTTTTTAGCCAGCTATTTTTTATTTTCCCAAGGGTAACAGGATAAATTGGACCCCAAAAGTTGTTGTCCAGTTTGTCCTGAGTACGCTGGTACCCCATATGTGGGGGGGAACCACTGTTTGAGCGCACGCATGGCTCAGAAGGGAAGGAGCGTCATTTGACTTTTTGAATGGAAAATTAGCTCCAATCGTTAGCGGACACCATGTCGTGTTTGCAGAGCCCCTGTGTGCGTAAACTTTGGAGCTCCCCCACAAATGACCCCATTTTGGAAAGTAGACCCCCTAAGGAACTTATCTAGATGAATAGTGAGCACTTTGAACCCTCAGGTGCTTCACAGAAGTTTATAACGCAGAGCCGTGAAAATAAAAAAAAAATTTTTTCCTCAAAAAATATTTTTTTAGCCTGCTATTTATTTTCACAAGGGTAACAGGATAAGCTGGACCCCAAAAGTTGTTGTCCAGCTTGTCCTGAGTACGCTGGTACCCCATAAGTGGGGGGGGAACCACTGTTTGGGCACACGTTGGGGCTCGGAAGGGAAGTAGTGACGTTTTGAAATGCTGACTTGATGGAATGGTCTGTGGGCATCATGATACATTTGCAGAGCCCCTGATGTACCTAAACAGTGGAAACCCCCCACAAGGGACCCCATTTTGGAAACTAGACCCCCCCAAGGAACTTATCTAGATGTGAGGTGTGCACTTTGAACCCCCAAGTGCTTCACAGAAGTTTATAACGCAGAGCCGTGAAGATAAAAAATATTTTTTTTCCTCAAAAAATGATTTTTAGTCCACTATTTTTTATTTTCACAAGGGTAACAGGATAAATTGGACCCCAAAAGTTGTTGTCCAGTTTGTCCTGAGTACGCTGGTACCCCATATGTGGGGGGAACCACTGTTCGGGGACACGTTGGGGCTTGGAATGGAAGTAGTGACGTTTTGAAATGCCAACTTGATGGAATGGTCTGTGGGCGTCATGTTACGTTTGCAGAGCCCCTGATGTACCTAAACAGTGGAAACCCACCACAAGTGACTCCATTTTGGAAACTAGACCCCCCAAGGAACTTATCTAGATGTGTGGTGAGCAAGTTGAACCCCAAAGTGCTTCATAGAAGTTTATAACGCAGAACCGTGAAAATAAAAAATCATTTTTTTTCCACAAAAATAATTATTTTAGCCCCCATTTTTTATTTTCCCAAGGGTAACAAAAGAAATTAGACCCCCAAAGTTGTTGTGCAATTTTTCCTGAGTACGCTGATACCCCATATGTGGGGGTAAACCACTGTTTGGGCACACGTCGGGGCTCGAAATGGAGGGAGCACCGTTAGACACGCAAAATTGGCTGGAATAAATGGTGGCTCCATGTCGCGTTTGGAGACCCCGTGATGTGCCTAAACAGTGGAAACCCCTCAATTCTATCTCCAACCCTAACACACCCCTAACCCTAATCCCAACCCTAATCATAACCGTAAGTCCAAAGTCCAACCCTAACCCTAAGTCCAACCCTAACCCTAAGTCCAACCCTAACCCTAAGTCCAACCCTAACCCTAAGTCCAACCCTAAAAAATATATATATATTTTTTTATTTTATTATTTGTCCCTACCTATGGGGGTGATAAGGGGGAAGGTGATTTACTTTTTTTTTTATTTTGATCACTATGAAAGTTTATCATAGTGATCAAAATAAATGAATGAATCTGCAGCGCTGCAGATTCGATTCGGCGCACTGCGCATGCGCCCGCCATCTTCTAAGATGGCGGCGCCCATGACGCTGGATGGCAGGACACCGGGACGGATAGCGGGAGGTCGGAGGCACAAAGGAGGGTGAGAGGGAGTTATCGGAGGGTGAGAGGGGATGATCGGAAGGCGGGGGGGCAGATTATGACGGCGGCTGCCGATCGGTGCCGTCAGTCGGTGTGGGGGGGGGTTGGGTCTCGGTCTCCAGCCATGTCCGAAGCTATTTCAGCATCGGCCATGGCTGGATTGTAATATTTCACCAATTTTCATTGGTGAAATATTACAATCGCTCTGATTGGCTTTTAACAGCCAATCAGAGCGATCGTAGGCACGTGGGGGCTAAGCCAAGTCCCCAGGTGTTAACTCTGAAGGGTCCTTTGTGTGCGGGTCGGGTGACCTTTCAGTGACCCCGGTCACCCGACCCGCAGGGGGCAATCAATTCATGACGCCACATAGGCATCATGGGTCGTATTGTCACGACTTTTCATGATGCCTACGTGGCATCAAAGGTCGTGAAGGGGTTAATGGGTATTGCTGTCCTATCAACACATAAAACTAATTAACCCGCTCGGTAAACATTGTAAATAGAAAAAAGAAATGCCAAAATTGCTTTTTTTTTTAAAATATAAATTCTTGATTTAAGAAATTTTTAACAAACTGGAAAAAACATAACAGAAAGAATACATAGCATTTTTTCCATGTCATGTAGAACAAGTTACTATTTGCATGGCCAAATGTATTAAGAAAATAATCAAAGTTCACTAAGAGAGAGTATAGGGGTGGGGGGGTTGAAGTTGACAATTAGGGAAAAGTTGGAGGGTGGGGTTAAGGGTTTCAGAGTGTCCTGCTTAAAATGATAATGCTGAATAAGTGGTTTGAGAGTGCAGTCTTTCCAGTGAAGGTATAGACATGAGGAAATAATAGGATCGTAAAGGGTTATGAATTTTCTTCTGGTGGCTTTTCTGAAGTAATTAGCCACCGGGTCCAGGAGTCAATAATTTTTCAGTTTTTGGAATTAGATATGCATATATGAAAAACTTAGACTATTTGATTCACTTCTTTTAACCATTCTTTACATGAAGGGGTTTTAATTTCTTTCCAGTGTCGTGCAATATATTGGAGGGGTCCAAATTGAGAAGAATAAAGACGGTATGTCTATATTAAGGACCTTTTTAATACATGCTTTAATATTTACCCAAAATTGTTTTATTTTTGAGCACTCTAGCCAAATGTGTGTTGGGGTACCTCTTTCTCCATTGCATCTCCAGCATAGAGGAGAGATAGAACTGTTCATTTTACTTAGTATATCCGGAGTTCTATACCATCTTGAGATAATTTTGTAATTGAGTTCTTGAAATTTCAAGGAAGAAGCTAGCCAATGAGTATTTTCTCAGTGTGGAATTTTTTGTTTAGCTCTAATTCCCATCTTTTAATAAAATCTGGAACATCATGTTTTGGCTAAATTTCTACTGATTGTAGCTATTATTTTCAAGTTACCTTTTGTGTTTATAAACAGTTTAAGGAATGGCGGGATTGGTTGTGGAGCAGAGATAGACATGCCAATGATTCCTTTGTCCATAAGAACAAGTGTAAGAACAAAGAAAAAATTCGGTCTCTTACGCAAAAACCTGCATTTGAACGACGTTGAAATAGTCACTGCAAGAGGTAATCAAACTTAATTTCCCTAATATCTCTGCTCCACAACCAAAATTGCATTTTTTATAGCGACAGTAATATTACAAAAAATGCAATAAAAAGCAAAGAAAACATCATAGCTACCTTAAAATGGTATCAATAAAAATATCTTGCCACACAAAAAACAAACCATCACAATCCCCATCAACCTACAAATGAAAAAGTTTCTTTCCTTGCAAATGAGGGTGTAACAGGTGAATGATTAAAAAGGAATAAGCCCCTGCTCACTTAGTATATATTGAATAAGCAATTGCTTCTATTTATCATAGGATGGCACCCCAGAGTGCTATGATTGTTAGGCAGAAAAGGGAACTCATTTAGAAGCATAAAGTCCCCCTAACATGTTTCACCACATACACGGAGCTATCAGGTAAAAGAACAGAAATAGGAATTGCTATGTGAGCAGATTAGGGGCTTATTAATTTTTAACCCCTTACTGACCACCGATATGCCTGTTAACGGCGGCAGTAAAGGGTACTTATTCCTCAGCGCTTTTTTTTTTTTTTTTTTTTAAACTCCCAGCGTTGGAAAATCTCCAGGGTCTCGGCTACCGGGGGTAGCAGAGACTCCGGAGAACATAATTCGGGTTGGTTTTTACCGACCCCAGTGTTGCAATCACTGTTATTTATGGAAAAACGGCGACCGCAACAAAAAAAGTTAGAATTCCCATTTATTTCTCTCTCCTCTGATATGATCTAGCACATCAGAGGAGAGAAATGGGGTCCCCGTGCCCCCCAGGATCTGCGATGTCCCCTGGTCCCTTCGGCTGTATCCCCAGGCCCTCGGCATCTTCTTCCGGGAAAAAAATGGCGGGCGCATGCGTAATGCGCCCGCTGAGATCTGCCGGCCGGCTCCCGGCAACAATAGATTTCTCCTATTGGTTCATTTTGATCACTGTGATAGACCCTATCACCGTGATCAAAATAAAAAAATAGCAAATCAAACCCCCTTTATCACTCCCTTAGTTAGGTAAAAATAATAAAGTAAAAAAAGTACTTGTTTCCATTTTTTCCTTTAGGGTTAGTGTTATGGTTGGGGTTATATAGCAAGGGTTGGGACTAGGGTTGGGCTAAGGTTATTGTTGGGGTTATAGCTAGGGTTAGGGTTGGAGCTAGCGTTATGGTTGGGATTAGAGTTAGGGTTAGGGCTGTGTTAAGGTTGGAGTTAGAGTGGGGGGGTTTCCACTGTTTAGGTTCATCAGGGGATCTCCAAACACGACATGGAGCCCTCCAATGATTCCAGCCAATTTTGCGTTCAAAAGGTTAAACAGTGCTCCCTCCCTTCTGAGCTCTGCCATGCACACAAACAGTGGCTTTCCCCCACATATGGGGTATCGCCGTACTCACGAGAAATTGCACAAGTTTTGTGGTCCATTTTCTCTTGCTACCCTTGTGAAAATAAAGTTTGGTTCCAAAGTAATTTTTTTGTGAAAGGTAAAATATTCATTTTTCCTTCCACATTGCTTTAGTTCTTGTGAAGCACCTGAAGGGTTAATAAACTTATTGAAAGTGGTTTTCCTTGAGGAATGCAGTTAGAAAGGTGTCACTTTTGGGTATTTTCTGTCATATTGATCCCACAAACTCACTTCAAATGTGAGGTAGTCCCTTAAAAAAATGGTTTTGTAAATTTTGTTGGAAAAGTGAAAAATCGCTGGTCAAATTTTAACCCTTATAACATCCTAACAAAAAATTATGTTTCCAAAATTGTGCTGATGTAAAGTAGACATGTGGGAAATGTTATTTCTTAACTATTTTGTGCTATTTGACACTAATTTAACCCCTTAGTGACAGAGTCAATTTGCAGCTTAATGACCAGGCCAATTTTTACAATTCCCACTGTCACTTTATGAGGTTATAACTCTGGAACGCTTTAATGGATCCCGCTGTTTCTGAGAGTGTTTTTTCGTGACATTTTACTTCATGTTAGTGGTAAAATTTCTTCGATATGATTTACGTTTATGAAAAAAACAAATATGTTGATACGTTTTAAAATGTTGCAATTTTCAAACTTAATTTTTATGCCCTTAAATCAGAGCGATATGCCACAAAAAATACTTAATAACATTTCCCACATGTCAGTTTTACATCAGCACAATTTTGGAACCAATTTTTTTTTTTGTTAGGAAGTTATAAGGGTTAAAAGTTTACCAGCGATTTCTCATTTTTACAACAAAATTTACAAAACCATTTTTTTAGAGATCACATCACATTTGAAGTCACTTTGAGGGGTCAATATGACAGAAAATACCCAAAAGTGACACCATTCTAAAAACTGCACCCCACAAGGTGCTCAAAACCACATTCAAGAAGTTTATTAATCCTTTGCGTGCTTCACAGGAACTAAAGCAATATGGCAGGAAAAAATTTACATTTAACTCTTTTTTCAAACATTTTAATTCAGAACCAGTTTTTTTTATTTTCACAAGTGTAAAAAAAGAAAATGTACCACAAAATTTGTTGTGCAATTTCTCCTGAATACGACGATACCCCATATGTGGGGGTAAACCACTTTTTGGGTGGACGGCAGAGCTCAGAAGGGAAGGAGCGCCGTTTGACTTTTTCAATGCAGAATTGGCTGGAATTGAGATTGTACGCCATGTCGCATTTGGAGAGTCCCTGATGTGCATAAACAGTAGAAACCCCCACAAGTGAACCCATCCTGGAAACTAGACCAAGGAACTTATCTAGATGTGTGGTGAGCACTTTGAACCCCCAAGTGCTTCACAGAAGTTTATAACGCAGAGCAGTGAAAATACAAAATCATTTTTTTTCCACAAAAATTTTTTTAGCCCCCAATTTTTTTATTTTCTTAAGGGTAACAGGAGAAATTAGACCCCCAAAGTTGGTGTGCAATTTGTCCTGCGTACGCTGATGCCCCATATGTTGAGGTAAACCAATGTTTGGGCACACGTCTGGCCTCTGAAGGGAGGAAGCACCATTTGACTTTTTGAACGCAAAATTGGCTGTAATCAATGGTGGCGCCATGTCGCATTTGGAGACCCCCTGATGTGCCTAAATAGTGGAAACCCCTCAATTCTAGCTCCAATCCTAACCCCAACACACCCCTAACCCTAATTTCAACCCTAATGGAAAAATGAAAATAAATATATTCTCTTTATTTCATTATATTTCCCTAACTTAAGGGCGTGATAAAGGGGGGGGTTATTCACCATTTTTTTATTTTAATCACTGTGATAGGGTTTATCACAGTGATCAAAATATATGTTCAATGAATGAATTAATTAAATCTGCCGGTCGGCAGATCTTGGCGGGCGCACTGCGCATGCGCCCGCCATTTTCTAACCGGAAGATCCCGGCACCCATGGAGGGGACTAACACGGGCCGAGGACCACCGGGAGGTTCCGGGGGGATGGGGGGACCCTATTTCTCTCTCCTCTGATGTGCGGTCACCATTATACTATTCATAACGGCGATCACAAAAGCGAGGTTGGTAAAAACCGACCCAAATCATGTTCTCTGGGGTCTCGACTACCCCCGGCAGCGGAGACCCCAGAGAAAATCCGACTCTGGGGGGCGCTATACACTTTTTCCACAGCACCGTTAATTAACAGCGCTGTGGTTTAAGTACCCTTAACTACCGTAGTTAAAAGGCGTATCGACGGCCATTAAGGGCACAAAAATTAAAAGTTTGAAAATTGCAAGATTTTCAAAATTTTTGCCAAATTTGTTTTTTTCCATAACCAAAAAAGTCATATCGAAAAAACGTTACCACTAACAATATGCCACGAAAAAACAGTCTCAATGTGTGGGATCCGTTCAAGCGTTCCAGACCTATAACCTCATAAAGTGACAGTGGTCAGAATTGTAAAAATTAGCTTGGTCATTAAGTACCAAATTGGCTCTGTCACTAAAGGGGTTAATCATTTACCTGTTATACCTTCATTTATTTTTATAATCAATAAAAGTTAAGTTTTATGACCTGTGTAAGGTAGCGCTCATTGAGTGCGTTGGGCAACACTCACTTGGCTGCGATACTGATGCACACAGGAACACTTGCCACTTTAACAGTCTAGAGCAGTTTATTGTGCCATCATAAACCGCACCGTAAGCCATGTTATACTTCACAGGCTTACACAGTCAATAACATTACATAGTACACGGCTTTAATACGCTGTCACTAAACACGCTGAATCTTTGTCCAGTTACCGTGGGCGACCACACGCCGTACTGTTTATTAGTGTCCATAGAACATCACGGGCACCAAGTTATATCCCCATGTCCAGGGTTACCTCGCAGGAGCTCCAGATGCCGACTCTTTGGTAGTCCTCTCTCTCAGGGAAGCAGCCGAACTTGGATCACCATCCCGGACAACGCCTTGCTCACCAGCAGGTTCTCAGGATGCAGTGACGAGACACGAGACTGAGTGTGGTTTGGTTTGTAAACTTAACTTTTATAAATTGTAGCCACCGGGCTCTATTGAGCAAACAAAAGGGGTCAATAACAACCGGCCCACGCAGGGACCCAATAATATTAACAACACTTTCCTAATATAAATGCAACTAACCCAGTTTGTCCGGGTGCTATAGGCCACGTATGACCAAACTATGGGTCCTTATTTCCTATAGCAAACTTATCCTTCCAGGGGTCTTTCAGGTACACAAACGTGGCCGCGTAGAGGTCGCTGATGCGGCTGCCCTGGCGCCTAGATATCCAGGGATGAGTGGGCTCAACAGGCCCTGAAGGATTGTTGCCGTTGGGGCGCAACAGGCCCTGAAGAATCTGTGCTTTTGGGGCGCAACAGGCCCTGAAGAATCTGTGCTGTTGGGGCGCAGCAGGCCCTGAAGGAATCTGAGTCGGCTCTAGTCCCCAGTGCGCAGGAATGACGCAGTCACTCAGGTGACCGCTGACCAGCCTCTGCTCAGGGTCCCTTTGTGGACGGGGCGTGGGCCTCTGCTGTCACCGACGGATGGTGAGAAGGTGTCCACTGAGGCCAGTAATGGAAGGGCCGCAGCCGTGGGCAGAGACAGGGAGGTAATGTCCAGTCTGCGGAAGCCTGTCGGTGTACAATTACAGCAGCGGCTAGGGGTCGAGGACCAGCCGCGACGTGGCGAGCGATAGTGAGCCCGGCTGTTTCTGAATGTGAATGACGGGCGGCTCCCGATGGGGTTGGGCACACGTAACTTGACGGTTAGTCTGTCCCTTACCCTTCACAGACCCCTGCTGGCCTCTCAACACCACTACGCCCGTTACACTGTTTTTCTCTGTCAAGCACGGAGTCTTGTCCCTTGTCGGCCTCTCTGCCAACTGAGCGCGCCCCCTGCTCCTTTTATCCCTGCCCCGTCCCCCGGCAACCTTCAGTCGTCTCTCTCCCTTTCTTGCCCCACCGATGTCGTTTCTTCAGGAACCCTGATGGCGGTCCCCTTAGTTCCGGTCCAGTCACCCTATGGGAGTCCTCCTCCCCACAACCACACGCCGTACTGTTTATTAGTGTCCATAGAACATCACGGGCACCAACAGTTATATCCCCATGTCCAGGGTTACCTTGCAGGAGCTCCAGCTGCCGACTCTTTGGTAGTCCTCTCTCTCAGGGAAGCTGCCGAACTTGGATCACCATCCCGGACAACGCCTTGCTCACCAGGCCACCTGACAGTCCAGATCCACAGACGGACAGTATCTCCTCCAATGCAGTGTCATCACTGACTCTGCAAACACACGTGGCCTGTCTGTGTGCTATTCAGGACGTCTGTCCACACTTTGGAACTGTCAAACACACAGGCCTGACCGGGTGCTATTCAGAAATCCGACCCTACTCCCCAGGTCTCCCAACACACCGGCCACACCAGGTCCAGGGCCTCAGCGGGTGCTATTCAGGACGTCAGTCCCATCCTGAGACCGTCCAACACTCACGCCTCACTGGGTGCTATTCAGGAAGGCAGCACACACCTTCCAACACCTAGGCCTTCCAGGACCTTCCACACGAACCAATCAGGTCCATGCATTCTCTCCCATGTGACCAGACCTCAGGCACAATATATGATCCGTAGCCACACCAACAGGTGAGGTGTGGATCACATGGCTCATGACCTCATTGCAGGTCCTTTCAACACACCCAGCCATACACACACAGGCTTTACATTGGGCGTTCATACACATGCCCCTGGGTGGGTTTGTAGGTGACTGGTCTCACCCATCTCACCTGGAAGCTTCCCTGAAAAACAGCAACAAATCCTCAGCAGTATATCTCTGCTGATTAATACATATCCCAGCTTCCAGCACAGGGTACCCATCCCTGTGATACATATCGACCATTTATAATCCTGCCACTCACCATTTTCCCATCATAACAAAGGGAATGCCTGCATGCATGTCCCGGGCAGCCCATACACGCCCCCTAGCTGTCACAGGGGTCACTGCATCACCCCTGTTAGAGAGGGTTACGCAATGGGGGATCTCCCCTTTTGTTTCAATTAGTAATATATCCCTCCCAGGTAATTTGTACCCCATTCGTTTAGCCTACATCCACAGAAGATCTATGGTTCTCCAAGAGGTTTGGATCCTCATCTGCCTAAAATCTTTTTTTTATACATTACTGTACATTAAAAAAGCAAATCCAAAGAAAAGACAATGTAGGCATATACCCTAATGAAAATAACTAAAAAAGCAAATGCATTATATAATTAACATAGGGTACATAGTAAACACTGTACATTAGACTTGGGTCAGCTGAAGCCACATATTACGTCAGGAAGGAACAACAATCTAATATGCATTTTCGATTGGCCGGCATTTGCTTGGCAGATTTCAGGAAAAAAAGGATCAGGAGTGCTGAATTTTGACATACTAGATCCTTTAATTTAAATGGAGATAAGCCTTGTCATCAGTGTCTAGTCAAGCCTGATTCCCCTCTTAGGTTTTAGAACACATGCAAGTTTCATAAAGTATTTAGGCAATAAATGCTTTCCTTTGCAAAATGCTGTGATGACCGCTACGTCATCACAGGTCATTGTCGCAAGGCATCGCTGGGAACGGGACTTGTCGGGAGCGCTACATCATCTGGGGTCATTGTTGCAAGGCATCACTGGGAACGGGACTTACCGGGAGCATCGCTGAGGCCTGGGAACGCTGCGGGGGACGCCGGAAGGTGAGAATAACAGGATTTTTTTTAAATTCTTTTTTTTAACAGGGATATGGTCCCCAGGGCCAGGAGGAGAGTCTCCTCTCCTCCAGACCCTGGGTACCATCCGCACATTTTTGCGCTTATTTTGTGCATGGTGGGCATAGCCACATGTGGAAAGTAAGCGGAACAATGCATGCCTATGTGTGTGGAATACCCGCGATTCCGCAAAAAGAATGAGCATGCTGTGTATTTTTCCGCTGTGGAATCGCATCGCGACAGCATGTGCGGAATGCCATTGAATACAATGGGTTGCGTTGTGCACGCGTTTTTTTCGTGGCAAAAAAATGCTGCAAAAACGCTAAAAATCCACAACGTGTACACATAGCGTAAAATGGCACACAAATATAGATAGAATTATGTGGCATAAATTATAGTGAAGTAGTCATTTTGAAAACAGTGAAAAATTTTAGGTTATGTTCATACATTTTTTTTTTTGAACAGGCCAAAAACGTTTTTTTTTTTCAAGCGGAAGGCGCTTCAGTGATCGCTCCTTGTCTGTCATCTCTGTGCATTTTTTAACCCTGAAGTGTTTTTGTTAATGTATTTTAGCAGTGAATAAAACAAGTGAAACCGAATCCAGAATGATCAGAAAAAGACACTCCGACATCGCTTGGCTGTGTTTTTAAGCCTCCCCATTGACTTCTATTCTAAAGTATGGAATGTTTTCATAGCGGAAAAAACTTTTAAATTGGACATGTAACTTCTTTTAGACACTTGGCATTTTTGAAGTGATTAACCCCTTGCCTACACAGTCAATTTTTGTTTTTGCACTCTCATTCTTTCCTTCCCGTCTTCTAAGAGCCATACTTTATTTTCAGCTCATCATATCTGTATTTATTGCATTTTTTAGGGACTCAAAGTGATTAAAAAATTCAATATTGGCATTTTTTTTCCCTTTACTGACATCGGCTGTACTATTAGGGTATGTGCGCACGTTGTGGATTTGCCGCTGCAGATTTCCTAGTGATTTACAGTAGAATGTTAATCTATGAGAAATAAAAACCACTGTGCACATGCTGCGGAAAAATTCGAGCGGAAACGCAGTTTATTTTCCGCAGCATGTCAATTCTTTGTGTGGATTCCGCAATGTTTTTACACCCATTCTATTATAGGAATCCGCAGGTGTAAAAACGCATGCCAAATCTGCAATAAATCCGCAGAAAAAAACACGAGGATTTTGACCTGCGGATTCTGCCAAAACATGCAGAATCCGCACAGCAATCCGCAACGTGTGCACATACTCTTATGCCGACGTTAGTATGCCCCGCTTTGATGTGGGCTCCGGCGGTAAGCCCACCTCAAAGCCAGGACATTTAGGCCGTTTTCTGAACAGCTGACATGTGCCTGCAACAGCCGCGGGCGGAATCACGATCCGCCTGCAGCTATTAACTAGTTAAATGCCGCTGTCAAAGTGATAGCGTCATTTAACAAGCGCTTCCTGCCATCCAGCCGGAAATGCACACTCCTTGAGACCTCTATGGTTGTTTATGCCGGATTGCTGTGAGCGCCGCCCTGTAGTTGGCGCTCATGGCAAGTCTGTAATTCAGCTACATAGAGGTGATCTGAGCATCATCTCAATGTAGTAGAACCGATCAAGTTGTGGCAGCTTCTAGCCTCCCATGGAGATTATTGAAGCATGCCAAAAGTAAAAAAAAAAGGTTTTAAAAACATGAAAAAAAATAAGTTCAAATCACCCCCCTTTCGCCCCATTCAAAATGAAAAAACAAATATCAAACACACACATTTGGTATTGCCATGTTCAGAATCGCCCGATCAATAATAAAAAAAAAAAAAAGGATTAACCTAATCACTAAACGGCGTAGTAAGAAAAAAAAATCAAAACCCCAGAATTACGTTTTTTTGGTCGCCGCGACATTGCAATAAAATGCAATAACGGGCAAAAGATCATAGCTACACTAAAATGGTATCATTAAAAACGACACCTCAGCATGCAAAAAATAAGACCTCACCCAACCCGAGATCACGAAAAATGGAGACGCTACGGGTATCGGAAAACTGCACAATTTTTTTTTTTCTTTTACAAATCTTTGTCATTTTTTCTCACCACTTAGATAAAGAAGAACCCGGACACGTTTGGTGGCTATGAACTCGTAATGACCTGGAGAATCATAATCGCAGGTCAGGTTTAGCATTTAGTGAACCTAGCAAAAAAAACAAGCAAAAAACAAGTGTGGGATTGCACTTTTTTTTGCAATTTCACCGCACTTGGAATTTTTTTTCCTATTGTCTAGTACACTACATACTAAAACCAATGATGTCTTTCAAAAGTGCAACTCGTCCCACAAAAAATAAGCTCTCACATGGCCGTACTGACGGAAAAATAAAAGTTATGGATCTGGGAAGAAGGGGAGTGAAAAATGAAAAAAAAAAAGCTCCAGTAATTAAGGGGTTAACTTTTATTTTTTTTTATATATATATATATATATATATATAAAAAAAGATGACTGGTCTACTCAAAAAACGCCATAATAGTGTGAACATACTCTTAGCTGTTAAACAAAGTCACAAAAACTGAGTGAAGAACTGTGGTGTTAGGGAAGTGGCGCTGTACGAGGGGAACATGGGGTTAACCTGCGCGCTGTACACTTCCTGTGCGCTGCACAGTGCAGACATGTCGGTGGCTCCGCTCCACACTGCAGCGCAGACACAGCAGCCGGGAGGGAGGGAGGGACGGCCTTCACATTCCACCACCAGAGTTCAAACAAAGTGGTAGCCGCCAGGCAGAAACTCGGACTGGGGTGTGGCCGTCTGCACGCTGGACCGTGGAGAGCGCCGGCCAGGGCGTGGTCACATGACTCACCAGGCGCGCGTACGCTCAGGTTACTACTGCTGCTGGGGCTTCCAGGGCAGCCGTGTGTGACGTCACGGCTGAGCGGAGGGGGCGGGGCTACAGTTATGTGGTAACGGTAGTCTCTCACTCAACTCGAGTCCTGAATGCAATTAGTTAGAGCTCGGAGTAGTGCGCCATCTTGTCAGGACGTGCTGAGAACTGAGCGGAGTGGTGGGAGACAGTAGTGGTGGGGTCGCCATGCCTCACCTTATCTGTGCAGTCTCCTGTCACCACTGGAGTTTCACTCTTCACAACTTTCGTGGTTAATGCATTGGTGACCAGAGCCCGCAAACATGGCTGTCCTGTCTGGAGAATGGTGACTCACTGAACTTGGCGGTCTCCAGACAGCGAATGCCATGACTTGGCCCCAGTGGTCACACCGAGTCATGGCATTCTGAGCATTGGGACATAAGTATTTACATCCATTGCTAACCGAGTGTGTTCGGCATGCTCAAATAATATGTTTTAGTCCCCGCGGCTGTTAGACACCGGCAATACATGCAGGGATTACCTGTTAGTTAGGCAGTCCCCATGTGTTGCGGCTGTCGACCAGCCGCGAGACGTGCAGTCGTGGGGACTTGAACATATTTTTCGACCATGCCGAAGTCACTCGCTTAGCGCCCAAGCATGCTCAGATAATGCCTTATCCGAGGACGTTCGCTCATTACTAATTAAGAGACATGCTTCTCAATGAATTTGTTTCCAAGTCTGGAGTACATTTTGGCGTAACTCCACTTTTGTGGCGTAAATTGTGATGCTCTTGGCCATGCCCCGTCCTGTAAATCTCTTTTCAAACCGTTGTCAGAGCTGGCGTGAAAACTTTCATGAATGCATGCCAGAAATCTGATGTAAAACGTTTTGAAATTATACAAAATGTTTGCGCAACAAAAGTGGTGTAAATTTTGTTGCTGGCGCATGGCAGCTGGAGCATGGCCCTAATTAATTTAGAGACACGGGCTTCCTAATGAATTTGGTGCATCTTACTCCAATAGACTCTTCATCAAAACTTGTGCACAAAATACCAGCCTTGATAAATTGAACTCCAAAAGTTTTTACAACTACGAGTTGCGCAAAAAATGTTGCAACATTTCAGAACAGATTTCTGGCACAGACGATTTGATAACTCAGTCTCTAACTTTTCATATATTTTGGATGCAGGCTTTTTTGTGTAGGTGGAAGATCCTGATCACACTAGTGTCATAGGTTTTCCTTTTGTAATCTGTCCTATCGACTTTTTAGACTATGTGCACACGCTGCGGATTCACCTGCGGGTCTTTCAGTGCGGATCCGCAGGTAAAGTGACCTGCGGTTTTCCTCTGCGGTTTGACACCTGGACAATGGAACAGGTGCCAAACTGCTGAGGAATCCGCAGAAAGAATTGACATGCTGCGGTTTGTAAACCGCAGCAAAACCGCAGCGTGAGCACAGCGGTTTTGAAAACCCATAGGATAACATGGTACTGAACCATGTCTGCAGAACTCCTGCGGATCCGCAAGGCCAAAAACGCTGCGGAGCCGCAGCATGTGCACATACCCTCAGGGTATGTTCACAAATTTTTTTCAGGTGGCCAAAAATGTCCTTTTTTTTGTGGAAGATGCTTTAGGAAACAATCCTTTTCATGATGTTTTTTTTTATCATATTCTAGTCATTTCCTGAGCACCTTTTTCAATGTTTTCCAACCCTACCATTTTTTTAATCATTTTTCCAGAGTTATTGAGGTATTTCTTTTGGGCCTTCCCAGTGACTTAATTTGTAAAGCATAAAGCGTGTCAGAGTGAAGACACCTGAAGAATGGCGAAGTGACTTTTAACTCCTTCACCCCTGGGTTATTTTCGGGGGGGGGGAGGAATTTTTTTTCCCTCCCCTTCTTCCAAGAGCCACAACTTTAGTTTTTTGTCAATATAGCCATGTGAGGGCTTGTTTTTTTGTGGGCCAAGTTGTACTTTTGAATGACCCCATTCATTTTATCAGGTGATGAAAGGTCAGTACAATTACGCAAATGATAAACATGCGTAATTCTTTTTTATTGAAGTGAGGAAAAAAAAATTCTCGCCACCCGAGACCCGTAACGCTTTCATTTTTTGTGATATGGGGCTGTGTGAGGGTTTATATTTTGCACTCGGAGCTGACATTTTTATTGATAACATTTTGGGGTAGATGTGATGTTTTGATCACCATTTATTGCAATGTTGCAGTGGCCAAAACAACATATTTTTGACTTTTCTTTTTCGCTACACCATTTAGTGATCGGATTAATTTATATTTGGATAGATTGGCCTTTTACTAAGGGCGCTTTCTCTAGTCACCTTCCACGACAGCCATATCGGAGGATGTCTCCCCGCCCTAATGGGGGACAGGAAATGCACAAGAGGTAAAATAACCCTCCCCTTCCTTCTACCTGCAGTGTTTTTCCTGTCCCCTATGGGGCATGAAGAGGTTCGATAGTGCTGCCGTGGCCGGCGACCGGAGGCACTATGTTGGTTACCTGAAGCCGGGCGGCCAATGGTCGGGGGCTCCGCTCTCCTCCGTGTGATGGCTGCTCCCGTTTCCGCTTCGGTGAGACACGGGACCCCTGTCCACCTCTCCTGCACCCCTTTCGGGGTAAAGCGAGGCAGTGATGTGCGGCCAGGGTCCTCTGTGAGCTCCCCGGCATCCTCCTCCCCTTGCGGCAGGCTCACGCGCATCGGAAGTGCCCGTCGCCGAACTTCCGGTTTGGCCTCCCTGCGTTCCCGGATGGAACGCTTATGCGGCCAGTATTACCGGACCGCCGTTAGCGTCTTGGGCCCCCGTCAGTGGCTCTACTGACCCCCAGCATCACACCGACCGGCCGCTAAAGCAAGAGGCTGGACCGGGTCAAGGGGGCGGAGCCAGCCACCCCAGAAGGGGTGGGGGAATGGGACAGCCGCTGCAGCTGCAGAATCAGCTATGAGGAGGGGTGATTACAATGACCCCCACCTATGGACCAGGGGAGGAGGAGCATGGACACGCTGGTAGACCTTGGCTATTAAAACCCTGGTCTGGGTGCGTCAAGGTAAGGCCATTTCTGTACTGGTGACTGTGACAGACTGACCATGGACGACGATAAGCCCTCACGATCTGCTTCTGCGGAGCCCAGCGTTCACCCTCCTACTGTAAGTAGCGGGGTAGGTCCCCCTTTATTCTGTCCAAGTGGTTTCTGAGGTGACTTAGTATGCCTTCTCTCTCTTTTAGGGAGACAAGGCCCCTGACCCTATAAAGAAACAGAGCCGCAAGTGTGTGTGGCAAACTTCCCTCGGCATATAGGAAGAAGCTATGTCAGCCCTGCACGGATGATGTAATATGTGCAGAGCAGCCCTCCCTACTGCACAGTATAAAAACCCTCATCAAACAAGAAGTCCAAACGTCTATGATGACTGTTGCCCAGACCCCGAAGCCACAGCCCCCTCCTGCTAGGAAAAGGAAAGCGGCCCCTGTGGAATCGGACTCGGGCGAAATTGATACCTCTAACTCAGAGGATGCGTGGGAAAATGAGAGTTCCACTTCCGCCCCCAAACCCGATAACAAAAAATACTACTCGTCTGAGGACATGGGGGATTTAGTTAGTATGGTAAGGGGCACTATGGGATTGGAGGAGGCGGAAGTGGAATGCTCTATCCAGGATGAGATGTTGGGGGACTGAAGCCCAAAGACCAAAAGGGGTTTCCCATTCACGAAAACATCCGAAACCTGGTTATGCAGGAATGGGCCCTCCCCGAGAAAGGGCTTAGTGTCCCCTCAGATCTGAGGAATCGGTTTCCCTTAGAGGGAGATTGCTCCCTATGGGAGGTCCCTAATGTGGACGTGCAGGTGTCCAGGGTGAATAAGAGAATGGCTCTTCCATTCGAATATTCATCTCAGCTCAAGGATCCCATGGATCGGAAAACGGAGAGCCTGCTCAGGAAATCCTGGGACGCCTTCACAACCCTGCTTAAGGCCAATATAGCCTCTACGTGTGTCGCCAGGTCCCTATTTCGCTGGCTGCGTACGCTGGAAGACCACCTCACTCAAGGGACCTCCAGGGAAGAAATACTTGACTCTCTTCCCCTATTACAAAAAGCAACAGGGTTCCTAGCTGATGCTTCTGCGGAATCCATACGAGTAGCAGCAAAGTCTGCGGTCCTCTCCAACTCAGCCAGAAGAACACTGTGGCTGAAATCTTGGGGAGGAGACTTTACGTCTGTGTGATTCCCTTCCAGGGGAATTATGTGTTTGGCCCAGCTCTGGATGACATCCTGGAGAAAGCCACGGATAAGAAGAAGTCGCTTCCAAAACAAAAGAAACCTAGGAAACGATTTTTTCGTCCCCCTGTGACCATGACCAGCGCTCCCAGAGAGATTTCAAAGGGATGGGCAAAACGGGCCGGTGGAGTTATCCGAAAGGAGTTTAGGGCAGAAATATTCTGGCCCCCCAACAACAACAAAACCCTACTGACAAACAATGACAGTATTCCGGTCGGGGGCAGACTTTCGAATTTCATAGATCAATGGCAGTCCATAACTCGTCACAGAACGTTCCCCCTCCTATGTCTTTGAAAGCCCACTCTACTCGTTCAGTATCAACATCGTGGGCAGAAAGAGAGAACGCATCTTCTGAGCAGATATGCAGAGCCGCCACCTGGTCGTCTGTCCATACATTCACCAGACATTATATAGTAAATTTCAACAGGGATTTAACGTTTGGCAGACATGTTCTGCAGGCTGTTGATCCTCCCTAAGAAATTAGTTGTTGGTATTACTTCGATATGGCTGTCGTGGAAGGTGACTAGAGAAAATAGAATTAGTCTTACCGGTAATTCGGTTTCTAGGAACCTTCCACGACAGCATTAATTTCCCTCCCTATCTGATGCTTTCTGGATGATTCCTGCTCTTTGGTGGTAACTATACATGCTAGTGTGTACAGAAAAAATACTGGAGGTAGCAGGAAGAGGAGGGTTATTTAACCTCTTGTGTATTTCCTGTCCCCCATTAGGGCGGGGAGATATCCTCCGATATGGCTGTCGTGGAAGGTTCCTAGAAACCGAATTACCTGTAAGGCTGGAGTCACACACAACCATTAAAAAATCGGTCCCATTTTAACGGTACGAAATCGCACAAAGAATTCTTGGCCAGATATCCGTCTGTCATCCCATTTTCCAGCAAGGAACCAATTTTAATCGCATCTAAGCATCAAATTGACATCCAATGCCAATGCCTGATGCCCTATCCTGTAGACCTGGAGAAGTTGTGCGATTTAATCGCAAGTCACACGTTTGGTGCGTTTTCCATGCGTTTTTTTATCGCATCCATAGACTTGCATTGGGGAATCCGATCCGAAAATCGGTGACAATCGCATCATGCTGCGATTGTCTCGGTCCGAGGATCGGATGCGATAAAAAATCGCATGATGTGAGCTGCCCCATAGAATAACATGGGTTCGAATGCAATGCGATTTTTTTATCGCATTGCATTCGACCGTTTTAATCGCTAGTGTGACCCCGGCCTAAGACTAATTCTATTTTCAGACGTCTGTGTGTCTGGCACGTGTGGTGACATATAACAGAGTCTGACGACCACACATGGTTAAATAACCATGTATATGGCTGGATTAGTATAGCCTATCATCAATAACCACATAGAATCATAGAAAAACGATGATTAGAAGGCAATAGTCCCATAAAAAAAATATTTTTTATTAGAACATTATTAAAATTCACATTGTCAAATATCAAACAAGGTGGGATTTGTACAAAACACTTGTCACTCAATACTCATAAGATGCACACAAGCCAGGAGAGACAGCTGTATGCAGGATAATAAATCAATAGGGTGCCAACAGAGATGTTCATACAAACAATAACAAGCTTATAAAGTGGGTAGTACTACACAAAATCATTACCTATAATGTTAAAGATACCACACCACATGTGTGGTCTAATATATAATCAGTTTATTGTATACACGATCCTATTGCACATCTCCCAATATTATAACCGCAAACAACCCTGCATAAATTACTGACACTTTACAAGGCAGTCAAAAAATATCATATGGACCAAAAATCTGTCCATTAATACAACTATGTCAACAGCTCAGTGGCTGCCCCACTTGATATATACGGGGAATAAAATTACCCAGACTGAACAGCCCAATTTAACCCTCTATTCCCTTACTCCCCATTTTAATCAATATAGCGGTAAAATTACCTTCAGGGTATACGGGTGCAGAGTGCTGGCTCCCCCAAGACCTGCGCGTCCGCCCCGTCACGTGTGGTGACAGTTTCATTCTTACCGGAGACTCTTACACACACCCATTCAAGTGAATGGGTCTGTACAGATATCGGTGTGTTTCCATGGACAGTGTGTCCGTGCGCAAAATACGCTGACATCCATTTCTTAACAGCAGCATGGGCCCCAAGATGTCCCACACTGATGACATCAATGTGTCACGTGTACCGGCACCTGGGAAGCAGCAGTACTGTTAGCCCTGTTTCCTGGTGCCGTCTGCTGAAGACCTCTCTCACCTTTCTACCCTGCTCTGCCTGTGATCAGCCTGAGCAGGGGAGAATGTTGTTATATTCTACTGATAAGAGTGAAAGCAGCCAGCGGTTGGTAGGACTACAACTCCCTTCAGCCTACACCTATTGCCATTAACAATAGTAAGAGCAAGTGCTGGCTGCAACCCTCAGCTGTCAGCTTTACCAAGGCTAGTTTTCAAAAAATACAGGGGTCCCCACTCTGTTTTTTTTTTAACCCCTTTCTGCCATCTGACATACTATACCGTCCACGGTACCCGGGCCCGTATGACCGGGGATGGGATAGTATGTCATAGCGATTAGCGGCGTTCCCGGGGGTGGGCGCCGCTGATCGCGGCAGGGTGTCCGCTGATTATCACAGCTGACACCCCGCAACTATGTGTCAGGGGCGGTCACGGACCACCCCCGGCACATTACCCCCTGGCACACGGCGATCAAACATGATCGCAGTGTACTGGGAGATTAGGGATGAATCGCGCAGGGATGGGGCTCCCTGCGTGCTTCCCTGAGACCCTCGGAGCAGCTCGAAGTGCCGCGCTGCTCCGAGGGTCTCCCTGCAGGCCATCGGATCGAATATGGCCATGGGGGCCTGCAGGGAGGCGGCTTCCTCAGTGCCTGCTCTCAGCAGGCACTGAGGAAGCCTGTGCAGCGCCTGTCAGATCGCTGATCTGACAGAGTGCTGTGCAAACTAGCGATGACACTTTATTGTAATGTCCCACATTGGGACAATATAATAAAGTGAAAAAAAAGTGTAAAAATAATTTATAAAAAAATCCTAAATAAATAATAAAAAAATCCCTAATAAATTATTTTTTCTTTGTAAATAAAAAAAACCAAAAACAGTAAAAATACACATATTTAGTATCGCTGCGTCCGAAACGACCTGCCCTATAAAACTGTCCCACTAGTTAACTCCTTTAGTGAACCCCTTAAAAAAAAAAAAACTAGGCGGCAAAAAACAATGCTTTATCATCATACCGCCGAACAAAAAGTGCAATAACACGCGATCAAAAAGACGCATATAAATTAACTTGGTACCGCTGAAAACATCATCTTGTCCCGCAAAAAATGAGCCGCCATACAGCAAAAAAATAAGTTATGGCTTCCAGAATAAAGCGATGCAAAAATAACTATTTTTTATATAAAATTGTTTTTATTGCATAAAAGCGCTAAAACATAAAAAAAAGACATAAATGAGGTATCGCTGTAATCGTACTGACCCGGAGAATAAAACCACTTTATCAATTTTACCACACACGGAACAGTGTAAACGCACCCCCCAAAAGAAATTCATGAAATGCTGGTTTTTATTCATTCTGCCTCCCAAAAATCTAAATAAAAAGCGACTAAAAAGTGTCACGTGTCCGAAAATGGTACCAATAAAAACGTCAACTCATCCCGCAAAAAATAAGACCTCACATGACTCTGTGGGTCAAAATATGGAAAAATTATAGCTCTCAAAATGTGGTGATGCAAAAACTATTTTTACAATAAAAAGCGTCTTTTAGCATATGACAGCTGCCAAACATAAAAACAAGCTAAAAATAGTAAATCAAACCCACTTTATCACCCCTTAGCTAGGGAAAAATAATAAAATTAAAAAAAAATGTATTTCCATTTTCCGGTTAGGGCTGAGATTAGGGTTAGGGGTGTGTTGGGGTTAGGGTTGGAGGTAGAATTGGGGGGTTTCCACTGCTGGGCACATCAGGGGCTCTCCAAACACAACATCGCGTCTGATCTCAATTCCAGCCAATTCTGCGTTGAAAAAGTTAAACGGTGCTCCTTCCCTTCCAAGCTCTGCCATGCGCCCAAACAGTGGTTTACCCCCACATATGGGGTATCCGCCTACTCAGGACAAATTGCACAACAACTTTTGGGGTCCAATTTCTCCTGTTACCCTTGGGGGCAAAAATTTCATTTTTGTGGAAAAAGTTTTTTTTTATTTTTATGGCTCTATGTTATAAACTTCTGTGAAGTACTTGAGGGTTCAAAGTGCTCCCCACACATCTAGATAAGTTCCCTGGTGGGTCTAGTTTCCAAAATGCGGTCACTTGTGGGGGGTTTCCACAGTTTAGGCACATCAGGGGCTCTCCAAAGGCAGCATGACACCTGCAGACCATTCCATCAAAGTCTGCATTCCAAAACATCACTACTTCCTTATCGAGCCCTGATGTGTGCCCATACAGTAGTTTTCTCCCACATATGGGATATCAGCATACTCAGGACAAATTGGACAACAAATTTCTGGGTCTAATTTCTTCTGTTACCCTTGGGAAAATAAAAAAATTGGGGACTAAAAAATGTGGACTGTCTGAGGAAAAAATGATTTTTTTATTTTCACTCCCGGGTATTATAAACTTCTGTGAAGCCCTTGGGGGTTTAATGTGCTCACCACACATCTAGATAAGTTCCTTAGGGGGGTCTAGTTTCCAAAATGGGGCCAATTGTGGGGGGTTTCCACTGTTTAGGCACATCAGGGGCTCTCCAAACGTGACATGACATCCGATCTGAATTCCAGCCAATTTTGCGTTGAAAAAGTCAAATGGCGCTCCTTCCCTTCTGAGCTCACATATCAGGTATCAGCGTATTCAGGACAAATTGCACAATAACTTTTGCAGTCCAATTTCTCCTGTTACCCTTAGTAAAATAAAAAAAATGGACCTGAAGTAATTTTTTTTGTGAAAAAAAAGTTAAATGTTTATTTTTTTAAATATTCAAAAAATTCCTGTCAAGCACCTGAAGGGTTAATAAACTTCTTGAATGTGGTTTGAGCCCCTTAAGGGGTGCAGTTTTTAGAATGGTGTCTCTTTTGGGTATTTTTTATCATATAGACCCCTCAAAGTGACTTCAAATGTGATGCGGTACCTAAAAAAAAATGATGTTGTAAAAATGAGAAATCGTTGGTCAATTCAATTTTTAACCCTTATAACTTCTTAAAAAAAAAAAAAAAAATTGGTTCTAAAATTGTGTTGATGTAAAGCAAGCATGTGGGAAATGTTACTTATTAAGTTGTTTGTGTGCCTTATCTATGTGATTTAAGGGCATAAAAATTCAAAGTTGAAAGACACGCCACATGTCCATCTCCGCAGTTAAGCCGCGGGTATCGGTGCATGCACAGTGGACATGGGATTTCTTGAAATTCCATTCACTATGCTGTAATACCTGGATTCTACGGATGTACGCAGTATCCAACCAGCAGCATTTACTGACCTTGGGAACATACCCTAAGACACCTATCCATTGCTAATCCTATAGTTGTATGGTAAATAAACACAGCAAGTATAAAGTCTTTTATTTGAAATAAAAACAAAACACAGTTTTGCATTTTTATTTAAAAATAACAAACACAGTTATACTCACCTAACACTCATTCCATTGAAGCCCTCGTCTCTTGAAACAAAATAAAAATAAAAAAAACAACCATATCCCATGCCGTAATCTATGTCTGGTAGATAAATAGTTTGCAACCTGGATGGTGCCATATATGACTGTCCAGACTGAGAACCGATGGTGAATGAGCTGCTCTCAACATCAGTGAGCAGTGGTGACATCATTGAGGTTAGCATGGGTCACTGAGGCTGTGTTCCTAACTGGGCTGAACTGTGGTGATCTCAGCACTGTGAGAAAAATTTACTGCAAAGCTTTGATCTTTCACTCAACTCGGGGCTGTTAAAGGCACATATTTGTCAGGAAAAATGCTGATAAGGGGTTAACTGATTGGCGTTTTGAAAACCTAAAGCAGTTAAAAGACTCTCAAGTGACTTAAAATATGAACAGCAACTTGTTTTTTACATAGAAATAAAGATGTTCTTTTGATCATGTTTTGCTAAAATATTGCAAAATTTGTGCAAGGGGAAAAATGTGTGTAAAAAAAATTCCAGGAGAGACTAGTATCTTTGCATAAAAATATTGCATATTTCTAAAAAGTTGCAATTGATGTATCTGCTAAATTATTTGGAAACCCCAAACCTCACCTAAAAAAAATAACAGGCAAACACATATAAAATAAACTTACAAACAGTGCAAATGAAAATTGGGAGAAAAAAAACACCAAAAACTAGAGAAAATAAGGTTCAAATGTGATAATGAATAGGCTCATTGTATTCTGTATATTTTGACAAATAATATGGCAAATATATATGTTTATAAAATGTGTTTAGAGCTCTTGGCAGGGGTGAGAGGGCTTAATACTTTTTTTTTACACAAAATATCACCCAGAAAAGACGTGTGTGTAACATCTGCATTGCGCTGCAATATAGATTTTCCCTGTAAATATTCAAAGGAGGAAGCTGCCCTGACCTTGTGACAAAGTAGTGCAGGATCTTATTAGACCCAGCTGCTGTAACAAGGGGCAAGTATTGCAGCAATCACATGATCTTTTGCCTGAATAATGGGTCCAATAAAGGAAGCAAAATTGCCATTTCTTCTATTGCATGCACAGTACTTGTTGAGCCTTTGTGTAAAATAGGACAGAAAAAGAAGAAACAGCTAAAAACATTTCTGCCTCTTTTGCCTGAACTATATGGACATCTATTTGAACTCCATAGATTTGTATTGCTATTATGCAGAGTCACATTAATGCTTACTGGTGATTGTGGTGTTCAGAGCATTTTGTATTTTGTATTAGCTTGTATATTTTTCCTGTGTCCATTTTAGTTTACATGATTCACTGATAAAAGGGTCAGCATTATTTAATTAGTCTGTACCCACTGAGCAGTATATGGAGTAATTTTTTAGCATTGTTTATATACATGATTTTCTCGTAGTTTTCAGATACCTTTACTATTGGTATCCTTTTCCGCTTGGTGTCCCTTGGACAGTATTCTGCTTTTTTATCATTTTTAATAATTATTTTAATTTTTTCTATTAATAAAGTATATTAATTTTATTACATTTTGGGATCTCTTCTTATTTCCCTATAGTACTTTATTATATGGAATTGTTGTGTCACTCTTTTGGAGGGAGGGAGCCTAGCTGCCTCCGACCTGTGTCATTTATATGAGTACAGTCACAATTCTGCAGCAACATCGGCTGATAGTAAATCCTTGGACACTATAATATGACAATTCACCTTCATGGCATTGAAAAAACACCTGCACCAAACCTATAAGTCAGAAAAGTATTGAAATAGCAATTTCTACATGTGTCAAGAGAGAGCTGTTTGCATAATGCTAATTCAAATGACAGCTCCCTTGTATGTCTTGCTGGCTTCATGTTTTCCTGAAGTGGCTTGCAATGGTATCACATGGGTGTGGGCTGTTAGTCACAATAGTTAGGAGACATTAATGACTGTCTAAGAACATAATAATGTCAACTAATGTGAACCTTGAGTCTCATTCACACCACTATATGTCATAATCGCATTAGTTAAGGCTAAGTTCACATTAGCATTCGGGGGCTTTGCAGACGGCTGCGTACTTCCTCCCTGAAGCTCTGCCCACTTCCGCACTTCTTCCGTTTAGGTCTGCCTACTTCTGCATGCGTCCTGCGTACCTATCTTTAACATTAGGTACACAGGACATGCGGATGCATCGTTTTGAAGCGCCCGCTGACCACACGGGATGGGAATGCAACAAGTAGCCGGACCTAAACGGAAGTGGGGACGTGGGCGGAACTTCAGGGAGGAAGTACGCAGCCGTCCGCAGAGCCCCAGTATGCAAATGTGAACCCAGCTTTAGACTGTATTCACATATGCAATGCAGTTTTTTAACCCCTTAATGACCGCCAATACGTCTTTTTACTGACCTGAGATATGAGAGACTAGCAGGTGACAATCCAGCAGCTGTCGGCTGTACAGTATAGCTGACAACTTGCTGCATCAGCCGCGATCAGTGTACACCCAATGAACAAGCGTTTTCCTCGTTCATCTGTTGATTGGCAGCCTGTTTAAACTGCAAGATTATCGTTAAAAATAATTTGACAAAAAACATAAATTTATTAGGGGATTTTTAAAATAATGGGAACTAGTTGAAAATTAATAACCATGGAGTAAACTGGAACAGGGGAGGGGAGTAAATTAGGAAGGGATAAGGAATGGTTTGGGAAATAGGAGGGATGGGAAGTAAATAAAGAATTAAAAGGTTACTAAGCTGTAACACACATTATAAATAAGCTGTATTAACATAGATGTAGTATACATTTATTACAAGATAATGTTAAGGTACTGTCACACTTAGTGATGCACCAGCGGTCCCGACCAGCGATATGACGCGGTCAGGATCGCTGGTACATCGCTAAGTGGTCGCTAGTGAGTTGCCACACAGGCAGATCTCACCAGCGACATCGCAGCGGTCGGGGGTCGCTACTTACCTGTCAGACAAGGCGATCCTGACGTCCTCCCGCCCACGTGTCGCTCGTCTCCACAGCAGGAAGCCCCAGCAGGAAGCTGACGGCGAGAAACGGCCCAGGATGTTCTCACGCGATCAGCGATAACCAGCGAGGGAGCCGGTCGGAGATAAGTATCACATGTAGCGATATCGCTAGCAATATCGCTATAACGTCACAAAAACCTGTGATGTTATAGCGATATTGCTAGCGATATCGCTTAGTGTGACGCTCTGGACCTTCATTCAACATATTTTGTGTAGTTAACAATAGCTGACATGTCGGAAGCACATAAAAAATTATTGTCCCTGAGCCAAAGCCCTACCAGGCAAAGAGCAACTCCAAGAGAATATTATGATCCTATAGACATAGGAGCAGAAAAGCCCTCAAAAAATTCAGAATGCAAATAAAGTGGAATAAGACAATGTAAGTAATAAAATGCAAAAGGCTTTATTAATCCGCTCATTTGCATAAATGACAGTCATATAGCCCTAATAATAACAAATAAAAAGTCTTTAGGCCATTTCACATGTACTGTATTTTTTGCTAGTTTTTCAGTGCAGATTCCACATCAGACATCCGTAGGACTCTACACACCCAAAGAAACATAAGTGTGAAACCAAAATATAATTAAAATGAAATGTTTATTAAATGCAAAAAATAAAAAGGATAAAATATCAATTGCATAAAGGGACTGAAACTGAACAGAATGAGCTCCAAGAGGTCTACATGAGAAAAATATGAAATCACATATAATTAGGTAATATAGGGCAAAATAGCCACATTATATAGGGCTGGAAGAAGCGACAAGCGAAACGCGCGTCGGGGCCCTCTCCTTGCTTAGTCTACACGGTAATTATGCCTCTCAATGACGGTCAGCTTTGATGGATGCTTTAATTTATGGTTTTATAGTTAGTTGATAGCACATTGGGCACTTGCACTATTATTTGCATCACAAAGCCTATACTTCCAATCCATCTTTGTATGCTTACACCTTATAATCCGCTGATTGTCATTGTAATTAACCCTTGCACTATTGCACTTTATATTCTGTTTATTGCCATGAATGTATGACGTTGCTGCTAATTTTACAGCCATTTGGCAGTTATCTTACATTTTTATATGACCCACTAGGTCCTATTTATTTCATTTTTGGCACTTTATCTTCTTCTGAAATCCCTATGTAATATGGCTATTTTGCCCTATATTTATTACCTAATTATATGTGATTTCATATTTTTCTCATGTAGACCGCTTGGAGCTCATTCTGTTCAGTTTCAGTCCCTTTATGCAATTATTTTATCCTTTTTTATTTTTTGTATTTAATAAACATTTCATTTTAATTATATTTTGGTTTCACACTTCCGTTTCTTTGGGTATGTATTATAGCTTGAGGTGTGTCCTTTATAATTTTGGTCTAATTTTGGGATTTTATCCGTAGGACTCTAGCAGAGATCCGTGAAACTCAGTCTATGCATTGCAGACTGTGCTCGGACTATCTGCGAGTCTCGCAGCCTGACTTTGACAATCTCATAGGCATATATGAAGTTATCAAGTTTGGGTTGAGAGACCCACACACAGTCCATGATCTGTGCTCAAACTGAGTGTCACGGACTTCTGCATGAGCCCTTACTGTACAATTAATATGAATAGGGTTTTTAAAACATCATTTGCATGCTGTGGAAAAAATCTGTGCAAATCTGAGTGTTTTCCAATCTGAAGCATGCCCAATTGTAGCACAGATTATTATGGATGTTCCCAAACTTTCACCTAGTCTATAACAATGCATGTGGATTAACTACAGATGTATGGAGGGTTCCATTGTGGACTTTCTCTATAGCATATGAACCAAGCCTTGAAAAGAGATTACTAAGACAAGTTTCTTTAAAGGAGGGCATGTGTTTGTATACTAAAGCATTGCTTACTTTTGTCTTTTTCAGCCCAGCCAAAGAGTGATTAACTGCAGAGGTTTATGTTGGGAGGCAAAAAATGTTGAATTGGAAGTAATGGGGAATGGATAAGGTGGGTATGACGCTCTTTTGTTTTTGTTTTGTTTTTTAATACATTATTAATTTAAAAAAAACAAACAAACATTTTTTTGGGCTAGACAACCCCTTTTAATGTTATTTTTCCAGCTGAGAAATGCCATAAGAGTCAGTTACAATCACTTGCTCCTCTACAGAGAGACTGTGGCAAGACCTCTGTTGTAGAGCAACAAATTTCAAAATATGTGAGCTACCGTATATTGACTGGTGTGTATCTTTCATCTATTTCAGCGGCAATGACCAGCTCTCTCAGGGGTCTCAAAGATATATGGTAGTCATCTATGAGGAGCACTGAATCTGAAATGCAAAGCAGGGAATATGAGATTTACTGTTCATGTGGTTTGGCAGACAATTCCCAGAAAGCTGCCATTAGTAAATTTGAACCAATCTATTATATTCTCCGGAGATAAGTACACCAGACACATATAGCAGATGCTCATCCCAGCTCCATTGAGGCAACAGACTTTTTCAGATACAGGGAGAATGGATATTTCTTTGGAGACACCAAGACTTTAAGGACCTCCATACACATAGGATAGCTGTTGGATGAAAGAGCTTTTTGTTTCCCCATAAACAGGACTGCTCTGTGGAGCATTGCTGACCTCTCTATTGGAGAGCTTCTGCTAAACTCCTGTGGTAGCAGCTTATTTCGCCATCAAACACAAGAATCAGCTGTTGAATTTCCAATGGACAGATCTTTCTCTCCATGACATCATCTGTTGGGGGGAAGATTCTGGAGGCCCCTACACATTATACAGCCAACCAATCCAGCCAAAATTGGTGGGCTCAGATGATTCTTATTTATTATGTATGGGGGCTTTTAGGCCAGCTTCATGCTTCTGATATTCATGGGCCAAGTAAGGATCGTGGTTCACTGGCAAGCTAGAGATCTCCTCACCCACACTCAACAGCATATGAGGCTGTTGAATTTGGGTCATAAGAGTCCAGTTCTTACATTGCGGTCCGTTTTGGATGGTGGATGCCAGAAGTCTAAAGCCGGCCTTAGTTGTCGGCTGATTATTCTACTGTTTAATGTGTTTGTACCTGCTGCCTGAAGTATACATAAATGTTTTGTAAAATATACTTTATATTTAGTTTTTTCTCCCAGATCTAAGTTAAAGTGCTCCAGAAGTATTATTTTCATGGAGAATACAATAATTTCCAAAAACAGACAGGTCAAGAAATCTGTCCTTCTACATAAGATGTGCTCTCTCCCCATACCGCCCCATAAATGGTCAGTTGTAAGACTCTTCTCATTCAGGTGGATTCACACATGCTTGATGCAGAGTGTCTATAGTAATATCCACACTGAAATTTCACATCAAAATACAGTAAAATGGAGGAACAAATGATTGCCATGTTGACTTTAAATGAAGGATCCTTTTTTTGATTAATGTGATTTGAACAAATAAGAGGCATGCTATGGATTGATCTGGAAATGCTCCAGATTTTCACTGTAGACTTCATTCAGGGCAGTATGTGAAATCCGTGGCTAAATTCTGCATCAGTCAACAGTGAAATCTGCATAAAACACATGCGGATTACGTTTGAATTTAGGTACAGAATTTTAGGCTGGTCCCAAACTAATGTTTCTGCTATGTGTGAGTCTAGGCTACATGTTAAATTGTCAGCAGATCCCATTGATTTCATTGAATCCAATAGCAATAAATGGGTTGTCCGCTATTGGGGAAAGTACTATATTTGCACATAGGCTGCATAAAGGGCGTGACCTGTAATCCCAGACACAGAGTATATCACACAGTGCTGTGACCTTGCAATATTTTTTAAATGTTAAAACTTGAATTGGATCAAACATGTAACACAATGTAATGCTTTCCTTTTTAATTCCTTTATGGATAAACTGTTTTGTCCAAAAGAAACATTCAAAAACTGAGCTGTCATCATTGCAATCATTATCAGGGAAGCCGTTTTTAGAAAGGAGATGCCTTTGTTATCGTCCTGTCTTCCTAATACATCTTTGTAGCAGTGAGAGGATCGCTAACCCTCCCCATGTCAGGCTCAGTGGTAGTACATTTGCTGTAGTCGGTATACTAGTAGACATCTAGACACCTATATTACCTTGTTACATTAAATGTATACTCTCTGCTCATACAGTTGTGTTTCTGTTTCAGCAGCTCCCATCAATGCACACAATTACAGTCTCTACATGTCTGAATACGCACTGAAAGATGTGAGTGTTGCTTTAATCCTGGAATCAGCTACTGTAGAGAGAAAGAAGTTGGCCGTTCTGGCAAGGATCACTGCCGTGTTCCATTAATATGTGGAACAGAGAGCGAAATGAGTCTCTTCTTCTTCCTGTGTACAATAATATAGCAGGAAGTCGCTGCAGCCAGATGTCCTCAGTGACACACTGCTGGCATACAAGAAGACAGAGATTTCTGGCATGTTGAGAACATATGTAGGAGCACCACTGTGTCCTCAAAATTCATTTCTGTCCTTTTATAAAACTCAGAATGGCTCTTACATACCATCCTTTTACTACTAATTGAGATGTAAAAACCAATGAGAAAAACTATAGCAAACAAACATTTAGCCAGTAGCTTTCTAATATCACTACAGACCCTCCCTAGCATACATCATCCCAAAACATGAATGACCCTTGTAAAATTTAGAAATGTTTCCTGGGAAAAAATATTTTCAGTGTATTGTCACATGTGAAGGATCTGTTCATTATTCATGGATTTCTGCAAGCCCCATTTAGAAATTTCAAAAACAAATTTGTTGTGTTTCATTACAAACTTAAAGGAATGTTCTACCACTCTGATATTGATGACCAATCCTTAAGCCACCCACACACATTAAATGGCTGTCTGCCGAGCAATACTTTGGACCATCGTTCAGCTGACAACAATCTCAGCCCACTCTCCCATTCACAGGAGCACTCAGCTGAACACGCCTTTGTTCTCTATGAGAAAGCCGGCGACTTATCTCCAGATCAGAGAAGCAGTATGAAACCGGACATACTTATCAACACCTCCAACCACAATCAGTTGGCCTTCGCCCCCATACACATTAGCAGGTCAGCCAAACCCATCAATATTGGTGGGTACAGCCTAAATTAGTCTAATGTGTATGGAAGGATTTTAGGGCACGCCATCAATGTCTGATGAGTGGAGGTGGGACAACAGCCACTGATCAGCTGCCACAATGTAATGGCCACTAATGGGTACTACAAATAAGAAGAGCTGATCTGCAGATCTGTGTTACACCACTTCATACACTGCCTTCTGCTGACGCTGTAAACAGATCAGCTGGGGTGCTGGTTGTCAGACCCCCCACTGATTTCATATTGTTGAACTATCTATCAATATCAAGGTGGTGGAAAATTCCTTAAAGTACCCATAGAAATTAGAGAAACACATTGTCCAAATTCATCAATATCGGCAGGGCTAATGACTGTTATTTGTGGGGGGGGCTTCCTGAATGTCCCCCAACAGATAGTGTTGAGGGAATGAAGGAAAGGACACCAAGTTGATTTGAATGGCAAACCTCCTTTTGTTTGTTCCCCAGAGGTGTCTGGTGGCCTAGTCCCATCTTGTCATAGAATACACATGCTGAGCATGCATATGTAAGGGTTGGGAGAAATAGTTGTTCAGCTGACAGCTGTTGAAGGTGTATGGATATCTTTATTGTATTCACCTCACATCAAGCTTGTGCACCCATCGTACCAGGCATTTACAGTATACTGAGCAGCCCCCTATTACATTTATGAAGATCAAAACAAGTATGTGTTACTTAACTGCACTATTGGGGTCGACTCAAAAGTCTACATGCAAGTTATAGATCTAAATGCAATACTGTGCCAACAAAGTTGTATAATTATACTTTTTTTTCTATTCCTTTGCATTTTTAAGATCTCTATTTACTGTAAATGTATGGATGCTTTCTTATCCACATCTATAATCATGTCTTAAGGTAGTGTCACACTTAGCGATGCACCAGCGATCCCGACCAGCGATATGACGCGGTCAGGATCGCTGGTGCATCGCTAAGTGGTCGCTAGTGAGCTGCCACACAGGCAGATCTCACCAGCGACACAGCAGCGGTCGGGGGTCGCTACTTACCTGTCAGACGAGGCGATCCAGACGTCCTCCAGCCCGCCTCCACGCGTCGCTCGTCGTCACAGCAGGAAGCTGACTACAAGAAACGGTCCAGGACGTTCTCGCGCGATCAGCGATAACCAGCGGGGGAGCGGTCGGAGGTAAGTATCAGACATAGCGAGATCGCTAGCAATATCGCTATAACGTCACAAAAACCAGTGACGTTATAGCGATATTGCTAGCGATATCGCTTAGTGTGACATGCCCTTAATTCCAGAGAAATTCACATTTTCCTAAAATGTAAATGTGCTCTTCAGGACTATGGGCCGGACACTGATCTGCATGAGAATCTGCCTGCAGAGCTTATTTCTCATTAAAGAGGGAATTACCAATGTGAGACATGTAACTAACACAGAACAGAAGAACTGCACTTTGTCTCATAACAAAAATGTTAGCAACTACAGCTCTGCTGTATTGCAGTAATATTGCAGCCCTGTCTGCCTGTGAGAAGGAAGCCGAAGCTGAGAGGAACCTGCAGAAGTGTCAGGTGTAATCACAAACCGCTCTGCAGTGAGATCAGGATACCAGAGAGCGTCATTACACATCACACTGGTAACTCCCCTTCATGTAAAACAAGCTCTAGAGGCAGATCCTCATATCCATTAGTATCTGGACAATGGTTTTTAACCGCTCATTTACATATTAAGAAATCGGATTGCAGCTATCAAGGTATCATTTTATTCAGTTTCCTATGACCTACGTACCCATATAGATGGCTTAGGAGGGTTGGTCCTACTGTTGGATTCCTTTTCATGAAATTAGTCTAGAGGCAATGAGTTGGCTTGGGCTGCACTGATACATTGTAGAGACCCGATAGACTGGATACATGGTTGCAGTAACTGAACCATCTTTGGATACAAACAACCTGGTTGTCTTGTGCACAAAAACTGAGGAGATTGAGATGGGCTGAAACCAACTCCAATCCAACTCTTTATTTTGCACAATCTTTCAGATTTATTTCTCATGAAAATTTTAGATGATGAAGAACTGAAAATACTTTGGGCACTTATGGTTAAGAGGGGTTTTTACCTTATTTGTTTTGTGTGGGGTATTTTCGCCTTTAAATACAGTCGTATGGTATAATAGTTGTTTTGATAAAGTTTCCAGGCAGTAGGTGTCCATAGCATACACAAAGGGGGATGAGTGTGTTCCACTGGCCACAGTAACCTCATGACTTTGGTGACTGTTCACAATGGGGATACAAAAATTGGACCGGTTCCTACTATTACTCTTAGGATAAGTGGAATTACAGCTGATAGGCAGCCATTTATAGAAATAGCACCCCAGTTGAACATGACCAGCAGTCCATCATTTTTATTACTGGACTGTGGAGAAGAGTATGGTACAAGAACTGACTGCACATGTCTAGATACGTGCTCATCCTGCAATATTAGAAGCCCAGCAGATGGATGGACTTGTGCTACACATTAGCTGTCCCTCCATATGTACAGTGCATACCAGCTAGTCATTGTAGGGACCTTGCTGCTTCGGCCAGCCAGGAATGTCGCTGCTGGAAATCTATTTATGGCATTGTGGTATAACAAATGTGCGGAAAAGAAAACAGACTGTGAAACTGTAAACCCCCAATGTGAGATGTGAATGACCTGCAGGAGCGTGACCAGCCCATAATACAATATATGGCATGTGTTATACACATATAGTTAGCTTCTATTTCAATAATTGGGAACCCTACAATCATTGGAATAAGGGGGATCTGCAGCCCATTGTTCAATGCGTATCTCCATAGAGACCTCCATTTGAAGGTTCCATTATTCTGGACACCAGCTATTTACACATCGCCATGCACCAATACGTGAGGATCCATATCCTGCTGATGCAGGGCATTCCTGGCCGATGTAAGAGGGTCCCAGCTAAAATATACGACAGAGACAGTCAATGTAGGACAGTCCCGCTAAAATATAGGACCGCACCAGCCAATGTAGGACAGTCCTGGCTAAAATATAGGACCGTGCCAGCCAATGTAGGACAATCCTGGCTGATGCAGGACCGCACCAGCCAATGTAGGACAGTCCCGGCTAAAATATAGGACCGCACCAGCCAATGTAGGACAGTCCTGGCTAAAATATAGGACCGCACCAGCCAATGTAGGACAGTCCCGGCTAAAATATAGGACCGCACCAGCCAATGTAGGACAGTCCTGGCTAAAATATAGGACCGCACCAGCCAATGTAGGACAGTCTCGGCTGATGCAGGACAGAGCCAGCCAATGTAGGACAGTCCAACTAAAATATAGGACAGAGCCAGCCAATGTAGGACAGTCCCGGCTGATGCAGGACAGAGCCAGCCAATGTAGGGCAGTCCCAGCTAAAATATAGGACAGAGCAAGCCAATGTAGGACGGTCCTGGCTAAAATATAGGACAGAGCCAGCCAATGTAGGACAGTCCCAGCTACAATATAGGACCGTGTCAGCCAATGTAGGACAGTCCTGGCTAAAATATAGGACCGCGCCAGCCAATGTAGGACAATCCTGGCTGATGCAGGACAGAGCCAGCCAATGTAGGACGGTCCTGGCTAAAATATAGGACCGCACCAGCCAATGTAGGACAGTCCCGGCTAAAATATAGGACCGCACCAGCCAATGTAGGACAGTCCCGGCTAAAATATAGGACCGCACCAGCCAATGTAGGACAGTCCCGGCTAAAATATAGGACCGCACCAGCCAATGTAGGACAGTCCCGGCTAAAATATAGGACCGCACCAGCCAATGTAGGACAGTCCCGGCTAAAATATAGGACCGCACCAGCCAATGTAGGACAGTCCCGGCTAAAATATAGGACCGCACCAGCCAATGTAAGACAGTCCCGGCTAAAATATAGGACCGCACCAGCCAATGTAGGACAGTCCCGGCTAAAATATAGGACCGCACCAGCCAATGTAGGACAGTCCCGGCTAAAATATAGGACCGCACCAGCCAATGTAGGACAGTCCCGGCTAAAATATAGGACCGCACCAGCCAATGTAGGACAGTCCCGGCTAAAATACAGGACCGCACCAGCCAATGTAGGACAGTCCTGGCTAAAATATAGGACCGCACCAGCCAATGTAGGACAGTCCCGGCTGATGCAGGACAGAGCCAGCCAATGTAGGAAAGTCCAACTAAAATATAGGACAGAGCCAGCCAATGTAGGACAGTCCTGGCTAAAATATAGGACAGAGCAAGCCAATGTAGGATGGTCCTGGCTAAAATATAGGACAGAGACAGCCAATATAGGACAGTCCCAGCTACAATATAGGACCGTGTCAGCCAATGTAGGACAGTCCTGGCTAAAATATAGGACCGCGCCAGCCAATGTAGGACAATCCTGGCTGATGCAGGACAGAGCCAGCCAATGTAGGACGGTCCTGGCTAAAATATAGGACCGCACCAGCCAATGTAGGACAGTCCCGGCTAAAATATAGGACCGCACCAGCCAATGTAGGACAGTCCTGGCTAAAATATAGGACCGCACCAGCCAATGTAGGACAGTCCTGGCTAAAATATAGGACCGCACCAGCCAATGTAGGACAGTCCTGGCTAAAATATAGGACCGCACCAGCCAATGTAGGACAGTCCTGGCTAAAATATAGGACCGCACCAGCCAATGTAGGACAGTCCCGGCTAAAATATAGGACCGCACCAGCCAATGTAGGACAGTCCTGGCTAAAATATAGGACCGCGCCAGCCAAAGTAGGACAGTCCTGGCTGATGCAGGACAGAGCCAGCCAATGTAGGACAGTCCAACTAAAATATAGGACAGAGCCAGCCAATGTAGGACAGTCCCGGCTGATGCAGGACAGAGCCAGCCAATGTAGGGCAGTCCCAGCTAAAATATAGGACAGAGCAAGCCAATGTAGGACGGTCCTGGCTAAAATATAGGACAGAGCCAGCCAATGTAGGACAGTCCCAGCTACAATATAGGACCGTGTCAGCCAATGTAGGACAGTCCTGGCTAAAATATAGGACCGCGCCAGCCAATGTAGGACAATCCTGGCTGATGCAGGACAGAGCCAGCCAATGTAGGACGGTCCTGGCTAAAATATAGGACCGCGCTAGCCAATGTAGGACAATCCTGGCTGATGCAGGACAGAGCCAGCCAATGTAGGACGGTCCTGGCTAAAATATAGGACCGAGCTAGCCAATGTAGGACAATCCTGGCTGATGCAGGACAGAGCCAGCCAATGTAGGACAGTCCTGGCTAAAATATAGGACCGCGCCAGCCAATGTAGGACAATCCTGGCTGATGCAGGACAGTCCTGGCTAAAATATAGGACCGCGCCAGCCAATGTAGGACAATCCTGGCTGATGCAGGACAGTCCCGGCTAAAATATAGGACCGCACCAGCCAATGTAGGACAGTCCTGGCTAAAATATAGGACCGCGCCAGCCAAAGTAGGACAATCCTGGCTGATGCAGGACAGAGCCAGCCAATGTAGGACGGTCCAACTAAAATATAGGACAGAGCCAGCCAATGTAGGACGGTCCTGGCTAAAATATAGGACAGAGCCAGCCAATGTAGGACAGTCCCAGCTACAATATAAGACCGTGTCAGCCAATGTAGGACAGTCCCAGCTACAATATAGGACCGTGTCAGCCAATGTAGGACAGTCCTGGCTAAAATATAGGACCGCGCCAGCCAATGTAGGACAATCCTGGCTGATGCAGGACAGAGCCAGCCAACGTAGGACGGTCCTGGCTAAAATATAGGACCGCGCTAGCCAATGTAGGACAATCCTGGCTGATGCAGGACAGAGCCAGCCAATGTAGGACAGTCCTGGCTAAAATATAGGACCGCGCTAGCCAATGTAGGACAGTCCTGGCTAAAATATAGGACCGCACCAGCCAATGTAGGACAGTCCTGGCTAAAATATAGGACCGCACCAGCCAATGTAGGACAGTCCTGGCTAAAATATAGGACCGCACCAGCCAATGTAGGACAGTCCTGGCTAAAATATAGGACCGCACCAGCCAATGTAGGACAGTCCCGGCTAAAATATAGGACCGCACCAGCCAATGTAGGACAGTCCTGGCTAAAATATAGGACCGCGCCAGCCAAAGTAGGACAGTCCTGGCTGATGCAGGACAGAGCCAGCCAATGTAGGACAGTCCAACTAAAATATAGGACAGAGCCAGCCAATGTAGGACAGTCCCGGCTGATGCAGGACAGAGCCAGCCAATGTAGGGCAGTCCCAGCTAAAATATAGGACAGAGCAAGCCAATGTAGGACGGTCCTGGCTAAAATATAGGACAGAGCCAGCCAATGTAGGACAGTCCCAGCTACAATATAGGACCGTGTCAGCCAATGTAGGACAGTCCTGGCTAAAATATAGGACCGCGCCAGCCAATGTAGGACAATCCTGGCTGATGCAGGACAGAGCCAGCCAATGTAGGACGGTCCTGGCTAAAATATAGGACCGCGCTAGCCAATGTAGGACAATCCTGGCTGATGCAGGACAGAGCCAGCCAATGTAGGACGGTCCTGGCTAAAATATAGGACCGCGCTAGCCAATGTAGGACAATCCTGGCTGATGCAGGACAGAGCCAGCCAATGTAGGACAGTCCTGGCTAAAATATAGGACCGCGCCAGCCAATGTAGGACAATCCTGGCTGATGCAGGACAGAGCCAGCCAATGTAGGACAGTCCTGGCTAAAATATAGGACCGCGCCAGCCAATGTAGGACAATCCTGGCTGATGCAGGACAGAGCCAGCCAATGTAGGACAGTCCCGGCTAAAATATAGGACCGCACCAGCCAATGTAGGACAGTCCTGGCTAAAATATAGGACCGCGCCAGCCAAAGTAGGACAATCCTGGCTGATGCAGGACAGAGCCAGCCAATGTAGGACAGTCCAACTAAAATATAGGACAGAGCCAACCAATGTAGGACGGTCCTGGCTAAAATATAGGACAGAGCCAGCCAATGTAGGACAGTCCCAGCTACAATATAAGACCGTGTCAGCCAATGTAGGACAGTCCCAGCTACAATATAGGACCGTGTCAGCCAATGTAGGACAGTCCTGGCTAAAATATAGGACCGCGCCAGCCAATGTAGGACAATCCTGGCTGATGCAGGACAGAGCCAGCCAACGTAGGACGGTCCTGGCTAAAATATAGGACCGCGCTAGCCAATGTAGGACAATCCTGGCTGATGCAGGACAGAGCCAGCCAATGTAGGACAGTCCTGGCTAAAATATAGGACCGCGCCAGCCAATGTAGGACAATCCTGGCTGATGCAGGACAGAGCCAGCCAATGTAGGACGGTCCTGGCTAAAATATAGGACTGCGCCAGCCAATGTAGGACAATCCTGGCTGATGCAAGACAGAGCCAGCCAATGTAGGACAGTCCTGGCTAAAATATAGGACCGCGCCAGCCAATGTAGGACAATCCTGGCTGATGCAGGACAGAGCCAGCCAATGTAGGACAGTCCTGGCTAAAATATAGGACCGCGCCAGCCAATGTAGGACAGTCCTGGCTGATGCAGGACAGAGCCAGCCAATGTAGGACAATCCTGGCTGATGCAGGACAGAGCCAGCCAATGTAGGACAGTCCTGGCTAAAATATAGGACCGCGCCAGCCAATGTAGGACAATCCTGGCTGATGCAGGACAGAGCCAGCCAATGTAGGACAGTCCTGGCTAAAATATAGGACCGCGCCAGCCAATGTAGGACAATCCTGGCTGATGCAGGACAGAGCCAGCCAATGTAGGACAGTCCTGGCTAAAATATAGGACCGCGCCAGCCAATGTAGGACAGTCCTGGCTAAAATATAGGACAGAGCCAGCCAATGTAGGACAATCCTGGCTGATGCAGGACAGAGCCAGCCAATGTAGGACGGTCCTGGCTAAAATATAGGACTGCGCCAGCCAATGTAGGACAATCCTGGCTGATGCAAGACAGAGCCAGCCAATGTAGGACAGTCCTGGCTAAAATATAGGACCGCGCCAGCCAATGTAGGACAGTCCTGGCTGATGCAGGACAGAGCCAGCCAATGTAGGACAATCCTGGCTGATGCAGGACAGAGCCAGCCAATGTAGGACAGTCCTGGCTAAAATATAGGACCGCGCCAGCCAATGTAGGACAATCCTGGCTGATGCAGGACAGAGCCAGCCAATGTAGGACAGTCCTGGCTAAAATATAGGACCGCGCCAGCCAATGTAGGACAGTCCTGGCTGATGCAGGACCGCACCAGCCAATGTAGGACAGTCCTGGCTGATGCAGGACCGCACCAGCCAATGTAGGACAATCCCAGCTGCCAATGTAGGACAGTCCCGGCTGATGTAGGACAGAGCCAGCCAATGTAGGACGGTCACAGCAGCCGTGTCCGTGGAGAGGTTACTACTTGTATCTCACTTGAGCTTTGTTATGGCTGAGTTTTGGCCTCTTTAGGTGATTTTGGAGGCGGAAATTCTTGGGAATCCCCAGAGCTGCCAACTTTCCCTTATATTTGCATCATAAAGGAATTCAGGCCATGTTCAGTCATTGTGTAGAGACAACTTTACTGTAAGTAAGCAGCATCCTGAGAGAAGTTGGTCCTGAGCAGTGACCGGCTCTCGCCCCTCCCGCTTTGTCTCTGCCTTCCTCCACATTCCAACCCCGGGGAAAAGGTGCGTGGGCCGCATCACCAGTCTAGGATCACTCCGCCAGCCAGCTCCAGCCACACAATGAGCAGCAGCGGAAAAGCGTCCCCTGCCCTCCACCTGGAGCTCAGCTAGGAATGTGCTGCGCTACTGTCTATGTCACCGCTGTCTGGTTGTATTATGTTTTCAGATCAATTATATGAATGCCTTATTTTCCTCATGAAAACGTGTCAGACTGCTTTTACAATGTAGTTATGTAAAATGTGTGGCGTATTGTTAGCGGGCTTCACCTTCACCCTACAAGCCACCAGCGCGATGCTTGCAGACCGAGCGTAGGCGGAGTACTTTTCGTATCACTCCGCCCTTTCCTACACTCGCTCCCCCCTCGCTGCGTGCCGAGCAGGCGGAGGGATACAGCCACAGCCGGCGCAGCGCCCTGGTATAAAACTAGAGTGTGCGACGCCATTTTAAGCCTCTGTGTCGCGTTGTGAGGAGGGAGAGCGCGGAGAGGTACGCGGCTGGCTTGGAAGCCACGGGCACATTGCTGATAACGGGGATTTATTAACATTACCGTGTGACTTGCGTACCTCGTGCTACAGAACCCTATGTAACGTTACTCCTGCCGTGGGGCGCGGAATAAAGAGAGCGGGGGTTGGTGGAGGAGGAGGCCAACACCGGACGACATTGTTCTAGCAGCCGGAGCCTGGACTGAGCGGTATGTGTGCGGTCCCTGTGTGTCCAGTGCCTGTGTGTGCGGTGCGGCCTGCAGCCCCGGCCGCTCTGGGGCGCCTGTCCCGGCTGTGTTCCCCGGCTCTCGGGTGATCAGCCGCCGCTGCTCTTTGTCTCGGGACTGTTTACTTTTCGGTGGAGCTGTAACCTGAGCTCCTGTGTAGCTTCCTGTGAGAATGGCTGCTAGGGCGGAGGTGCCTGTCCTGCCTCCTCCCTTCTACAGAGTTCCTGCCCAGTCCAGGGCTCCCTCTCCTGATGGCTGCTGCGCTCATTCTGCTGCATGGCCGGGCCATCGGGAGCCTGGTCAGTGTGGGCTCCGTGGTCACAGCTTTGTGTCACACACAGGGTGCAATGCTGCGGAGACCCTGCACCATACAATGCTTCCCTTTACCTCCAGCTCTTGTGACCTAGTAACACTGCATTGCATGTAGGTTAGTAATGGGAAGATCATGAGATCTTGTGGGAAGTATGGCCATATGTGCCAGAGAGGGGGCTTCATGGCGGTAAAGCCCTGCTGTACAGCCTGGAATATGACTTTCCACAGGGACACATACTCTTGAGAAACTCCCAGGTTGTTACCTGTGATCCAGTGCTGCATTAGTTTTTTTCTTCTGTAAATGGTATGGAAATGCAGTGTAGGTGTGGTTGTATGTGATGTACATTGTTTGGGCACTCCTGTATGACCTGACCCTTCTCTAAGTATAGACACCATTGTCAGGGTTGTAATAGATGGGAGATCAGTTGTTGGCACAATCTCCTTGCTGAACTGGTGTGTTGGGTCTAGATTTTGCCCTTGCCACCTTAGATTTGGTGTTTGCTAAAGATGCATTTTGGGTTTCGCAAGTCTAGAGGTTCACCCCCCCCCTGTTAATTTAATCCCAGTCTGTGTGTGAGTATAGTGACAATTCATAGAAATCAAAACTATAAATGCAACTGATCTCAATTTTGCTTTAGTTTGTACATCTTTAAACTTTTCAATACATTTTTGGGCAAAAGTTTATCATTCTAATATCTGAAACATTGTGTGGGACTCCAGTTCATGTTACCTGATGTTCCTGCTTCTCTCTGGATGGCCAGTGATGAGGCTGGCAGCCTGGTATTTCCGTTTTTAATAAGATCTTTGAGGACAGTCTTAACCCTGTGTTGCCTGCAGAATCATTTCTATTGATCACATACAACCTCCGCTCTGGGTTTTTGCAGTACATAAGTGTGCACAGGTGTTAACTTCCATACTATTAGGGATGTTTACAGTAACTTTATTATTTTACTCCTTTTCGCGCTATTAATGCCACAGTGCTTTAGTCATCACTCTCCTCATTGGAGCTCATAATCTAAAGTCCTTATCAGTATATGTCTGTGGGTTTCCTCCCACACTCCAGGGGAGAACATACAAACTCCCTTGCAGATGTTGTCCTTGGTGGGATTTGAACCCAGTGATGCAAAGTAACAATGCTAGCCGTGGTAATAGTACAGGGTTTGCTGTGGAACACAATGATCTGGCACACTGGTATTGCCTTTTAATATGCAGGTCAGTTGCTAATAACTTGACAATCAATATACCATATTGATGGACATCTGCATTAAAGCCTAATATCTTGGCTAGTGTGATGTTTAGGTGAATATACAGTGGACCATTTATTCTGCATCCTAACAGATTGGCAGTGGATTCGTGTGGAAATCAGGTAGAATGCCACTGTTTTGAAGACTATTAAAATGGTGAAGGAACTGCTATCACATTCAAGGTTTCCATAATTCCCATTATTGGGGAAAGGAGGGTTCATCAGATGGTGACTCTATGTGCTGGGTAACTGGTGAAGGCAGCCATTGTTGTTTCCCCCTCCCAATGCTGGAGAATGATATATGTACTAAACCGTAATGTTCATGGTGGTCTGGTGTATGCAGGGAAGCTTCTGATATGTATTTATATGGGAAATGCATGTTTATGGCAGATGCCTGTTTTTTTCTGGCCTCTGGCTTTTACATGCTATTACTGGCTTGTGGTTCTTATCAGCTAACTAATATCCATAAGCTACATTTCAGGACGGTCACTTTTTTGACAACTTTCCCAGTCTCCATTCCAGTTGGTTTTTCAGCATTTCCTGGCTTTCAGCGTTACCTGAGATCATAGTATTGATTAGTATATGTTTCCTTAAGCAAGCCATTTCTATGAATATGGAATTGCTTTCAGGGATTAAGAGTACATATTTATTTAACTTGTGTTGAATACAATTCTATAACTACGCCTACCAGCGTCTCATCTATTTGCTGTAGTCTAAACAAGTGTAACATTTCCAATCCATGACAAGTGAATGCTGTTCACCAGAGTTTCCAGACTAACAAATGTTTTATGTAAAGGGACATGTAGTCGTAGGAACTGTTTGCAGTCCTTATTGACTACTGCAGTGTTGGAGGGGTTTGTGGGTGTTGTGGACTGTAAATGTATAGCTCTGAAATGGTTTTAGATGGTCAGCAGTTGACCTCCTTGTTGGAATAAGTCAGTCCTTGTCTTACAAACTGGGGCTATGGACCATACACACAGCAAAGAAATGTGAGCAGCTGAGCCATATCCTTCCAGTCTTGGCCAAATTATTGAGGACAGAGTACACTTACAAGTTTCTTCAAGTTTTAGCCTGGCCTCTTTAATGCAAAAGCTGGTGTGGCATAAGATGCTGAAAACTCTGCTTTATTTACATATGTAGAAAGTCCATTGCTTTGTGGCTCTTGAGCCTATTGATTAGTCGTTGAATTTCTAGGCTGACAATAACAGTAATGGCTTCATTGTGGTTACATGGTGGCTACCTGCTCCCTCTATAGAAGCCATACTGCACCTTGGGAGCTCAGACAGGTAAACCTTGTTGGCGGCATATCTGCGTGAGTTGTCTAATGTAGAAAAGTCTTGGGTGTCCAGTGTGTCTACACTTTAGTTTAGGGTTTTAGTGAGAAATTTGGTCCAATAAAAACGACTTGCTTGGCTGGTTTGTTACCGATTTCAATTGGGTATAGAAGTCTTGGGGCGAAACCACAGTAGCAAAATGTTTTTAAGCCACGAATGGCCAACGTGATTTCATTATACAAGTGTTAATAAAAAGTTGTTTAAAAAAACAAACACTAATTTAGGGTATGTGCATACGTTGTGGATTCTGCTGTGGATTTTTCTGCTCGGATTTTGCTAAATCCGCAAGTAAAATGACCTGCGTTTTACCTGCAGTTTTTGTGTGGATTTAGTATGTGTTTTTACACCTGCGGATTCCTATAATGGAAGAGGTGTAAAAACCCAGCGGGATCTGCACAAAGAATTGACATGCTGCAAATTCAAACCAGCGGAAAAGTCTGCAGCGTGTGCACAGCGTTTATTTTACACTGAAAATAATGGTACTGTACACCGCAGGAGAATCTGCTGCAGATCCGCAGGGCCAAATCCGCAACGTGTGCACATACTCTTAAAGGTGCTGGACTCTTTGCCAGCCAGAGTTCTGTGTAAACTTTCCTTAGTAGGTTTTTTTTTTGTTTGTTTTTTATAACTTGGTTGGTACTTGTATTAATGTCACCAATTTTTTAAATCTAAAATTAAGACCTTGTTTGAGAAATTCCTCAGAGGAAATTACAATTTTATTGATATTTTTTTCCCACTGCACTTGTAGGAGTGGTTTTCTGGGAGATTTTTCTATCACAATGCTGCTTTGTATATGATATGGGTACTCTCTTACTCATGGGAACAGCTTGGTTCCTGACTTGGAATAGGGCTGCATTACAAAAAGCTGAAACTGTTCTCCATGTGCACAATCCTAACACTGGATCATATGCTGAAGAGAACAGTGTGTAATGGCCTTTGGGGCAAGTGTAATTTGTAGGTTTCCTGAACAGGACCTGCATTAGCTCTGCTATTCCAGTCTATTGAAAGGTTGTGTAACAGATGACTGTTAATTCTAGGGTCTTGATACTACAAGGAGTTAAACGTGCACTTGGTGCTGTCATAGCATTTGTCTTATACCCATGTGGGTGCACAAACTCTGCTCATCCATGCAGCTCTCCACATGAAAACTGATGTGCATGACTGTGCTTATTGCTATGTTGAGCTGTTTTGTCGTCAGCTATTCTGCATTCTGAAAGAAGCTGAACCTTAAGCTCTGCAGCCATAACTGTAAACCTAGTATCAAATATCTTTACCTAAACTGAAAGTGTGTTCTATGTAATTCCCTTGATAACGTGTTCAGCTTAAATGTCTGCTTCAGTTTACTGTAAGAATATTTATGCCACCTTTAATTGAAGTGTGTCCTAACAAAAAATCTTTTTCTCATGTTTTATTTAAGGCTTCTACATTACCGCAGTCTGTCTTGGACTGAAACATGGCAAATCAAGGTGACTAATCTTTTTTTAGGCTCTAGACATGTTATGGGGGGGGGGGATAATATCTGCATGTTTTTGTTTTGATAGACCACACAGCACATGAATTTGCGTAGCATAGTTATATCAGGAAGAAGCTGTCAGTTGTAATTTTTGCATTTGTTTACCACTTAGCTGACCTAATGGAGCTAGACATGGCAATGGAGCCAGATCGGAAAGCGGCAGTCAGTCACTGGCAACAGCAGTCTTATTTGGATTCTGGAATTCATTCTGGAGCTACTACAACTGCCCCTTCTCTTAGCGGGAAGGGAAATCCAGATGAGGACGATGTGGACACATCCCAAGTACTGTATGAATGGGAACAGGGCTTCTCGCAGCCTTTTACTCAAGATCAAGTGGCAGGTGACAAGAATATTTCATAATTTTTTTTTCCTATTTTGCAGAGGCTTCCATATTCTAGTGTTTCTATTATTTTGCAGATATTGATGGGCAGTTTGCAATGACCAGAGCCCAGAGGGTACGTGCTGCCATGTTTCCAGAAACTCTAGACGAAGGCATGCAGATTCCCTCAACACAGTTTGATTCTGCTCATCCTACAAATGTGCAGCGCTTGGCAGAACCTTCCCAGATGCTGAAACATGCTGTGGTCAACTTGATAAACTACCAAGATGATGCAGAATTGGCTACCCGTGCTATTCCTGAGCTAACAAAACTGCTTAATGATGAGGATCAAGTAAGCTCCATTTCTGTAGTTGCCTAGCAGCATTTATTGTGTATAATTAAGATTTAAAGGAAATGTAAGATTGGTGCTAACCATTACCAAGGCGTTAAGCTTAATGTTTTGTGATGTTTACACTTAAACACTACTTCAGATCACCATCATAACACTTAATTTTTATTCTATAGGTTGTGGTTAACAAAGCTGCAGTTATGGTTCATCAGTTGTCAAAAAAGGAAGCTTCCCGCCATGCTATCATGCGTTCTCCACAGATGGTTTCTGCTATTGTTCGTACCATGCAAAACACAAATGATGTTGAAACGGCGCGGTGTACTGCTGGTACCCTTCACAACCTTTCTCATCATCGTGAAGGGTTGCTGGCCATCTTCAAATCTGGAGGCATTCCTGCTTTGGTCAAAATGCTTGGGTAGGTTTTTTTCTGAACGGTAATCGCAATCTTGTAGTAACGACAAATGTATCAATTAACCATTGTTTATTTTTATTAGATCATGTTTCCAAAGTTAATACTTAGCAGTTAAAACTATGTTTGGTGCTCAATATGTTCTTCTATAATTCCTTACTCAGGTCACCTGTGGATTCTGTGCTCTTCTACGCAATCACAACACTTCACAATCTTCTCTTGCATCAAGAAGGTGCAAAAATGGCTGTTCGCTTAGCCGGTGGATTGCAGAAAATGGTTGCCCTGCTGAACAAAACAAATGTCAAATTTTTAGCCATCACCACAGATTGTCTACAAATTTTAGCTTATGGGAACCAAGAGAGCAAGGTATGTCATGGTAACATGGCTGTATGGGGTCGTGAGCAGTGTAATGGTGTTCAAGATTGTAAAAACCTGACTTACTCATACATTACACATTTGGCAGTTGATGAGTTGGTGGTAGTCTAAGACTTTTTTTTTTTTCCTCCTCTAGTTAATCATTCTTGCAAGTGGTGGTCCTCAAGCATTAGTCACAATAATGAGGACTTACAGTTATGAGAAACTTTTGTGGACCACAAGTCGTGTACTGAAGGTGTTATCCGTCTGCTCCAGTAACAAGCCTGCTATTGTTGAAGCAGGTAAGATTTAGTGGATTTATTTTTTTTTATTTTTTTTTTTTTTTATACTGAATTTGGTCATATTGATCCATTACTGGAAGAGTTTTCATGCAACACTTGTGCACTTGAACTCAGTGCTTTTGTAGGGTTCAGTAAGTAGGGTTCAGTATTTGCATAAACAAATGTGACCTGTAAAAATCAACTTGAATTCTTGGTCTGCATTCTATTTAGACCTATAGTCCATGCTAAATACCATTTCTTGTGGTCTTCTAGGTGGCATGCAAGCTTTGGGGTTGCACCTCACAGACCCAAGCCAGCGTCTGGTACAGAATTGTCTTTGGACATTAAGAAATCTTTCCGATGCTGCAACTAAACAGGTATACATTTCTTACATCTTTCGTCTAGTGTGGATTGTGCCTCTATCCCTGGCTATTTTTTGGTTTACAACTTGATTGTATTACAGGAGGGAATGGAAGGTCTTCTAGGAACCCTTGTTCAGCTGCTTGGGTCAGATGATATCAATGTTGTAACTTGTGCAGCTGGTATTCTGTCCAATCTCACATGCAACAACTACAAGAATAAGATGATGGTCTGTCAAGTTGGAGGTATTGAGGCACTAGTGCGCACAGTTCTACGTGCTGGTGACAGAGAGGACATCACAGAGCCTGCTATATGTGCACTTCGTCACCTTACCAGCAGACACCAAGAAGCCGAGATGGCTCAGAATGCTGTACGACTCCACTATGGACTCCCAGTGGTGGTGAAGTTACTGCACCCTCCTTCTCACTGGCCCCTCATTAAGGTAAGCACATGAGGTATTTGGCCTTAATTTCTGTGCAGTTTTCTGAGCAGAAACTCCCTTTTTAAGGCATTTTGAATAGGATTTGCAGTTTCTGCTCCAAAAACTGTAGTCTTGCACATACTACACAAGACTTAAGAACACAAAACCTAAAAATACCTTTAAGATAATGCTTTTGCTACTTGTATCCCCAAGATATTCTGCATGTTCCTGCAGACATTGGTTTGCCCACCACCTTTTTTTCACACCTACAAAACTATCCAACTTTTCTTTCACTGGTGCAGGTAGAAAACTGAGGCAGTCATTTTTTTTTTTTTTGTTATGAAACGACTTATTTCTGTTGTTGTTGTTTTTTTTTTTTTTTTTTTTTTTTTTGCAGGCAACTGTTGGCTTGATTCGTAACCTTGCATTGTGCCCAGCTAACCATGCACCATTACGTGAACAAGGTGCTATTCCAAGGCTGGTGCAGCTTCTGGTCCGTGCACACCAGGACACCCAACGTCGCACATCTATGGGGGGAACACAGCAACAGTTTGTGGTATGTTGGATGATTCTATAACAATCCTTAACACTCCTCGACTTTGAGTAAAGGGGCTCCATCATAATGAAGTTTTGATATACAGATGGCATAAAAAAATCAAGTTCTTCTAGACAAAAGGCAAATGTAGTAATCACTTTTTAATAATGTTTTAGCTTTTCTGACTTTATAGCTGTACTAAAGTTTCCCCACTCAACTGTATTTGTGGTCAAAAGCTATGCAAGAAAGGGGTGATCAATTAAGGTCAGACTACTGTGACTTCTACAGTTGCTAATATGAAGCAGCTGTTGCTCACTTACATCATTTCAGATCAATATTAGATTCTTTTGCCAGGATACCCCATTTGAGAGTTGCTTAACATCACTTATTGGGCTGCACACTGTTTTGATGAAATGACTTATCTGCTGCAGATCTAGCAGTTCTGTATAACCCCATCAACACCGCTGACTACTTACTGTGAAGCTGCCAATGAGCAGTGGTGGTTATACAAAGCTCATGAATATAGCAGACTACATAGCAGCAGGCTTACTAGTCATTGGTGGTATGTGGACTTAACATTTATTCACTGAAATCTGGGGGGGTCTCTACATTATGCGGTTCTCCGATAAAATTGCAAAAACCCGGTGACAGATTCCTTTAAGTGTTTTAAAAATTTAATTTGCAGTGTTACACTACCATAAGTGGATTGTTAAATGTTCTGCCCCCCTTGGGTGTATGTATAATATATTTTATTAATTGTACCTTTTTTTTTTTTTTTTTTTTTTTTTTTTTTTATAGGAAGGTGTACGTATGGAAGAAATTGTTGAAGGGTGCACAGGGGCTCTTCATATTCTTGCACGGGATGTGCACAACAGAATTGTTATCCGAGGGCTAAATACCATTCCACTTTTTGTACAGGTAAATGTAAACTTGTGGCTTTTGGGTAAAACTTACTTTACCACTTGCAGGTGCATTTCTTGTTAGCCCTTTGCTACAGTAAGTTTAATTTATTTTCTTTTGGAGGGGAAATGGGGGGTGGTGGCTGAAATAATGACATTTGAAGTAATGTGGGGCTGCTCTTGGAAATCTAATTTCCTCCTCCTATTTGTAGCTGTTATACTCTCCCATTGAAAACATCCAGAGGGTTGCAGCTGGTGTGCTTTGTGAACTGGCTCAAGACAAGGAAGCTGCTGAAGCTATTGAGGCTGAAGGTGCTACTGCCCCTCTGACAGAACTGCTTCACTCAAGAAATGAAGGAGTTGGTGAGTAAAAACAGTCCAAATCATCCAGCCTATAATATTGAAGGCTACGTTCTGGCTTAATGTTCTTAAATTAGCATTTCATGCTTGCTTTTAAAGACTAGCCCAATCAAGTCTTCAGCTGACTTGCAGTAATGGCTGTCTTGTGTGGGTGTAGAGGGCCCAACAAAATCACCTGTCCACAGTATACATGATAGATGTCATTGCTGGATGTCAAACCTGTCATCTGCCAGTTCTAAGAGCTGGACTCTGGAGGAACCAGTTACATGGACCAATAGTCACACAATAGTAAACATTTTTGTGATAGTACAGCTCTTAACTGTCAATGTCCTTAAGTGCACTAAAGTGAATGGAGATATGTGCATGGTTGGGTTCCCTCCTGCAATTGCACATTTTGCTTATCCTGTAGATGTATAGGAATTGGGATTAACCTAAAACTTGTATAATTTGGCAAGAGTGAATCAAGATCTAACCGATTTGGCTGCCTAAAGTGTTGTAGTTGGTTGTGGGTTTTTTCCCCCCATTATATCCCATCTACTGCAAGCTTAAGTTAATTGAATGTTTGTTCCCCCTCTACAGCAACATATGCAGCTGCTGTATTATTCCGTATGTCTGAAGACAAGCCTCAGGACTACAAGAAGCGTTTGTCAGTTGAACTTACAAGCTCCCTGTTCAGAACTGAGCCAATGCCTTGGAATGAGGTAAGCTTTTTAAAGCCCAATTTTCCTTTAAAGGTGTTGTCCACTGCTAAACAAATTCCCATTAAAAAAAACCAACAAAAAACTTATGCCATCCCCCTCCCCACGGTGCTGTTCCAACTGTCAGCGCCGTTACTCCCAGCGTGGGATGTGAAATTTTGTCATTTTAACCACTGCAGCCACTGATGGAATACTGACAAGCTGCAGGCAGTCGGTGGATGTTCAGGTCATATGACATAATGTTGCGTCTGCTGGGAGCAGCAATGGTTGCATTAAAACCGCACCCCTTGCTGGAGGTGAGAATGCTCAATCTTTTACACTCTTTAAAAGACACTGAAAACACACTGACCTTTTAAACCAACTTTCTGTAACATTAAAATGCAAAAAAAAAGTACTTGCCCGATTGACCTAAAGCTTCTCTAGCTTAAAACTGCAGAGATTACTTGTAACAAGAGAAATAACAAAGGATAACCACGTGGTATAGGGGTATTAATCTAATCGGTGAATTCACAAAGGAACGTGAAAGTGCAGAAAAATAATTGACTCTTGTATACCTGGAAGTAGGACTATGGTGATATACTGCGTACAGTCGGATAAATGAAAAAACACAAAAGTAATGACATTTAATGTTGTGTTATTCATAGTAAAATACAGGTTTAAAACAGGAAAAGACAATGCAGAAATATGAAAAAAGGCCGAAACCAGGAAAATGTGTGGAAAAAATAAAGAATTGAAAATGATGCAATGTGACCAAAAACCGTTATGGATTAATATACAAAATAAGGGTCACAAAATTACAATATAAAGTGCTAAATGTGCAATAAAAAAGGCCACTTACAAAAGTAATATGGATCCCACACTCCTGGATGGTGCCGAAATGCGTGTAGGGGAGAACGCCATCCAGGAGTGTGGGATCCATATTACTTTTGTAAGTGATGGGTTGTTTTTTTTTTTTTTTTTTTTTTTGTTACTCACTGCACACTTTGGATATTCCACTTTTCATGTAACGATTGTTAACACAGGATATATTTCTTTTACATCTTGGCATATATATATTTTTTTTTTTTTTTTCGCAAATTTGGCCCTTTTTATGCCATTTGTGACCTTTATATGTTGATCATGTAAAATATTTTGGATAATTATTTATTGCACATTTAGCTCTTTATATTGTCATTTTGAGACCCTTTATTTTTCAGATTAATCCATAATGACTGTTCACATTGCGTTATTTTCAGAGATTACTTGTGTACAGCACCTCTTAGAAAATGTTTCCTCTAATACAATTGTCCCCCTCCTATTCAGGCTGGAGATCTTGGTGTTGACATCTGTGCCCCTGGAGAACCACTTGGATATAGACAAGATGGTGAGTTTTTGTGCTTTTTTTTTTTTTTTTTTTTTTTTTTTGGGGTGGATTACATTTTCATCAGTGTGAACTGGCCCTGGGAACTAAAGGTTGTATGGACAAAAGTTATGCAGGGCCTGGTGCTACAAAAAAAGCCTATTTGCAGCAACTTTGCAGACTTCTCCTTGGTCTGCTGGTAGAATGACATGTTATGACTTATTGGGGGCATTAGGGTGACTTTTGCAGCGCATCTTGTGATGCGCTGTTCTCTTCAGCCAATCGTAGGCCGCATCAGTACTTCTGGAACATCTTCCTGTGCAGTGGTCTGCCAATTCTATGCAGTTGCCATTAGATGCGTATGGTGTGTGTGGTGGTTTTTTTTTTTTTTTTTTTGGGACCAAAGTTTGCTGCGGACTGTAGCACTACAAAGATTGTCTTTTCAGTTGTACATAAGCTCGCGTCCCACTTATTTTAAGTTTTACATTAAATAACTTTAGCATCTAGAACGGTACTAATGCTGAGGGCTGTGTTCTGCACGTTGCAGGGGCCTGAGCTTCTGGACTTAAAACTCTCAACTGAAGCTGATCTGTGTTAGCAGTAGTGCAGTTCTTGCAGTCAATATAACTTTATAATGCCATATCTTTTTGCAGATCCTAGCTACCGATCTTTCCATGCTGGTGGATATGGGCAAGATGCAATGGGAATGGACCCAATGATGGACCACGACATGGGAGGACATCATCCTGGTGCTGAATACCCAGTTGATGGCTTGCCTGATTTAGGCCACGCTCAGGATCTTATGGATGGCCTGCCTCCAGGTGACAGCAATCAGTTGGCCTGGTTTGACACTGACCTGTAAATATATCTATTTTCGGTAAGTGCTTTGTCATTTATTGGTCATGCTATATCCATTATGTTTATATTTAATGATAACCTGGCTTAATTTCTGTTTTCCCCCTGCAGTTATTGTCAGAATGACTTTGCATTGTGATTGGCCTGTAGAGTTGCTGAGAGAGGGCTCAAGGGGTGGACTGGTTATCTCAGAAAGTGCCTGACACACTAACCAAGCTGAGTTTCCTATGGGAACAGTGGAAGCTAACTTTATGTTCTGGTCCTTATTTTTGGTCGGAGGAACAATACCAATGGATTTTTGGAAGTGACTCGTACATCAAGAATGCACAAGAATTGATTGCAAGCTTGAACTTCTCAAACACTAGCCTTGCTTGTTTAAATAACTTTTTTTTATTTTTATTTTTTATCTCTGTAATGGTACTGACCTAGCTTGCTTTTCTTAGTATTTAGATTTCTTTTCCCTTTTTGCGGTAACATTTTAAGTCTCTGTAGTGTTCAGTTAGTGCATATTGCTAAAGCGGTTTCTAATTTTTAAGGATCAAGTAAGTGTAGAACACTAATTCATAATCACTCTAATTGTATCCTGAATAAAGTGGAACATTGTGTAGCCTTTTTGTATAAAACATAGACAAATAGAAATGGTCCAAATAGTTTACTTTTAATATGCTTAAAATAAGCAGGTGGATCGATTTTTGATCAAAGCTTTTATCTGGGATATGTCTGGGTAGGGGCCAGTAAGAACTTATTTGAAACCTGTAATGGACAGTTTACCAGTTGCCTTTTATCCCAAAGTTATGTACTGAGGCCACAGATGCTTAATGAAAACAGAACATAAAATGGCTCAGAAGAATTAAAGTGGACTTTTAATGCATTCTACTGTGTCACGTTATTTTAAGCAAGTCCATGTGGAATGGGTTTCTGTGGTCTTAAGGAACGAACCTATATGTTTGTAAATGGAATGAACAAAGTAAAGTTATTTTTAAATTCAGATGTGTCTAGTCTGAACAGAAGAATCATTTCTCTGCAAAATCCATTGCTCTAAATGGTCTGCTGTATGGTCTAACGTTATGGAATGTGTGTAAAATGTTAACTTATGAATGTTCTACTTGCTGCCATTAACAGATGACAGATTTTTTTTTTTTATGCTATGTTTAAATGGTTTTTAGTTTAGCCTTTTTTTGGGCTGTGGAAGTTTATTTACATTTGTCTGCTTGCCATTACTCAATGACTTATGTTAAATGGTGAAAACTTTTTGGACCCTTTTTGAAAAGGTTATCTGGCGGGTTTTTTTTTTTTTTTTTTTCTTCTCCTTGTGGTCTGAAGAACTTGCCAGTAGGTAGTAGTTTAGTAGTTGGACCCCTCCAACCAGTGGTTCAGCAGCTTTCAATCTTGTTAACAGAGCAGCGGCGTCTCTTCTGCTTTGTTGGTGGGGTTTGACGGACGAATATTGACTGGCAGCTGGCTCACCTCTGCTTGATGTCAGCTGTCACACCATGGTGACTGAGCAGCCTGGAAGACTAAGCTACTCTGATGTGAAGTAGCATCAGGGAGCACTCCGAGCCAACGATGGGCAGATAGTTAGCAGGTAGCGAGTAAAATAAATGGCACCTGCTTGTCAAGTTTTGTAATTATTTTTCCCACTTGGCAAAAAAAATGATCCCAAAAAACCCCATAAGGACAAAACCACTTTGACAGTGTACAGATGTCTGCATGAAGGCTATTGAGCATATTTTCATTAACTATTCAAACCACAATTGTAATTCAACTTCTTGTACCAAAATTAAGTAAGAATTGTCAAGATTTAGGCAACAGCTGTTTAACGCTGCAGTGCCAGATCATGCTTAGGCTATGTGCACACGCTGCAGTTCTGCAGACAGTGTACAGTAGCATGTAAATCTATGTGATCTACAATCTGCTGTGCACATGCTGCGTATTCTTAACTGCAGAAAAGCTGCGGTTTTTGAATCCGCAGAAAGATGACATGTCACTATTCTGCGGATTCTGCTGCGGTTTACCATCTCCATTGTAGAGGTGATAAACTGCAGGCCAATCCACAGGTCATTTTACCTGTGGATCCGCAGACCAATCCGAAGCGTGTGCGCACAGCCTACATCTGTTACTAATATCAAAATAGATTGGCATAGGCGATACAGCCTCAGCACACAGATGCTATGATGTAGGTCTCTACTGGGACCCTTATCACAATCCAACAGGAATGGAGCAGTGGCCAAAACAAAATCACAGCATGCAGTAATTTGTGTATTTCAGATGAAACTTAACACTTCAAATCTAGGGCTGTGCAAACAAAATCCAATCTGATCCAATATAGCTCAGCTGTATAGTATCTTGAATTTATATGACTACACTGCATTAATTAATGTAAACTGTACTTGGTCTCATATTTCTGGTTTGGACTTATTTTTTTTTTTTTTTGCACCCACATTTAACTTGGCCTTAAGATTAGATCTGTGTTGTAATTGTTAGTGTAATGTATAAACCTGAATAGTGCATTTTTTTTTTTTTTTTCCTTCTAAAAAACACTTCTGGTGTTTTTTTTTTTTTTTTTTTATTATAAAGGATCAACCAAAATTTACCATTAATATAAAAAGTACAATGTGTCAAAGTCTCAATCACTGGGATGTGTTAACATTCCAAAGTTATTGCCATATAAAGTTACACATGGGATTTGGAACTTTTTGGCCAGGTCAAGTGATTTAGCCAGCATTTGCATAGCTTGAAAGACTAATTTTTTCAGATTTTCCAAAATGATCAATACAATGTTCAAATTATCAACCGATTTGAGAAACTAAAAACCTGCTATAAAATGCAGTGTTCCAAATTATTATGCACAATGGTTTCCAAACATTTTATACGCTGAAGAGAGCTGAAAATGGCAATTTGTTTAATTTACAACATTAACTGCAACCTGTCACCAGAAATGTTAACCTGCAGATATGGACAGGTGTATTTAAAAGATTATCCCTGCCATTAAGCACTGAGCAGCAGGACTTTTCAAACAAAGTTCCTTTTTAATACGACTCATTCTTTGAGATCACCTTCATAGTTCTTGCATCTATTGAACTTTGAGTTCTTGGATAGTTTTTGCTTGGATTTCTTTGCAGGATATCTCAGTAGACTGCCAAAGTTGCTGTTTTAAAACGGATAGTAAAGATGGTTAGCACTCGACTAAATGATGTAGATATACGGTGCTAGTGAGAAGGGAACTGATAGTCCCATAAGCACAAATTTGATATAAAGTCACTGCACATGTGAAGTTTGCCCAAGTGGAATATTTTTATTTGTATTTGACGGTGAAGAAGCGACAGCTGACATTTCGGCCTCACAACGGCCTTTATCATACCTCTATGTAGTTGTGCTCTGTCTACCTCCATGCCTTCTTTCTCCTTTTTGTCTAAAAAGTGTCTATGTTCCCGAATGATCATACGGCATGTGATTCATTTAATATGCACTTTTGTGAGATACCTGTTCTATATTCTGTATGTTGTAATTATGTATATATTTCTGATTTTCACTGTATATATTTTATTTTTTCAGTGACTATATGATAAAGGCCGTTGTGAGGCCAAAACATCAGCTGTCGCTTCTTCACCGTTAAATACAAATAAAAATATTCCACTTGAGCAAACTTCATGTGTGCAGTGACTTTAGATCTAATTAAAGCTGCTGTTTTGATGTGCACTGCCTCTCAATAGGGCTTAGGTTAGGGGGATGATGGTGGCCACACTGAGTTTCTCGCCTTTTATGCCCATAGCAGGCAGTACCTTTTTAGGTATTTTTTTTGGAGCGTGAGATGGGGTTTTTAATTTTGCAGTAACCTTTTCCATGCTCTGGACAAGACTGAATTCAGGCATTAATGGTGAGCCAGACTTCGTTTCTTCAGTGTGAGAGTTCATTGTCATGTATGAATATGATTTTGTTACAGAAAGCACAGTTCTCTTTGTACCATGGAAGAAAGTGGTCACTCAAACTATACTTTGGCTTGATCATTTTAACATATTCAGGAATCTTAACTGGGCCTACTAGCTCTCACCATGATTCTGGTCTGCAGCTTTGTTTGGATATGATGGTCATCTACCAACCATGCACTACTCTTTTCTATCTGGACCATCTAGGGGTTTGCATGGCTGTCATCAGTAATCTAGGCTTCATGTATGTCAGGGCTCACAGCAGTCGTTTCTTCTTATGAGCACTGTTTAAGGGTATCCGAATAATAGTTCTGTGCACAACTGCAAGTCTGGAGAATCCTACACCTTGAGGTTTGTGGGGCTCCAGAGGCACCAGCAGCTTCAAACATGTTTGCTGATTTGTAATGGTATTTTAGCAGTTCTTCTCTTAAGCTGATGAATTGGTCTGTCAGAAACCTTCCTCGGTATGCTTCTCACTACTGCGTTTTTATTAAATCTGTTTCCATACCTTATACAAGGCATTGCACTGTGATGTTTGGCAGCAGAAATTTTTTCTTTCCCATATAGTTTGATACCTGTGGCCTGCTTATTGTGGAATGTCCTTTGCAAGTAGTTTTCCTTTAATTGGGCTCACCTGGCAAATTATTACTGGTGTTTGTGTGATTCCAGTGATCCAAAAAAACATGAAACACCATCCATGTGTTTTTGAAAAACAAAATTACATTTTTGTGACTTATGCAAATTGGAATTAATACTGTGTTTTTCAGATTATAAGACATATAACGAAACATATATACGAAACAGCAGCGACCTTGCCTCTTGTGACTGCTCCACTGCCATCCCCCCAAGTAAGATACCATTAACTAATAAGATGTCACCACCAGTTTTTTCCCTTCACCCATGACAGCACACCTGAGAGGGATCCGCCCTGCCAGGACAGGAACCTACTGAAATATAAGGTGCGGCACCTCTCCCCCGCTTCAGTTGGGTTCCTGTCCTGGAAGGGAATCTCACACTGACAGCGATAGCTAGTGGTGTTCCGATTCCTGACGGCATGAAGGCTCATTCCACCAGAGCCGTGGCGACCTCCCGGGGTGAAAAGGCAGAGGTATCAATTGATCAAATTTGTAAGGCCGCTACCTGGGCCTCACCATCAACCTTTAAACACTATAGATTAAACCTATCCTCTGCTGACTTGACCTTTGGTAGAAGGGTGCTACAAGCGGTGGTCCCTCCGTAAGGTGTTTCCAAAAATCTCAGGTGTGCTGTCAATGGGTGAAGGGAAAACCACCATGGTTACTTACCGGTAGCTGTTTTTTCCGGAACCCATGACAGCACCTGTATACGCCCCCCCCCCCCCCTCTTTCACCGTATGGGTGTGCACGCTAGTATGGTGTATTTGTGTTATGTGGTGTTTACATGTAACTAAGGCCTGTTTCACACTTCCGTTTTTGACCATCAGTCAAAATCTGCCGTTTTGCAAAAAAAAAAAAAAAACGGATCCGCCATTTTTTTTTTTTTGGCGGATTCGTTTTTTTCCCCCATTGATTTGCATTACCGGCGGATCTTGACGGATGGCCATCTGTTGGATCAGTTTTTTTTTTTTTTTTGCGGATCTGTCAAATTTTTTGCGTCCGCCAACATGCCGAGACGGACCATGCAATGTTTTTTTTTTTTTTTGCTGCAGGATCCGCATTTTATAGTGCGCTTGCCCGGAGGAATGAAGTCAGCTGGAAATTTAACCCTGAAATCATTTCTGGCGGACAGAAAAAATTCTCTCCCTCTCCCACGTTTCCTTTAAAATTCATCTGATCCGTTAAAAAAGGGTCCGGTGCCATCCGTTCACATCACTTTTGCAACGGATCCGCTTTGTGCCATTTTGGCGGATTTTAACAGACAAAAAACTGAAGTGTGAAACAGGCCTAACCGGGAAGTCCTCTCATGCTCTGTAACCAACTGAAGCGGGGGAGAGGTGCTGCCCCTTATATTTCAGTAGGTTCCTGGCGGGCCAGATCCCTCTCTCAGGTGTTCTGTCATGGGTTCCGGAAAACCGACTACCGGTAAGTAACCATGGTGGTATTTTAAAGTTTTTCTTCCTATTTTCTACTGCAAAACTTGGGGTGCATCTTGTAGTCCAGTACGCAAAATCCAGTAGTGCACAATGCAATATAAGGTGATACATAGTTAAAGATGCCCCTCATGCTTGGATGTTTTTTTTTTGTCACGTAATAACAGAATATATTTAACCTCCAGATGCATTATGCTTAGCTGATGAGCCATCTTTAGCTTTTTATGTTAGCTTTAGCTGCTGATGACATCTGCACTGCCTGGTAAGATGAGAAATAGGCAAAAAAAAAAAAATCTAAAGGTGATCATTAAAAATAGAAAAAGTATATTGCAGACAGGATGTGGCTAGACTTTTTGGCATGATTTTTTTTTTCTCAAATTTTTGTGTGTTCTTAATGGCTTTATTTTAAATCAAACTACCCATACACATACTGTGCACTTTGCAAAGGTTTTTATGGGGTTTTAGTGAGATCAGCCAGTGTGGTGTGACTAAGGCTATGTTTATATGTTTATGTTTATATGTTTCTTCCCAGAAACCGTGCGTTTTATTTCCACACGGTTTTGCGTGATTTTTGTACAAAAGCCGCGTGTTTTTTCCACGCGGTTTCTGGGAACATTGGAAATGGCTAATAACGCGGAGCTATGCAGAAAATGAGAACGCTGCGTTTTTAGCCGCTAAGTGTTTTCTGAGCAGAAAAAAAAACGCATGCATTGGCACAAAAAGCCAAAACTGCATTAAATTGAATGGGAAGCTTCTTTTAAGCGTTTCTGAAGCGTCTGATCAAACGCTTCAGAAACGCTTACAAAAAATGCAACTTGGGCACTCAGCCCAAGGCCTGAGGTACAGCCTATAGTACGCCTGCTAGAAGGTTGTATTGGCGGCCCATTTCAAACATTATAAGGCTATGTGCACACGCTGCGGATCCGCAGCAGTTCTGCAGACAGTGTACAGTACAATGTAAGTATGTGATTTACAATCCACAGTGCACATGCTGCGGTTTTTCAACTGCGGAAAAGCTGCGTTTTTGAATCCGCAGAAAGAATTGACATGTCAATGCTTTCTGCGGATTCTGCTGCGATTTGCCACCTATTCCATTGTCCAGGTGACAAACTGCAGGTCATTTTACCTGCGGTTTTAACTGCGGATCCGCAGCGTGTGCACATAGCCTAAGGCCATGTGCACACATGGATTCTGCTGCGGGTTCGCAGCAGATTTAGGTGCATTGTACAGTACCATTGTTTTCAATGGTAATCTGAAAAATGCTGTGCACATGCTGTGGATTTTTCCACGTTGATTTGCTGCGGGTTCAACTCTGCAGCATGTCAATTTTTTGTGTGAAACCGCAGGGGTAAACCGCAGGTCTTTTGGACCTGAGAATTTACCTGTGGATTTTTCCAAATCTGCGTGGAAAAATCCGCAGCATCTAAAACTACATGTGCACATAGCCTTAAGGTATGACTGCAGTGTGGTTATGAATGCAGGCGTTGGAGCACGGAGGCTCAGTCTTCAGGCAGGTTACAATTTCAAAACATAGTTTTTGTAGTTGGCCAATAAATGGATCACTCCTAGAATACTTCTGTCATTTTTGGGCATAAAATCTCTACATCAAATTGTTGTATAGTGTCTATAAGTATAAACATTACCCTACATGCCACACATCTGTGTATACTAAACTTCTTGTATAACGTATTGTTATCTTGTAGCAGAACATGTTTTGGCTCCTGTGGGATTCAGCCCATCCCCACCACCATCCCCCCCCCCCCCCCCCCCTTTTCTTCTTTTTTTTTTTTTTTTTTTTCTTTTTCAAAAATTTCAATTATTTAAAGTGTTTATTGTGAACATCAAAGATGATTTGTCAGTGGGTTTTTTTTTTTTTACAAACACTATGTATTGCAATTTCTTGTCTGGTAAAATTTTCAGTCATTCTTGAAATATTGACGATTACTTTTGTTACAGCTTGTGTCCTATGAGACCGATCACCACTACAATTTAACAGCAGTGCCCAAGCAATGCTAAGTACTTACAATCTCATCTGTGTTCGTGTACAATTTTTGCTTTGAAGCTGGACATTTTTAGCTCCTCATACCGCCAGCTTTGGGGCAGTGCTTACAAGATGTATTGTATAAGGTGGTTGGCTTCTTAGGCAATGAGCTTATATAGAAAAAATACATTAAAGCTTTGTGGCATTAATAGTACTAAATAAGTTAAATAGCTGAACACTGTAACTAACAATACCCAGGCATAAAGATGAGAACCCCTTTTTAAAAGGGTTATCCACTACTGGAACAACCCATTCTTGATCAAAATGTTTGGCCCCATAAAATAATACGAGTTTAAGCCTGTACTCCACTCCCGTGCTGGTCCTGGGGGTTGTGACAGCAGCGCCCAATCAGCACCAGCGTTACTGTCCGTGCCTTCAGACAAATCAAAGATGAAGTCTGGGCTGCAGTTGATCTCAGGACTTCCTCTTCCTGCTCAATTCGACAGGAGAATGGGGACAGTGACGCTGGTGTGTGTCACAACAGAAGGGAGCCCCGAGAGACTTGAGTGCTGACACTGAGGGAATGGCGCCTGCACAGGAGGCAAGTATAAGCTTTATTATTGAATTGGGGGCCAAGCGAGGGGTGTAAGAAGTTAACCAAGTAGTGGATAACTTCGTTAAGGCTAAGTGCAGACGTACTTTTTAGCCCTGCGGATTTTTCCGCACAGAATTGAAGAAATCCGCAGGTCAAACGACCTGCATTTTTCCTGCGGATTTCTTCCATTTTTCTTGCGGTTTTTATGCGGTTTTCCCCTGCGGATTTGGAGAATGGAGCAGGTGGAAAACCGCACAAAAGAAGTGACATGCTGCATATTTTGAACCACAAGAAAACCGCGCGGAAAAATCTGCAGCGTCTGCACAGCGGTTTTTTTTTTTTTCAATTGACTAACCTGGTACTGTAAATGACAATGCGGATATGCAACGTTTCTGCGCGGTAAAATCCGCTGCGGATCCGCTGGATATCTGCATCGTGTGCACATGGCCTAATAGTCGCCATCTGCCTTAAAGGCAAGCCGTTGTAATATAGGTATGGGCAACAATGTCTCCCTCTAAAACCTACAATGAAAGAAAGGAAGTATTATGTTCAAAATGTAAAATCAAATAATGCTTGAGTAACAGCAATTTAAAAAAACACAAGAATTAAAGAGTGGAGATTATGTAAAGAGAAACGACTGCAGGTTGCCTGAGAAAATGACACTCATTACAACAACTGTTGCATAATCCCCACAAATCCAAGAATGCTGCAAAATAATAAAGTGCTGCTTACAAGATGTTTGGATGGCAAAAAATACACAATTTCATTTATTTATAAATTGCACAGCCACAAAAAAAAGTAGGTTGCAAACATTACAGAATCATTAAAAAATACAATTCATAATATAGATTGATACGATGCAACAAGTTGTAGGCAGTTATCACAGCATTAATATAATGTAAGTGCAGAGCAATTAGGACCAAGTGGCGATAAGAGGAGGTGTGTCCTGTGCTCAGTAGTGATATGGACAAATGCAGAACATAAAATACATCTATAGATACGGTACAGAATAAGGCAAAGCTGGGTTGGCAACCGGTAAGCAGTACTGCCTTGTTCCCTCTTTGAATTTCTCCCCTCTTTTGGAAGAAAGTAATGCAAAACGCGCGTTGAGGTCCTTCTACTGCCTACAGGTTCCTTACCCAGCTTTGCCTTATCCTTGTGTTATTTATATATGTATTTTATGTTCTGCATTTGTCCATATCTTTAACTGCAACTCCTAGATAAGTGAAATTGTCTTTTTGCTGCCATCCAAACACCTTGTTAGCAGCACTTATTTTATTTTGCAGCATTCTTGGATTTTTGGCTTTGATGTAATTATTTTCTGGGGCACATGAGTGCAGTAGTTTCTCCATATATAATCTCTACTTTTTAATCCTTGTATGTCTGTTTAATTGTGGTTACTCAATAAACATTCGATTTTATATTTTGGGCTTGTCCTTTCTTTCCTTGTAGGTTTTTGAACAGCTCTTTTCTTCTTGGTCAATATATAGGAATGTCTGCCACTACTTGAACTACTTTCCCCATGATAAATATTGATCCCTAACGGTGCCTCATGTACATAGTACCATAGCGGATTTCACTTTAGGGTATGTGCAGACGGTCAGGAATCGGCAGCGCTTTGGACACAGCACATGTCTGTTGTGGCCAAAGCGCTGCCGGCTATTGAACGCAGGTGTTCGTTGAGGTGTGCAGATTAATAGCGTCCAATACATTGTATGGGTGAAATGGACATGTTACGGTCGGGAAAGAGATGCCGCATGTCCGTCTCTGCAGGAGTGTGTTCATGCAGCGCTTACTGATCGTGTGCATTTACCCTATGAGGTTTTGACTAACTTAAAAGTTTTCAATGGGTGGGGTAATAAAAATAAAAGCAAAAAAATATATACACACACATTTCCCAGGGGTCTATATGATAGAAAATACCCAAAAGTGACACCATTCGAAAAACTCAAAACCACATTCAAGAAGTTTATTAACCCTTCAGGTGCTTCACAGGAATTTTTTTGAATGTTTAAAAAAAAAAAAAAAAACTTTTTTCACAAAAAATTCTCAGGTCCAATTTTTTATTTTATTTTCACAAGTGTAAGGCTATGTGCACACGTACATTTTGGTCCTGCGGATTTTTCCGCGTGGATTTGGAAAAGTCCGCGGTAAATTCTCAGGTCAAAAGACCTGCGGATTAGCCCTGCGGTTTCACTCCTCTACAATGGAGAAGGTGTGAAACCGCAGCTGAATCCACACAAAAAGTTGTGACATGCTGCGGATTTGAACCCGCGGAAAAATCTGCAGCATGTGCACAGTGTTTTTCAGTTTACCATTGAAAACAATGGTACTGTACAATGCACCTAAATCTGCTGCAGGGCCTGAAATGCTGCGGATCCACAGCAGAATCTGCACTGTGTGCACATAGCCTAAGAGGAGAAATTGGACCCCAAAAGTTATTGTGCAATTTGTTCTGCGTACGCTGATACCTGATATGTGGGGGGAACCACTGTTTTGGCGCATGGCAGAGCACGGAAGGGAAGGAGCGCCGTTTGACTTTTTCATCGCAAAATTGGCTGGAATTGAGATCGGACGCCATGTCGCATTTGGAGAGCCCCTGATGTGCCTAAACAGTGGGAACCCCCCACAAATGACACCATTTTGGAAACTAGACCCCCCCAAGGAACTTATCTAGATGTGTGATGTGAACTTTGAGCCCCCAAGTGCTTCACAGAAGTTTATAACGTAGAGCTATAAAAAAAAAATTTCCACGAAAATGATATTTTCGCCCCCAATCTTTTTATTTTCCAAAGGGTAACAGAAGAAATTGGACCACAAAAGTTATTGTGCAATTTGTCCTGAGTAGGCGGATACCCTATATGTGGGGGTAAACCACTGTTTTGGCGCATGGCAGAGCTCGGAAGAAAAGGAGCACCGTTTGACTTTTTCAACACAGAATTGGCTGGAATTGAGATCAGACGCCATGTTGCATTTGGAGAGCCCCTGATGTGCCTAAACAGTGGAAGCCTCCCAATTCTAACTCCAACCCTAAACCCAACACACACCTAACCCTAATCCCAACCCTAACCCTAACCCTAATGGGAAAATGGAAATAAATACATTTGTTTAAATTTTATTATTTTTCCCTAACTAAGGAGGTCATAAAGGGGGATTTGATTTACTATTTATGGCGGGTTTTTATGTTTGGCAGCTGTCACACGCGAAGACGCTTATTGTAAAAATAGTTTTTGCATCACTACATTTTGAGAGCTATAATTTTTCCATATTTTGGCCCACTGAGTCATGTGAGGTCTTATTTTTTGCGGGACGAGTTGATGTTTTTATTGGTACCATTCTCGGGCACATGACATTTTTTTGATCGCTTTTTATTATGATTTTTGTGAGGCAGAATGAACAAAAACCAGCGTTTCATGAATTTCTTTTTTAATTTGGGGGGGAGGGGGTGCGTCATACCGCCAAACAAAAAGTGGAATAACATGCGATCAAAAAGATGGATATAAATAACAATGGTACCGCTGAAAACGTCATCTTGTCCCGCAAAAAAATGAGCTGCCACACAGCGTCATCAGCGAAAAAATAAAAAGGTTATAGCTCGCAGGATAAAGCGATGCAAACATTATTTTTTATATAAAATAGTTTTGTATAACCAAAACATAAAAAAAAAGATATAGATGAGGTATCGCTGTAATCGTACTGACCCGAAGAATAAAACCGCTTTATCAATTTTACCGCAGGCGGAACGTGATACATAGACCTGCTGCAGTCTGGAAAGACGCGCCGCATGTCCGTAATTTCGGGTGTGTCACCCGCGTCCCTGCACGCATAGTGGAGATGGGATTTCATAAAAGTGTTGTACAGTGTCTAGCCTCAGCTTTATAATATTTCTTACAATTCATGAACTATCAAGTCTGAAAAAGGCCCCATAGTAGTGAGGAAAACACACAGTCCGTCTATAGTATTCTTGTGGTGGCGTATTAGGTTTGTATGTTTTAAATGTGTAACCATATGTAGAAAAACATACAACACAAGTGGATTATGAATATACTTGAAATGCTCAATAATTCTATTAAACTGAGAAACGACCATTACTTAACCACAAGTAAATGTCATGCTTTCCTCTCCGGTATGAGAGCCAGCGCTGTTTCACAATAGATACAAATACATTACGATTTTATTTAGACTCCGATGATTAGTTTGGTCAGTTATAGACTGGTTTACAAATACTTTTTCAGTTGTGAAAAGCAGCCCAATTCATTCCATACATTCCCAACATGAAATATGTATTTTGTGCAGTCTCTTATTACTTTACCTTAGGTTTCTTTTGTGGGTGTCATCAGAATCTTGCAAGACTTTGAGTCATTAGTTACTTCACCTTTTTCAACACACTCGGTAGCATCTTTCATTAAACTGCAGGTATAGATTTGCTGAAGCTGTTAATCCTCTAACAGGTACATTAAGGTGCCATAAGATTCCCGCTAGAGCCGCTTTCTGTGGTGTAAACTGAGAGCAGCATCCTGAATCTATTCACCCTGAATCTCTAATTGTGCTGCATGTGATAAAATCATTGTTTTATAAGCAGGAGATCATCACTAGAGACTAATGAACCTTCTGCCATGTAGTCCTCCATAGTCATGAGTAGAGTTGAGCGACTTTGGTCGGATCGGGTTTCGTGAAACCCGAATGAAACAAAATAAGTTTCAGATGAAACTCGTCCGACTAGAGCAAAACAAAGTCGGAGTTTCGTCCGAAACCCGACCCCAATGCAAGTCAATGGGAAATAAAAGTCGGACGAAACTCCGACTTTGTTTTGCTCTAGTCGGACGAGTTTCATCTGAAACTTATTTTGTTTCATTCGGGTTTCACGAAACCCGATCCGACCAAAGTCGCTCAACTCTAGTCATGAGTTCTGCCCCATGCAGTGTGTACACAAAGCTGCCAATCGGTGTAGGCGGGGTTTATACTGAGCTCAGTATTCAGAGAACTGCTAGATCTCCAGCAGAGAAATCATTGACTTTATGTAAAATGCTCAAAGCAGCTCAGTAAGTGACACATCGCTGGAATCAGGGTTTCTACCCCTGAGCCCAGGACAGGGTAGTAGAAACCTGATTCCTTTTCAGGTCTGCATTGGATAGAAGAGAAAGATTAGGAATATATCGTTCCTAAGAGAACTTGGGAATATATTGTTTTCTATATTTTAATTACATTTTCTTTTTAAATTTAATTTCTTCAGTGTAAAGTTGTAGAAGTGAAATATGCCCATTTTATTGATATATGTTGCAATAGATTTATGGCTGCATTTGCCTTTTTTTTAATAATTCAACATACATTACCTGCCATTATTTTCACACTGGTTGAAATTCTGCCATTACTTCTTTGCCATTGGCTTTGTAGCGATGCAAGTTTTTTTTTCCAGCCTTTTCTGCAACTGTGGTGCTGCTAACAGATGTTATATATCGGCATGAGATATATGTGCAAGCTGAACTTGAGCCAATCTGAAGTGGCCGTCCGCTTTACTGCCCTTTGCTGTAATGGCTAAGATGGAAGAGAACTCAGATTCTGCACACTTCACCAACTAGATGCTATCAGGAGTTTCTGCCATAGTGCAGCAAATAATGAGGCTCCATACAAATAAGGCTCTCACCATTTTTACCCCCACTCCCTCCCAGGTCTGTCATGTATCAAAGCGGATTATGCCGTCTATCGGGTTTATTCTGTATAAGGCAGCCAATGCTAGCGCTGCTTTACAGCTGAATGTTTGTCCTTGGACTAACATTAAATTGAAATGTATCGCCGTGCCCAAACCGCTCTCTACCACAATACCAGCCAATCACAGGTGGCGTATGACCACACTGACATGCTGCCCCAGTTGTGGAAGAGGACAGGTGATGAAGTATGTTGTTTTTTTTTATGTGTATGTGAAGAGTGACAATGGGGGACATTACCACATGAAGACCAGAATGAGAGAAATTACAACGAGGTGGGGAAGAGGCCAGGGGACGTTATTACAAGATGAGAGACCTGGATGAGGAACATTACCACAAGATGGGGACCTGGATGAGGAACATTACCACAAGATGGGGACCTGGATGAGGAACATTACCACAAGAAGGGGACCTGGATGAGGAACATTACCACAAGATGGGGACCTGGATGAGGAACATTACCACAAGATGGGGACCTGGATGAGGAACATTACCACAAGAAGGGGACCTGGATGAGGAACATTACCACAAGATGGGGACCTGGATGAGGAACAGTACCACAAGATGGGGACCTGGATGAGGAACATTACCACAAGAAGGGGACCTGGATGAGGAACATTACCACAAGATGGGGACCTGGATGAGGAACATTACAACAAGATGGGGACCTGGATGAGGAACATTACAACAAGATGGGGACCTGGATGAGGAACATTACCACAAGATGGGGACTTGGATGAGGAACATTACCACAAGATGGGGACCTGGATGAGGAACATTACCACAAGATGGGGACCTGGATGAGGAACAGTACCACAAGATGGAGACCTGGATGAGGAACAGTACCACAAGATGGAGACCTGGATGAGGCACATTACCACAAGATGGGGACCTGGATGAGGAACAGTACCACAAGATGGAGACCTGGATTGAGGAACAGTACCACAAGATGGAGACCTGGATTGAGGAACAGTACCACAAGATGGAGACCTGTATGAGGAACAGTAACACAAGATGGAGACCTGGATGAGGAACATTACCACAAGATGGTTACTATGATGGGGACATTACAACAAGATGGTGATCAAGATGGAGGGCATAATTATAAGATGGGGACAAGGGGAGCATTACCATAAGATGGAGAGCAGGATGAGGGACACCACAAGATGGAGACCAGGACGGAATATGTAAAAATATTTTGTCACTATAAATGATGTTATATGTACAAACAAACTTGCAGCATCCGGAACAACCCAATTTAAACACTACCCTAACACCATACAATGAACGCTATTAAATTAAAAAAAACTCCAAAAATGTTCAAAAAAAGTAAAAAAAAAAATTATCAAAATGTCATATATCAAAAAATTGTAGAATTGAAAATATCAAATGCCATACTGCAAAGAATGAAGCCCGTCAAATTCCAAATGTTTTCCTATGTGCGGCCCGTATAACCAGAGGAATTTTGGACCGTTGTATTAGAGCATGGCACATTCAAGTCCCCTAGTAAGACTTAAAAAAAAGTTCAAATATTGTCCTAAGCCAGGTCAGTGATAAAACATATAATGTGATGCTCCCTTCAAAGTCTATAGATCTGAGTGAGTTGAGCGAGTGCAGCTGTTTCTGGCAGCCCCACAGACATTGAATGGACACACATGCGGCATGCTCAATCATGCAGTACAGAGGAATGGGGGGCTTCTACGGATCAGTACAAGTGGTAAAGTCCCCAGCTATTAGACAATTAGTAGCTACCCTTTGTATAGCTGATAAATGTTAGTTATGGGAAACTCTTATTTAAAGTTTTCCCACCACAAAACTGTGAACACTGATGACATAAATAACACTTAGAGAATCTATTTTTTTTCTACTCCAATTTCATGTTTGATATGTGACAAATGTAATGCTGGATGAAATTACCATAGCTTCGTGCTCCGATCAGCTCCTTATCATTTTCTCGTCACTGAGCTGCATCTTCCCACTGGCATTTTGTCACCGAGAATGATGTGTTTATTTAGAAAATGAAGATCCTGAAAAACTAAGAGCTTCTCAACAAACAAATATGTTTCTTATGAATAAGTGTGGTATATGTAGGACTATAAGGAGCTTACCAAAGTATCTCCTATATAAAGTTTAGAAAAGTGACAACATTATGCCCACTCCCTAATAAAGTCCCATATTATGTTTATTGAAACGTATAAAAACATGAAAAAGATAATTTTTAAGAAAATAGAAAAACATGTTACAGGCAGTGTACAGGACTTTTCTGATGGTCAGAAACGCACAGTCCCTAATGAACACACAGACCCTAGAATGCATTCAATACTTCAGTAACATTAAGGCAATCGGTTTCTAATGAGAAAATAACAATGTACTCCTTTAAGACTCTGGTTGAAGTCTTTTATGCAAGATAAAGGCTCTTTTTCCAGTCCTGAGAATGTAATAACAATATTCTCACGGTGCCTTATCGATGTCCAACTGTGCTAAGGATCTCGTATGCCAGGGAAGTCACAGCAATATCCTTATTCATGCTGAAATAAAAATCACAGTGTTTTAGATGAGAATCACACCAGAAACTCGTGCAGACACATGAAAGCATTTTACCCAGCAGTGGAAGTTTTACACTGGGCCCCCATACTCTGCAGTGTGCTGAAATCAGAGGCGTACAGAGATATAAGGACCCTATGTAATGGCCTCCATACAACCTGGAGGCTATGTACACCTTTATTGTTTGTGTGAATAACCTTCTGGATGCATAAATCAACAGAAGGTGGAGCAGAGATTAATTTTGTCCAATATTTAATAGATGCTAACTTAGGCAAGACAGTCTGAAAATGCACCAAAACGTGTCACAATGGCTCATGCTGGATAATACATTTTGTCCATCTTTAAACACTTTTTTCTAAGTTTACACCTCTTGGATGTTTAGCTTGCATCCTTTTTTGGCTCCTGAAACTCATAAGTCATAACATATTGTCACATTTAATCTTCACCCACTTTAACTCGAAAGCCACACTTTTATTCTTCAATTCATGCCCCATTGTAGAATGAACTGCAAAAATAGTCCACCACACATAGTAGTCTAAGGGTGTGTGCACACGCTGCGGATTCTGCTGCGGATCCGCAGCGGATTTGGTCCTGTGGATCCGCAGCTGTACAGTACCATTATAATCAATGGAAAATTAAATCCGCAGTGCACACTGCAGAATTTTATGTTTTTAAATCTGCAGCATGTCAATTCTTTGTGTGGGTTCCGCTGCAGTTTGGCACCTGCTCCATGGCAGCTGTCAAACCACAGGGGAAACTCGCAGGTTAAACTGCAGAAAATCTGCAGATAAACTGCAGGTCTTTTGATCTGCGGATTTACATAAATCCGCGCAGAAAACTGCGCATCACAATCCGCAGCGTATGCACACACCCTAAAACTAGATGTGTCAGTTTGTGTCTAAATGTGGGTAAAGGTTCATGCACATTATTACATAATAATAATCTATCTAATTAAGATTCCTAAGAGACCCTTTAAAGAGGACTTTTTGTCAGTTTTAGCATGTTAACCTGGCCACCTCATTGTATACTGGCTGTAGAGGTGTCTCAAATGTAGTTTTTAGCTTTTAATTTCTCAGCTTTGTTGCAGAGATATTAGGTTGTAAAGTTTATATGCTAAATTTTGCTGAAACCAAGTAACTGGGAATACAAATGTGGAAGGAGCATAGAGCAGAGCTTTGTGTCATTACAAACACTTCTTAAAGCTCTCATTTCATAGCAGTCAGTGTGGGGGGGATGGTGAGTAGAGCAGAGCTGACAGCCCTGTGATAAGAGAACTGCAAGAAATGTTTATAATGACACACTGCTCCACTCTACCCCACTTGTAATCACAGCATTTGCTGTTAGTAAGATTAGTTAGGAGAGCAAAACTGTAGGTCATTCACCCAAAGAAAGCTTGGTGTGACCTTTTATAGGCAAGTGTTTTTTTTCCACACTGCACGACGCCTGCTAATGTTTAGTCAGAAGCATTCAGGAGAAAAAGTAACCGCTCCCTAGGTCTTAGGGTATGTGCACACGCTGCGGATTGGGGTGCGGATTTTGTAAAATCCGCAGGTAAATCTGCAGGTCAAAAGACCTGTGGTTTTACCTGCGGATTAGCCTGCGGTTTTGCCCTGCGTTTTTTTCATCTCCACAATGGGGATGGCAAACCGCAGCAGAATCCACAGAAAGAATTGACATGTCAATTCTTTCTGCGGTTTAGAAACCACAGCAAAACCGCACGGAAAAATCCGCACAGTCTGCACTGCGGTATTTAATATCCATAGGATATTATGGTGCTGTACACCGCAGCAAAAACTGCTGCGGATCCGCAGCGGCCAAATCCGCTGCGGAACCGCAGCATGTGCACACACCCTAAAGGCCCCGTCACACTAAGCGACTTATCAGCGATCCCGACACCGATAGCAAGGTGTCAGGATCGCTAGTAAGTCGCTATGTGATCGCTGGTGAGCTGTCACACAGACAGCTTCACCAGCGATCAGCACAGCGATGCCGAGCGCCCGGCATCGCTGGCCATCCCTGTAAAAAATAGAATCAAAATAAAAAATAAAGTTATTCTCACCTTCCGACGTCCCGTTCAGCCATCCTGCCTCTCTCCACACTCCGGTCCCAGTGATCCTTTGCGAGAATGACCGCGAGATGTCACAGTCTCGAGGGATAACAAAGTCTCGTGGTCATTGGTGCAAAGGATCACTGGGACCGGAGCATGGAGAGAGGCAGGATGGCTGAACGGGACGTCGGAAGGTGAGAATAACTATATTTTTTATTTTTTTAATTATTTTTTACACCTGATCGCTGGTCTCCCGCCTGTCTCACACAGCGATGCGTGCTGGCCAGCGGGAGACCAGCGACCAAAGAAATGTCCAGAGGTTTCTTCCAGCGATCAGCGATACCGGCAGGGGGGGGCCGCTCGCTGATCGCTGTCACACACAGCGATCTCGCTGGTACGTCACAAAAGTTGTGACTCAGCAGCGATCTCGCTACCGAGATCGCTTAGTGTGACGGGGCCTTAAGTCTACTTCGGGAACAATTTTTTTCTTAGGTGTCATCCTAGTTGCTTTCTTTTTTTCCCCATGAAGATAGTTTGTCTGCTCACAGAGTGTATTAAAAAAAATCATCCAATTTTCATCTAGAAAAATTGACTTTTTTTTAATCTGTATTGAAGTGTTTGTTATCTGTTTTTAAAAATCAACAGTCATTAAAATGTACAAAAACAAATACAAAATTGAAATATAGCCATAAACATCAAATGCTATACAGTTGATCCATATGGCATCTTATTTTTCTTTTTGTGCACCCACAGACTTGAATGGGCAAGTTTCATCCAAACTACAGAAGAAACTCTCGTGCGTGCTGCAATTTTTTACCATGCAGACATTCGATCCGTGTGAAAAAAAGTTTCAACTGAGCAACCCTTTGAATAACACTGGTTCAAGTCCAGTCGTGTTTTTTTCATGGACAGCACTCAGACCGAAAATATGGGCATGTGAACTTAGTCAAAAAACAAATAAACTAGGAGGGAATTTCAAAGTACAAATTATGTCTTGAGTGTGTCATCCAATTTACGCAAAACCTCAGACTTTAATAGCCATGTCTGATCTGCAAAACATTTGAGAACAGGACTTGCTCTGAGCATTAAGGATGAGAGACACAGATCCAGTTTTAAAACTGATGGCTCAATAAGGCCGGGATCACACTACAGCGAGATACGGCAGAGTCTCGCAGGTTAAAACCAAGCCCTGGCACCGGCACTCCAGAGTGGAGCGTGCAGCTCCATGTATTGCTGTGCGGCTGCACTCTCCGCTCCAGAGTGCCGTATCTCGCTGTGTGTGATCCCGGCCTAAAACTTTGTGGTCAGTGTACTGCCAGAGAAAAAAAAGGGCAGTATTAGGGACATGTCAAACAAATGTGTGATGTAGCCTTAAAGAAATTAGAATCTACACGCTACAAGCTAATATCTCCACAAGGAAATGAGAAATTAAAAAAAAAAAAATAAAACCTACATTTTATTCAGCTCTGCGGCCGCGATTTCATGAAATGGCCAGCGTAACATACAACCGTATATACCTGAGTATAAGCCAAGTTTTTCAGCACATTTTTATGCTGAAAAAGCCCCCTCAGCTTATACTCGAGTGATAGTCAAACAAGATGGAGGCGGAGTGGTGGAGCAGCGAGTCACGAGGAAGGAGCCGACTGCTGTGGCTAAAGCCTGTGCCCGCTGCTAAAGAGAAATGAATATTCATTGCGCTTGCAGGCAGGCACAGTAGTCGCAGCTGCCGACTTCCTGCAACTGCCAGGCGATCACGTGTGCCCACTACTTAAGAGAGATTAATATTCACTTCTCTCCACTCCCATAGGCGTGGAGGGCAGTGAATATTCATTACCTTAAGTAGCGGGAACACGTGATCACCCAGCCGCTGCAGGAAGCCAGCAGCTGCTGCTACTGTGTGCGCTACTAAATAGCAATGAATACTCACTGCTCTCCACGCACATAGTCCCGGCAAGGAGAGTAGTGATTATTCTGGCAGCTGTCCTCTGCTTGTAAGCAGCACGTCGTCACTGCCATGCGCTGCTTACAAGCGTAAATCAGCTGCTGGCATCGGAACAAGATGCTGCAAGGGAGCGCAGGGATGGTAAGTAGGTTGGTTTATTTTTTTATGCTTTTCTAATGGGGGCCATGCACACCAGAGTAAGGATGAGGGTGCCATGCACACGATAAGGATGAAGAGGTCATGTGTACCAAGATAGCGATGAGGGGACAATGCATACTAGGCTTATACTCGAGTCAATAAGTTTTCCCAGTTTTTTGTGGTAAAATTAGGTGTCTAGGCTTATATTCGGGTCAGCTTATACTCGAGTATATACGGTAATACTGATGAATGTCCTCTGTAAATCCAAGCAAACCTGAAAGTAATAAAGATGTAGCCAAGTTAAACTTAAAACAGTTTATGAAGATGCTGCATTATTTGTCAAGTTAAGCTTGGCTTCATCTATGTACTTTGTCATCTGAGGTATTGAAGGTTGGTATGACAAACACTGAGCACCATCATACAGTGTAATTGTTGCCTTCAGTGGTGTTTTAGTTTATCTTAAATGAGTTTACCACTAAGATCAGATAGTTAAAGGGGTTGTCCAGGTTTATCACGAAAGTCTGCATTCAATCTATGTAACAGCGCTCTTTGAGGATTCTCCAGTTCCGGTAGCAAGATCGAATGGTGGAAGAGCCGTATGCATAGTCCTGGCCACATACTGACTAGATGTGCACGGCATCGCTCGAGGAAAGCCACGCACATCCACCCGTAATGTGGCTGAATGTATGCATATCGCATACTTGTGGTCACATGACCGCTTAGTCTCGCTGTCGGCACCGTAGAATCCTCACAGAGCGCGCTGTGAGGGTTCACAAGTCTTCAGTTACATAGAGTAGCTACAGACTTTCGTGGAGAACCTGGACAACCCATTTAAACACCACTAGATTATGGGGATCCAATCACTGTGACTCCCACCAATCGCTTCTGTCCCCCATTTAAATGAAGCAGTAATCCAACATGCCCACTTCCACTCTCCATATTCTGTATGGGACAGCGAGAGATAACCAAGTTTAGTGCTCGTCTACATCCAGCATTCCTTTAGGAAATGAGCGGAGCAGCAGTGACCATGCTCCACCACGGCCAGTGGTCACATTACAATTTCTGGAGTGTGGCGAGACAAGATGCCGTCTGTGTTTGTCATGTGCAATTTCCTACTTCTTGCTATGTGTACAGACGGGTCTATAACTCTGATCACCTATGTGGTGATACATGTATGAGAACTGCGCGGGATGGGGCGTTATTGCTACCTTAATTTCTGACATTTATACACTGTTACGTGTCCTCATACACAAAGGATGATGAAAGGTATGAGTGTTTTGATCTGCTCACTGGTATGATGTTGGTACAGCTGTTTCATTTATTTTGAAAGAAAAAGTTAGGAAGCCGGGCGGTATGTTGGATTCCTGTGTGTAGCGAGGGTCAGGATGTGTGTTGGCATTCTGCAGCTTCCTGCCAATGTAACGGTCACACCCTGCAGCAAACTTGCAAATGTTCCCAAATGTAAGAAGCATATTATGCATAGACTATGAATGTCATAAATAATAAATCTAGGCCATAGTGAGTGGAGAGCACATAATATATGTTTTTAATATACTTTCCTTATTTTCAGAATGGCCAAAGCCTAGTATATTAAAACCCAGCGTAATAGCAATCATTTATTTATTGTTTTCATATTCTCGGCAGTGCAGCCTAGATTTCTGCTGACCGCATGGATTCCGCGACAGTAAGAGGTAGAATGTTTTTTACTGGTGTTTGGAATATTTACTGATTCCCTATTCTCACAAGTCTTCACAAATCAATACTGCTGCACAAGTCAAAGAAGATGACGCTCAGTTCTCCTACAGCCTTCTCGCCATTTGCCACTGATGCTTCCATTATGGAAATGTGCTATCTCCCCCAAATCATAGAGCAAGGTGAAGAATCAAGGCAAATTACAAGATTTAATAGGCTATGTACACATTTTAGCATGTTATCATTACATATCATCCACTTTTTGATCTTGTTCTTTTTCTTAGGTTTTTAAAGTATCACAATTCTGCAGAACTTTGAGCTGAAATGTATTCAGGCTCCAAACAGATCTTGCATAGCATACTTCATTAATGGATGATTCCAGTAAAAATGACGAAAGTTATAAACAAAAATACATTTAAATTTACAAAACCAGTGCGGGATAAAATTAAATAGCTGAAAGTGGCAACAAATCAAGTAGCAGATATCAATTTTATAGGGTCTCATATATATATATTATTATTAATACTATTACTAGAACAAATACCATTTTTTGCTAGGCTCAATCAGATGAAGGATGTGTGATGGGTATATGGGCACGGGACTTTGGGATGGAGGATATGTATGATGGGTATATGGGCACGGGACTATGGGATCGAGAATATGTATGATGGGTATATGGGCACGGGACTATGGGATCGAGAATATGTATGATGGGTATATGGGCACGGGCCTATGGGATGGAGGATGTGTGATGGGTATATAGGCACGGGCCTATGGGATGGAGGATGTGTGATGAGTATATGGGCATGGGACTTTGGGATGGAGGATATGTATGATGGGTATATGGGCACGGGACTATGGGATGGAGGATATGTATGATGGGTATATGGGCACTCGACTATGGGATCGTGGATATGTATGATGGGTATATGGGCACGGGACTATGGGATGGAGGATAACTATAATTTGCTATAACTAACCACAGTTAGTTACTATGCCCGGGCAGCGCCGAGCTCTTCAGCTAGTATGTTATATTTTTTAATCTAGCCCAAGAGATTTATTGTAAAGTATTCTGTGACTGCATATCAGTGCCTGATAAACATGATGTAATTCGATCAGGTTAAGACTTTTGTCTCCTCCATGTTATGCTTGCAGGCACTATGATGCAGAACCTTAATATATCATCTTGCAACTAGCTTTTATAAGTACTAGATTGTACTTGAAGCCGCTGTAAAATCACCTACAGTGAATATAAAATGTCTACACTCCCCTGTTAAAATGCAAGGTGATTTTCATGTAAGAAAAAAAAAATCACACCCAAAAGAATCATTACAGAACTTTTTCCACATTTAGTGTCACCTATAATATGTAAAATTCCAACTTTTTTAGGTGGAAAAATAAAAATAAAGAACTAAATTAAGGTGGTTGCATAAATATACAGATCCCTGAATTTATAAAACACCTTTTGAAGTTATGACGGCATTCAGCCTTTTTGGGTAGGAGTCTATTAACATAGCACATATAGAGTTCACACACTTTAGGCCCAGTCTTTCTTGCAGTAGCACTCTAAATCTGTCGGATTGCAAGGGCCCTCTTCAGGTCAACCCACAGATTCTCAATTGGATTCAGGTTTGGGCTATGGCTTGGCCATTCCAAAACTTTGATGTTCTTTTGGCGAAGCCATTCTTTTTGATTTGGCAGAATGCTTAGGGCAGTGGTGAGGTTCCTCTTCATCTTCTGCCTTTTAGCAAAGGCCTCACTGTGGTATGGTATTCTTTTGGTGTTTGCGCCAATCATACCTTTTAGAATTATGACCAAAAAGTTCAACCTTGGTCTCACCAGATCAGAGCACATTTTCCCATATGCTTTTTGGCAGACTTCATGTAGGTTTTGGCAAAACATAGCTTTGATGTTTTCCTTGTCGGAAATGAGTGGAACAGGCTGCCAGGAGAGGTGGTGAGTTCTCCTTCAATGGAAGTCTTCAAACAGAGGCTAGACAGGCATCTGTCTAGATGGTTTAGTGAATCGTGCACTGAGCAGGGGATTGGACATGATGACCCTTGAGGTCCATTCCAACTCTAACATTCTATGATTCTATGCTTCATTCTTGTCATCCTACCCCACAGGCCAGACATATGAAGAAAAATGGAGATTGCTGTCACATGCAGTACACAACTGTGCCATATTTAAGCCATTTCTTGATGCCTATCTTCCCAGTGTTCTATGGTATAGCTAACGTTTTGAAAATTTTTGTGCCCTTCTCCTGACTAAGGAATTCCACCATTGAAATCCCTTTGCTGTGCTGTAAGCTGTTTACAGACCATGGATTTTGCTGTAAAATGCAACTAAGAAAAAGTCAGGAAACTCTTACTAGACAAGGTAAACTTTATATGGAACTAGCTGAAGAGCCCGGCGCTGCCCGGGCATAGTAACTAACTGTGGATAGTTATAACAAATTATAATTATCCTCCATCCCATAGTCCCTTGCCCATATACCCATCATACATATCCACCATCCCATAGGCCCATGCCCATATACCCATCATACATATCCTCCATCCTATAGTCCCATGCCCATATACCCATCACACATCCTCCATCCCATAGTCCCATGCCCATATATCCATCATACTTATTCTCCATCCCATAGTCCCATGCCCATATACCCATCATACATATTCGCCATCCCATAGTCGAGTGTCCATATACCCATCACACATCCTTCATCTCATAGTCCTATGCCCATATACCCATCATACATATCCTCCATCCCATAGTTCCGTGCCCATATACCCATCATACATATTCGCCACCCCATAGTCCCATGCCCATATACCTATCATACATATCCTCCATCCCATAGTCGAGTGCCCATATACCCATCACACATCCTCCATCCCATAGTCCCATGCCCATATACCCATCACACATCCTCCATCCCATAGTCCCATGCCCATATACCCATCATACATATTCGCCATCCCATAGTCGAGTGCCCAAATACCCATCACACATCCTTCATCTCATAGTCCCATGCCCATATACCCATCATACATATCCTCCATCCCATAGTCCAGTGCCCATATACCCATCACACATCCTCTATCCCATAGTCCCGTGCCCATATACCCGTCATACATATCCACCATCCCATAGTCCAGTGCCCATATACCCATCACACATCCTTCATCCCATAGTCAACCATTATGACATCATAATGAGGGGCCGGGCTTGATACACACACACTTTTTCCCCATTATGTAGATAGGGGCAAAATTGTTTGGTGAATTGGAACGTGCGGGGTTAAAATTTCACCTCACAACATAGCCTAGGACGCTCTCGGGGTCCAGACGTGTGACTGTGCCAAATTTTGTGGCTGTAGCTGGGACGGTGCGGATGCCAATCACGGACATACATACACACACATACATACACACACTTGAGCTTTATATAATAGATTAATCAGTGTTCCTGCAAACGATGGCAGCTATGTACCAACTATTATTTAACATGAGTTTAAATGAGATTAGCTAATTCTGAACTTAAACCACATCCCCAGTTGTAAGAGGGTGTTCACACTTCTGCAACCACATTATTTTAGCTTTGTTACTTTTATTTCCCCCTTTAAAATTATTTCAGTTTGTTTCTCAATGGATCTGAACAAGTTTTGAAGTTATTCTTCTTGGTATTATTTTTTGGATAACAAAACCCGGGCATTTTAACAGGGGCATGTAGACTTTTTAAACCCCTCGCATAAAGTCCTAACGCTAAAGTGTAAACCTGCTATTTCATGGTTATATCTACTGCCCCTGCAGTGACTTGTCACAAATAGGCTTCTATGTTAAAAAAATACACACTATGTTATATTTGTTTTTATGGGATGATCCCGTGTGGAATAGCTCAGAAACGGCAATATTTCCTACAGCAGAATGAAAACACTGACGTATACCAATCCTGTGGATGCCAAAACTACTCTCCTAGCCTCTGTCGGGAGAATGGAAGGGCAATCTGAAGGAATCAGGGACAAGAAAAGCATTGGCAATGATATTTCCAACTTTCTATTTTCTTTGGGTTTATTCCCCTAATTATCGACTGTTGTATTCTGACCAAGCTAGGAAATGGCCCCCTTTTAATAGCAAGAACATATGTTTTTGGTGTGTGCTATATATTAAAGCATATCTAATGCTAACAGCCATGGATTCCTGTCTCAATGAAAGAGAAAACTGCATGAATCAGAAATGTGAAAGCTTGCAGTTTTGCTAACAGCGGGAACAATTAGCGCGTCTTCAGTTTTCTCAAAACATAATTGGAACATGCTGATTTTAGCAAACTGGAAACATGCTATTCTTCCTATTTTCACCTGCACTTCTCCTCTATTCTCCACTTTGTCTCAATCTTTTCAGCTGTTTCTATTTTAACCAGTATATATTGCCCCAAATCCGTGTCCTTCCTGTGGTTTATTTTTGTTGCAACCTATATGTTTTCTATTCAATCAGTGCCTTGCTATTTCCTCTTACTGAGTAAGCAGTTGGATTTCCCTCAGGTTTTATCTTTTTTTTGAATGTGCTCCCACAGCTCCCACCCCACTTGATCTTCAACCAATTCATGTTCTTAAAATATAAAGTTGAAAAAAAATAAAATTATGCAAAGGAGGAAGAAGTGTACTTGTCATGTGCGTTTTATGTGATAGGGTCAATAAAAAAAAAAGGAAGATCTTAGAAGTGGCCTTCTATAAATTCAGAGCTAGCCTGGGGAAGGTATTTATGCAGGGGGGCATTTATGCACATGTAATCTAAGTACATGTATCAAAGTACGCTGGCAGTTATAACATGGGAGTTAGACAGAGCAGGAGACAGGTAAGACAAATAAATAAATCTACTCCCTGTACATTTGGACAACCCCAAATATTCACCATATGCATTTGTCTAATTTATATCCTGGCCGCTGCATTTACACACATCCACCGCCCTGGTATTAACTCTCTACACTCCGTCCATATTGGCCCCTCACTCCTTTCCTCTACTATGTATAGCACTCACGCTCTTTTCACATTGCTACACAGCACAGATCCAGTCAGTCCCACCATTCAACATCAGAGACGCTCTCACAAATCACAACCATCTGCTCACTCTTTCTATCCTCCTTCTCCTAGTCGCAGGAGTCATTGCTCCCAACCCTGGTCCACCATGTTATAGAAAGTCAAACTCCCCGACTGCTACACTCAGAAACCCCTCTAATCTTATTAATATTCCCTGCATGCCATCTGTCTCTCTTAATTGTGCACTTTGGAATTCTTGCTCAGTGTGTAACAAACTCTCCTTCACTCATGACTTTTTCCTTTCTAATTCTCTTAACCTCCTGGCTCTTACTGAAACCTGGAACCAGCAGTCAGACACTACCGCTGCTGCTGCTCTTTCATACCCCAAGATTAGACGATAGAGCAGATGGAGGCGTTGGTCTGCTCCTATCATCAAAATGTACCTTTCAGGTTATCCCTCAAGTACCCTCACTTGTCTTCCCTTCTTTTGAGGTCCATGCCATCAGACTCTACACCCCCTTCTCCATGCGAGTGGCAGTGGTATATCGTCCTCCCGGCCCCTCCCATCAGTTCCTGGATCATTTTGCCACTTGGCTTCCACATTTTCTCTCCTGTGACATCCCTACCCTCATCATGGGCGATTTCAACATCCCCATTGCTCTTCCCCTCTCCCCATCTGCTACTCACCTTTTATCTCTAACCTCCTCATTTGGCCTTTTGCAGCTTACTAATTCTCCAACACATGAAGACGGAAACTCCCTCGACTTGGTCTTCTCTCGGCTTTGTGCAGTGGATGATTTTGCAAACTCCCCTCTCCCGCTCTCTGACCACAACCTTCTTTCATTCTCTATCAAGAACTGCCAGGCTACTCAGGTCACCCCCACTGTCCATATTTACAGAAACATACAGGCCATTAACACCCAGAAACTTATGAAGAACTTGCAGTCTTCATTGGCCCCTATCTCCTCCCTCTCATGTCCTGATTCTGAATTGAAGCATTACAATGAAACACTTCAAAGTGCCCTGGATGAATTTGCTCCTCCTATACATAGAACACCACAACACAGACGGCGACAACCCTGGCACACACTGCCAGCACGTTTCCTGCAGCGGTGCTCCAGGTGCGCCGAACGTCTGTGGAGAAAATCCAACCTACCCGAAGATTTCATCCATTATAAGTTTATGCTTCGAACATACAACACTGCCCTTCACCTCTCAAAACAAACCTATTTCAACACCCTCATCACTTCACTGTCCAATAACCCTAAACGTCTCTTTGACACTTTTCATTCTCTACTCAACCCAAGAGTACAGGCCCCAACCACGGAGCTTCGAGCTGACGATCTGGCCAATTACTTCAAAGAAAAAATTGACCAGATCCGACAGGAAATTATCTCCCAATCACCTCATACCATGCACTGTCCTCCCTCCCCCACTGCATCTAGCTCACTCTCTGATTTTGAACCAGTCACAGAAGAAGAAGTAAGCAGGCTCCTTGCATCTTCTCGCCCAACCACTTGCACCAGTGACCCATTTCCGTCACATCAACTCCAGCCCCTTTCCCCTGCTGTCACCCTTCACCTAACTAAAATATTTAACCTCTCTCTCTGTTCTGGTATCTTTCCCTCCTCATTTAAGCATGCCATCATACATCCTTTACTTAAAAAACCATCACTCGACCAAAACTGTGCCGCAAACTATAGACCTGTCTCTAATCTTCTCTTCATCTCTAAACTCCAGGAACGCCTGGTCCACTCCCGTCTTATTCGCTATCTCTTTGATAACGCTCTTCTCGACCCTCTCCAATCCGGTTTCTGCTCTTTACACAATACTGAAACTGCCCTCACTAAAGTCTCTAATGATCTACTAACAGCTAAATCAAATGGTCATTACTCCATGCTAATTCTATTGGATCTCTCTGCAGCATTCAACACTGTGGATCATCAGTTCCTCCTCACTATGCTCCGTTCCATTGGCCTCAAGGACACCGTTCTCTCCTGGCTCTCCTCCTATCTCTCTGACCGCTCCTTTACTGTATCTTTTGCTGGCTCCTCCTCCTCTCATCTTCCCCTTACTGTTGGGGTTCCTCAAGGATCAGTCCTAGGCCCCCTCCTCTTCTCTTTGTATACTGCCCCTATTGGTCAAACAATCAGTAGATTTGGTTTCCAGTGCCATCTCTATGCTGACAACACCCAATTATACGCTTCTTCTCCTGACATCACGCCAGCCTTTCTAGAAAACACCGGCAATTGTCTAAATGCTGTGCCTAACATCATGTCCTCACTATATCTGAAACTGAACCTGTCAAAGATTGAACTCCTTGTGCTTCCTCCCGCTGCTAATGTACCTATACCCGACATTGCCATTTCTGTGTGTGGTTCCACTATTACTCCCCAGCAACATAACCGCTGTCTTGGGGTCATACTTGACTCTGAGCTTTCCTTTGTCCCCCACATACGATCACTGGCTCGCTCTTGTTATCTGCACCTCAAAAACATTTCTAGAATTCGACCTTTTCTTACTTTTGACTCCGCAAAAACTCTGTTTCTCTTATTCATTCTCGTCTCGACTATTGTAACTCCCTTCTAATCGGTCTCCCTCTTACCAAACTCTCCCACCTCCAATCTGTCTTGAATGCTGCTGCCAGGATCATATTCCTCACCAATCGTTACATCGATTCCTCTACCTTGTGCCAGTCATTACACTGGCTACCCATCCACTCCAGAATCCAGTACAAACTTATTACCCTCACCCACAAAGCTCTTCATGGCTCAGCACCACCCTACATCTCCTCCCTTGTTTCAGTATACCATCCTACCCGCACCCTCCGTTCTGCTGATGACCTGAGGTTAGCATCCTCAATAATCAGAACCTCCCACTCCCGTCTCCAAGACTATACACGTGCTGCGCCAATTCTTTGGAATGCACTTCCCATGTCAATACGATTAGTCCCCAATCACCACAATTTTAAGTGTGCCCTGAAAACGCATTTATTCAGACTGGCCTACCGCCTCAACACATTAACCTAATCTATCCCTATGTGGCACAGCCAAAAGTTTTTACCATAACCAGGTTCCCCACATTATGTTCCCACATGCTTTATGCATCCATTAGCCCTCTGTATCTGTACTGTTACACACTTAACATTATGGCTGGTTCATACAATCAGGGCAACTGTTACCACCCACCTTTTGTGTCTCCCCTTTTTTCCCTCATAAAAGGAGAGATACAGGGCGCATCCACTGTGTGAAATCCGTATAAAACAATTAAAATTGTGGAACAGTAAGGAAGGTGCTCACCTATTGGGGTTGTGAGGAAGTCACAACACCCATGAACGCTTAAGAAGCAGCAGCAAGTCTGCACAGGGTCCTAGGACAGAATTGCAGAAATGACGTGGAAGTGCAATAAGGACTTGCTTCTTGCTTCTGGTAGAGTAAAGGGTTCTTTATTCAGCCAACGCGTTTCCTGGGCCTGCTGGCTCACTTCATCAGGGCAGATTACATTGGAAGACAGTGAAACATACTTATAGAGAAAAAGGCGCCAATACAGGGTCAAACAGAATCAGCAAAGGTAAAAAAAAAACAAAAAAAAAACAAAAAACCAAACAATGAAACTTTATTACAAGCATAAAAAACACAACAATAAGAGTATATATAGAAAAGAAAAAATAAAAATATGTAAAAGTACAAAAAATTAAAATATAAAACAGAGTGCTATGGATCACGGGGTTAAAACATGGCTATAGTTAAAAAAGGTGAGTCCTCAAGGGGTATTAGAACCTGGCTCATAAAATGCAAATGGAAGGTATTAGTCCACTAGACCATTAAGCTTGACTGTGGTGGTGTGAAGAATAAATTGAGGGGTTGTTTGTCACTTTATTTAGAAAAAAAAAAAAATATAAGCAAAGGTCAAAAATGGTAAAGAATAAAAACAATGAAATTTAATCACAAACATAGAAAACACAACAGTAAGAGTCTATATAGAAAAGAAAAAATAAAATTATGTAAAAGTACAAAAAATATGAAACAGAGTGCTAAGGATCACGAGGTTGAAACATGGCTATAGTTAAAAAAGGTGAGTCCTCAAGGGGTATTAGAACCTGGCTCATGAAGTGCAAGTGCAGACTATAAAGTGCAAATGTAAGGTATTAGTCCACTAGACCATTAAGCTTGACTGTGGTGGTGTGAAGAATAAATCTTTTCCCCTCTTCTATCAAATAAAAGCATCATTGATAATATTGAGGCCATAGGGACCAATTGTCTTTAATTTATAAATCCAATAGACCTATTTTCTATTCAGTGCTTGGGTTCTATTGGAAACGTGTTCAGGGATGTGTTCTATAGGAAAAATGATAGCTTTAGAAAAATCTCTTTGGTGAAATAAATCAAAGTGACGTGACAAACCGTGTTTTTGATACCCAGTTTTAGTGTTGTGTCTATGAGAGTTCATTCTACAGTGAAGGGGTTGTGTGGTTCTGCCAACATACAATTTAGGACAAGGACAAAGGAAGACATAGATGACAAAGGAAGACACACAGGACAGGTGGTTAGTGATGGTGAATTTTTCTGAGGTGAATGGATGTGAAAAGATGAATGTATTATGAGCAATATTACTGCATAGGCTGCACCTGGGTTTCAGGCATCTGAAAATGCCTGGTGTCAAGCCAGTGCAGTTATCAGGAGTACACTGGGTCAATCTGCTAGGGGCCAGATGGTTTTTTAGTGATCTGGCCTTCCTAAAAGTGAGAGTAGGTCTATCAGGCAGAACTTTATTGAGTATTGGATCTTTTTTGATAATACACCAGAGGTCACCTAACATATTTTTTATCTCTTTATGTTGGGAGTTATAAGTAGTGATGAAGTTGGCCTGATAGTTATCATGTGCATCCTTTTCTTTAGATCTCTCACTTAAAAGAGTTTGCTGATTAAAATTTTTAAAAACATTATTAAAAGTAGAATGAACCAATTGGGAGGGGTATTTTTGAGCAAGGAATCTTCCCTTGAGGACCTCAGCTTGATTATTAAAATCCTCGTCCTCTGTGCAATTCTTTCGGATTCTCTGAAATTGATTATGAGGGATGTTAAAAAGCCATTTAGAATAGTGGCTACTCTTAAAATGGACATAACTATTGGAGTCAACTTTCTTAAAAAAGGTTTTGGTATGAATTTTGGAATTTTTTATAAAAAAAGTGATATCAAGAAAGTCCATCTGGGTATTACTAATGTGGGGGGTAAATTCCAAACCCCATGTGTTATTTTGTATAGAAGAAATAAAAGCATCAACTGAAACGTGACTGGTGTCCAGGATTAAGAATAAATCATCAATGTATCTTCTATATAAAACAATACCCTCTAAAAATGAATCAATAGTAATAAAAGCATTCTCAAAGACCCGCATAAAAAGATTAGCATAAGTTGGCGCGACCCGTGATCCCATAGCGGTGCCTCTGATCTGATGATAAAAATCCCCCAAGAAAGTAAAAAAATTATTATGTAAAATAAAATCCATCCCATTAAAAATAAATTCCTTTTGAGGGTCAGACAGTCGACTGTCAGTTAAAAGAAATTTTTTAAAACAGCTCAAACCCAGTTGGTGATCAATGTTGGAATACAAAGCAGATACGTCAAAAGAAATAAAAACATAAGAATCTTTCCAAGGTGTGTTATTAGTTAAATTGATCAGTTGTGTAGAATCCTTTAAAAAACTAGGGAGCTGTGAGACATGAGGCTGCATGATTCTATCTATGTAAAATGATAGATTACTGGTGAGGGAGTCAATACCCGAAATAATGGGTCTTCCTGGTGGATTAATAGTATTCTTGTGTATTTTGGGTAAATGGTACAGGAAGGGAGTGGAGGGGTTCTTGACTGTTAAAAACTTTTTTTCATGGTCATTAAGAACCCCAGAATCATGCGCCTTTTTAATAAAATCATTGTAAAAAACAGTGGCTTGGGGGATGGGGTCCTGGGGGATGGGTGAATAAAAATTTTTGTCAGATAAAATTCTAAAAGCCTCGTTCACATAGTCAGTTTTATCTTGAATCACTATCCCTCCACCTTTGTCTGCAGATTTGATCACGATATTAGTGTTTTTCTCTAATTTTTCCAGTGCCACACGTTCTTTTGAGGACAAACTCATGCCAATAAAATCGAATGTTTTTAATTTATCTTCTCACCCCCTGTCCCCAGAGGAGGAAGGGTTGCTAAGCAAGGGACTTTCTTTTTTCCTGACAAATAAAAGCAGTGGTTTTGAATTATTTCTTGATGCCCAGAAATACATTAGGAAACTTACCCTACTGAGACATTTTGAACTCAAAAAAGTTCACTCTAACCCTGACACTTCAAACACTACAGTTGTCTCTTCCTTCCACCTTGATGTCAGAGGGAAATCCTCATTCTACCCACTAGAAAGCAGAGGACATCATATAGAAACATTCTCTGACCTCCTATTGGATCGTCTAAATGCACTACCCACCCAAAATATACCAGTAAAACAAAATTTGTCCTCAAAAGAACGTGTGGCACTGGAAAAATTAGAGAAAAACACTAATATTGTGATCAAATCTGCAGACAAAGGTGGAGGGATAGTGATTCAAGATAAAGCTGACTATGTGAACGAGGCTTTTAGAATTTTATCTGACAAAAAATTTTATTCACCCATCCCCCAGGACCCCATCCCCCAAGCCACTGTTTTTTACAATGATTTTATTAAAAAGGCGCATGATTCTGGGGTTCTTATGACCATGAAAAAAAGTTTTTAACAGTCAAGAACCCCTCCACTCCCTTCCTGTACCATTTACCCAAAATACCCAAGAATACTATTAATCCACCAGGAAGACCCATTATTTCGGGTATTGACTCCCTCACCAGTAATCTATCATTTTACATAGATAGAATCATGCAGCCTCATGTCTCACAGCTCCCTAGTTTTTTAAAGGATTCTACACAACTGATCAATTTAACTAATAACACACCTTGGAAAGATTCTTATGTTTTTATTTCTTTTGACGTATCTGCTTTGTATTCCAACATTGATCACCAACTGGGTTTGAGCTGTTTTAAAAAATTTCTTTTAACTGACAGTCGACTGTCTGACCCTCAAAAGGAATTTATTTTTAATGGGATGGATTTTATTTTACATAATAATTTTTTTACTTTCTTGGGGGATTTTTATCATCAGATAAGAGGCACCGCTATGGGATCACGGGTTGCGCCAACTTATGCTAATCTTTTTATGGGGGTCTTTGAGAATGCTTTTATTACTATTGATTCATTTTTAGAGGGTATTGTTTTATATAGAAGATACATTGATGATTTATTCTTAATCCTGGACACCAGTCACGTTTCAGTTGATGCTTTTATTTCTTCTATACAAAATAACACATGGGGTTTGGAATTTACCCCCCACATTAGTAATACCCAGATGGACTTTCTTGATATCACTTTTTTTATAAAAAATTCCAAAATTCATACCAAAACCTTTTTTAAGAAAGTTGACTCCAATAGTTATGTCCATTTTAAGAGTAGCCACTATTCTAAATGGCTTTTTAACATCCCTCATAATCAATTTCAGAGAATCCGAAAGAATTGCACAGAGGACGAGGATTTTAATAATCAAGCTGAGGTCCTCAAGGGAAGATTCCTTGCTCAAAAATACCCCTCCCAATTGGTTCATTCTACTTTTAATAATGTTTTTAAAAATTTTAATCAGCAAACTCTTTTAAGTGAGAGATCTAAAGAAAAGGATGCACATGATAACTATCAGGCCAACTTCATCACTACTTATAACTCCCAACATAAAGAGATAAAAAATATGTTAGGTGACCTCTGGTATATTATCAAAAAAGATCCAATACTCAATAAAGTTCTGCCTGATAGACCTACTCTCACTTTTAGGAAGGCCAGATCACTAAAAAACCATCTGGCCCCTAGCAGATTGACCCAGTGTACTCCTGATAACTGCACTGGCTTGACACCAGGCATTTTCAGATGCCTGAAACCCAGGTGCAGCCTATGCAGTAATATTGCTCATAATACATTCATCTTTTCACATCCATTCACCTCAGAAAAATTCACCATCACTAACCACCTGTCCTGTGTGTCTTCCTTTGTCATCTATGTCTTCCTTTGTCCTTGTCCTAAATTGTATGTTGGCAGAACCACACAACCCCTTCACTGTAGAATGAATTCTCATAGACACAACACTAAAACTGGGTATCAAAAACACGGTTTGTCACGTCACTTTGATTTATTTCACCAAAGAGATTTTTCTAAAGCTATCATTTTTCCTATAGAACACATCCCTGAACACGTTTCCAATAGAACCCAAGCACTGAATAGAAAATAGGTCTATTGGATTTATAAATTAAAGACAATTGGTCCCTATGGCCTCAATATTATCAATTATGCTTTTATTTGATAGAAGAGGGGAAAAGATTTATTCTTCACACCACCACAGTCAAGCTTAATGGTCTAGTGGACTAATACCTTACATTTGCACTTTATAGTCTGCACTTGCACTTCATGAGCCAGGTTCTAATACCCCTTGAGGACTCACCTTTTTTAAATATAGCCATGTTTCAACCTCGTGATCCTTAGCACTCTGTTTCATATTTTTTGTACTTTTACATAATTTTATTTTTTCTTTTCTATATAGACTCTTATTGTTGTGTTTTCTATGTTTGTGATTAAATTTCATTGTTTTTATTCTTTACCATTTTTGACCTTTGCTTATATTTTTTTTTTTTTCTAAATAAAGTGACAAACAACCCCTCAATTTATTCTTCACACCACCACAGTCAAGCTTAATGGTCTAGTGGACTAATACCTTCCATTTGCATTTTATGAGCCAGGTTCTAATACCCCTTGAGGACTCACCTTTTTTTAACTATAGCCATGTTTTAACCCCGTGATCCATAGCACTGTTTTATATTTTAATTTTTTGTACTTTTACATATTTTTATTTTTTCTTTTCTATATATACTCTTATTGTTGTGTTTTTTATGCTTGTAATAAAGTTTCATTGTTTGGTTTTTTGTTTTTTGTTTTTTTTTGACCTTTGCTGATTCTGTTTGACCCTGTATTGGCGCCTTTTTTCTCTATAAGTATGTTTCACTGTCTTCCAATGTAATCTGCCCTGATGAAGTGAGCCAGCAGGCTCAGGAAACACGTTGGCTGAATAAAGAACCCTTTACTCTACCAGAAGCAAGCGCAGTCCTTATTGCACTTCCACGTCATTTCTGCTTTTTTCCCTCATAGATTGTAAGCTTGAGAGCAGGGCCCTCATTCCTCTTGGTATGTGTTATGATCTATGTGATTATTGTTATGCTGTAAAGTCTATTGTCTGTACAAGTCCCCTCTGAAATGTAAAGTGCTGCGGAATATGTCGGCGCTATAGAAATAACATTTATTATTATTATTATTTGCGCAAGGGCTCTAATCCTCTCTCCTTTCACCACTTAAGGACTGAGCCATTTTGTAGCTAATGACTGAACCTCATTTTTGAAATGTATTTATTTCTTTTACTCACTTATATAGCGCCATTAATTACACAGCACTTCACACACATTTTTGGCAGGATAAACCTACGCCAAGCCTTACTGCGATATCTGACAGACGGAATGAAAAAAACAACAGCAGTTGAAGAATTGGTTTTATGTATTTTTTACGGCGTTCCTCGTGCGGTGTAAGTGATTAGGTGACTTTATTCTTCGGGTCGGTGCGATTACAGCGATACCAGAATTATATATTTTTTGTTATGTTTAGCTGCTGTCACACACTAAAAGATGCTTTTTTTTGCAAATACTATTTTTTGCATCGCCATATTTTGAAAGCTATAATTTTTTCATATTTTGGCCGACAGAGTCATGTGAGGTCTTGTTTTTTGTCTGACGAGTTGACGTTTTTGTACCATTTTCGGGGACATAACATTTTATGATTGCTTTCTATTCTGATTTTTGGGAGGCAGAAAGAACAAAAACAAGCAATTCAGGAATTGTTTTTTTTGGGGAGGTTTATGCCATTTCGCATGTGACAATATTGATAAGGCAGTTTTATTCTTCGGGTCAGCACGATTACAGCGATACCACAGTTATGTATTTTTTTATGTTGTGGTGCTTTTACACAAGAAAAACTTTTTTTTATCGAAATAAAATATTTTTGCATCGCTTTTATTCTGAGAGCTATAACTTTTTAATTTTTCCGCTAATGGAGCTGAATAGCAGCTTGTTTTCTGAGGGACAAGATTACATTTTCAATTATACCATTTTTCTTTACATTCGTTTTTTCTTTATCACGTCTAAGGCCAGGATCACACATGCGAGAAACTCAGATGAGTCTCGCATCTTAATACCCGGCACTGCCGGCGGCACTCGGGAGCGGAGCGTGCAGCTGCATGTATTTCTATACAGCCGCACGCTCTGCTCCCGAGTGCCGGCGGCAGTGCCGGGTATTAAGATGCGAGACTCATCCGAGTTTCTCGCATGTGTGATCCCGGCTTTATTTCACTTTTTTCGAGCGGTATGATGAAATAACAGTTTGCCACATTTTTTTTTGTTTTACGGCGTTCACTGAAGAGGTTAGTTAGTGTGACACTTTTGTAGAATGGGTCGTACCGGACTGGGCGATACCAAGTATATGTACTTTTTTGTTTATTTTTCTTTTGTTACCTAAAGATGTGTTATTAGTGTAATATTTTTTATTATTTTGTAACTTTTTTTAAAATATTTTTACAACTCTTTGTTTACTTTTTCAAACTGTTTTACTTAGTCCCCCATGGGACTTTCACTTTTTGATTTTTTTTTCTACTTTGATTGAAGGTATAACGCATTGTACAGAAAGCTTCTTAGACCATGCTTTGAAAATGGTCTAAGAAGCTTTCTATAGCTCAATGACCCAGGGGTCATCAAGACAACCTCAGTCACCATGGCAACGATCTGGCCCCTGTAATGACGTTGTAGGCGCTGTTAAAAAGCCAGGGGCGGTGCTGCTGTAGGGTTTGAGCAGGCTCGCAGGATGCAGTGACGAGACACGAGACCGAATGTGGTTTGTAGAATGAACTTTTATAAAACTTTAAGCCGCCGAGGCTAAGCTGAATCAGCAAAAAGGGGGTATCAAACATTTGTCCTCGCCGGGACTCGAAACACTGTAACAATAGAACAATACTTTTATATAACTGGAAACAACCCGGCTATTCCGGGTGCCAAAGGCCACGAATGACCAAACTAAGGGTCCTTATTTTCTATAGCGCACTTAACCTTCCAGGCGTCGCTCGGGTTTGCAGATGTGACCGCTCAGGGATCGCTGATGTGGCTGCCTTGTAATCCTCGATATCCCGGAAGGATTTGGGCTCGACCGGCCCTGATGAATTGGTGGAACAGTGGGGCGCAACAGGCCCTGAAGCAACTGGAATGGTGGGGCGCTACGGGCCATGAAGCAACTGGAACGGTGGGGCGCAACAGGCCCTGAAGAAACGGGAACGGTGGGGCGCAACAGGCCCTGAAGAAACGGGAACAGTGGGGCGCAACAGGCCCTGAAGAAACTGGAATGGTGGGGCGCAACAGGCACTGAAGAAACGGGGACGGTGGGGAGCAACAGGCCCTGAGGAATCGGTGGAACGGTGGGGCGCCACAGGCCCTGAAGAAACTGGAACAGTGGGGCGCAACAGGCCCTGAAGAAACAGGAACGGTGGGGCGCAACAGGCCCTGAAGAAACTGTGACGTGGGGCGCAACAGGCCCTGAAGAAACTGACGGTGGGGCGCAACAGGCCCTGAAGAGACTGGTACGGTGGGGATCTCCCAAGCATCCGGTTAGAGGCTCTCGTCCCTCAGCAAGGTCATGACGCAGTCCAAAAACATAACTGTTAACAGACTCTGCTCAGTGCCCCCCTCAGTAACCGGGACGGGGGTTCTATGGCCGCCTATAGCGAGGTGGCACCCCCTGAGGCCGATGATGACAGGGCCGCAGCTGTGGGAGAAGGTAGGGTGGCAGTGTCCTGGCCGCTGTACCGGATTGCTGTCTCGTCACAGCGGTCGCCTGGGGTTCCAGGACTGTCACACCAAGGAGGGAATCAGCGGGCGTGGCTTTTTCTGAAGGTATGCGGGGAGGGACCGCCGATGAAAGTCTCTCCCGTGTCACCGGTCGGTGAGTCCAAAGGTTTCCTTTTGCAGTCCCCTGCCTGTCTCTCCTCAACACACAGTCCGTTACCTCAGTCCTCTCTCTCCCACACGGCTTCATGTCTCCTCCCAGGCTCTCTGCCAACTGCCAACTCAGCGCGCCCCCTGCTCCTTTTGTCCTAGCCCCGTTTACACGCAGTAACAGTTCAAAGTCATGAGGGGCATAGCATGTCATGGTGCAGGAACTAACACCTGCTCATGACGTGCTATGTACGTCAATGGTCATAAAGGGGTTAAAGCCATTTATATACTGAAATCTATATACATAGATGCAAGAATGTGTAAAACAACAATGAAGCCAATATCATGTGACTGGAATATTTGTATTTGTACTTTGGACATAACAATCTCCCCTTCATCTTCCCCTAACTTTGATCATCATATCTCTGCTGCTTGCAAAGTGTAACAATACAATATCTGTAAGTAAGGGTACGACCTGGTAGGGATCGCTGGTGAGTCACTACATGGTCGCTAGTAAGCTGCCAAACTGGCAGATCTCTTCAACGATGCACCAGCGATCCCGACAACGATACGACCTGGTAAGGATCACTGGCGCGTTGTCACACAGCAGCTATTCTGAACTTCTGAACGATTACAGCTTGCGTCCCTGAGTTCTGCGTCGCCAACGAGGTCGCTCGTCGGCGTCAAACACAGCGATGCATGCTGGCCAGCGGGACACCGACGATGAAAAAATGGCCCAGGGCATTCGAGTACGATCAGCGATATCCAGCGGGGGGAGGCCAGTTGCCCCTATGTGTCACATGTAGTGAGATTGCTGTTGTGTCACAAATTCGGTGACGCATCAGCGATCTCGCTATGTGAGACGGGGCCTTAACTGCTACACTGCAGCATTAATGGACCACTGACATCTGGCTACAACAGCCAGGATCAGAGATAAACCTAATCCCAAATGTTTTGCTTCCTAAACTTCACAGTCAATAGGGATGACAACATATGAAGGGTGTAAACAAACGGAGGGCTCCCTTTCTCAATCCATGTTAACTCAAGTGTAACATACAATAGTGGCCAAAAGTTTTCAGTCTCACACAAACTTTGGTTTTCACAAAGTTTGTTGCTTCAGTTTTTATTGTGCCAACGAAGCTGCTACTAATCTGTCATGCGAACTGAATTATACGCAGACTAGTTTTTTTGAAAGGGGGATGATGCTTGAAATAATTCTCTTCTCCTGTTAACCATGGTTACCGCCAAAGAAACGTGTAATCATCATTGCTTTGCATTAAAAGTGATTTACAGACAAGGACATTGCTGCTTGTAAGATTGGTTTTAAATCATTTAGCACAGGGATGGGGAATCCTCCAGACCGCTAGCTGTTTTGTGGTCTGCAATGTTATTTGATCCGGCCCTCTTGTAGATTCCTGGTGGGCTGCAGCCATATTTTTCCACCCACTGGTCCTTTAATTTTTCTGTCGACTACGCACACAGCTTTCACTAATAAATGCTGCAGCACACACAATGCCGGACTATGTATGATGCTCACCAGTACCAGTGTCAGAATGTCCTTTTTGGGTGGACTTAGGAGACACTGAGACTGCAGAGCATGCTATGTGATGTATACAGCAGTTTCAGTTCTTTCTATGTGATGTGATGTCTGTCTCCTGACTCCATTGTCATTAGAAGTTGCAACACTTAAAGGGATGTTCAGATTCATACTGCGATGGGAATAGCTGTCTTGATTATAAAATCAGCAGTGAGGGCTGAGCTATGCAGTGTAGGTAAAGTCTATAGAAGTGAATGGGAAAAGCCTTCCCTTAACAACCCCCACAATTCAGATTTTCCCCAGTAAGTGTAATATCTATCTTGGAGTATCTAGAGTCCTGAATTTTAAATAATTCTTTTAAATTTGTAATTAGTAATTATTAGGCTTCACAATGGGTTACATCTGCCCAGGCTCTTGTACATTAGCAGTCTCAGAACATGTATTGCATTGACAAGTAATTTCAGTAATTGGTGGAGAGACGGATTCAGGTTGAGCTTTGGCACCTTGGTTAGTGTTACTTATACAGAATCCAACTCCGATTGGTGAATAGTAAGGGAATTAACCTGACATATTTCCATTTTTGTTTCCTGAGATTTTTACACAGATAAGGTGAAGGCAAGCAATGTGAGGTTAAGGAAATGTATAGCACGATATGTTTCATATTGTGAAAATGATTTGATTATGGAGCCTAGCTTATACTCTATAACTTAATTTAAAAATGCAAATAACTCTTGATAGAATAATTCAGTATAATATCGGCACTTTTCTCATTAAATGCACAGACTACTTAAGACATGGAAAAGCAATTATAAGTCAGGGAAATGAAAAAAAAAAAACCTTGAGAAAAGAATAGCAAATGTGAGTAGACTGAACTAATAATGAGATTCAGGGATGCATCTTGTTCTACAAAAAGTTATTTTTTCTGACAATTCCCAGCAGAACTTGGGTGATTAACCCAGCTACTGCTGTAGGGCTGCCGACAACCCTACGTGTTGCTAACTTATATCTGGAGAATGCATGTCCACTACCTAATACATTATGAACGATGTATATTTCAGACCTCGGATAAGAGATGTAAAGTCTGCTGATACCTCTTGACTAGAGTTGAGCGACTTTGGTCGGATCGGGTTTCGTGAAACCCGAATGAAACAAAATTTGAGTCGGATGAAACTGGTCCGACTAGGGCAAAAAAAAGTCAGAGTTTCGTCCGAAACCCGACACCAATGCAAGTCAATGGGGAATAAAAGTCGGCATTGAGTGGATGAATGTCATCCGCTCAATGCCGACTTTTATCTCCCATTGACTTGCATTGGGGTCAGGTTTCGGATGAAACTCCAACTTTTTTTTGCCCTAGTCGGACCAGTTTCATCCGACTCAAATTTTGTTTCATTCGGGTTTCACGAAACCCGATCCGACCAAAGTCGCTCAACTCTACTCTTGAACACTACAAAATTAAAATATTAGCTACAATTATAACTAAAAATATACAGTTGTGTGAAAAAGTATTTCCCCCTTCCTGATTTCCTATTGTTTTGCATGTTTGTCACACTTAAATGTTTCAGATCACCAAACAAATTTTAACCCCTTCACCCCCAAGGGTGGTTTGCACGTTCATGACCAGGCCAATTTTTACAATTCTGACCACTGTCCCTTTATGAGGTTATAACTCTGGAACGCTTCAACGGATCTAGGCGATTCTGAGATTGTTTTCTCGTGACATATTGTACTTCACTTTAGTGGTAAAAAATTTTCGCTATAGCTTGCGTTTATTTATGAAAAAAACAGAAATATGGCAAAAATTTTGACAATTTTGCAATTTTCAAACTTTGAATTTGTATGCCCTTAAAACAGAGAAATATGTGACACAAAATAGTTACTAAATAACATTTCCCACATGTCTACTTTACATCAGCACAATTTGGGAAACAACATTTTTTTTTGTTAGGAAGTTATAAGGGTTAAAATTTGACAAGCGATTTCTAATTTTTACAACAAAACTTACAAAACCATTTTTTTTAGGGACCACCTCACATTTGAAGTCACTTTGAGGGGTCTATATGGCAGAAAATACCCAAAAGTGACACCATTCTAAAAACTGCACCCCTGAAGCTACTCAAAACTACATTCAAGAAGATTATTAACCCTTCAGGTGCTTCACAGGAGCAGAAGCAACGTGGAAGGAAAAAATGAACATTTAACTTTTTAGTCACAAAAATAATATTTTAGCAACAATTTTTTTATTTTCCCAAGGGTAACAGGAGAAATTGGACCCCAAAAGTTGTTGTCAAATTTGTCCTGAGTACGCTGATACCCAATATATGGGGGGGAACCACTGTTTGGGCACAAGGCAGGGCTCAGAAGGGAAGGAGCCCCGTTTGACTTTTTCAACCTAAAATTGGCTGGAATTGAGATCGGACGCCATGTCGCGTTTGACGAGTGTCTGATGTGCCTAAACAGTGGAAACCCCCCACAAGTGACCCTATTTTGGAAACTAGACCCCCTAAGGAACTTATCTAGATGTGTGGTGACCACTTTGAACCCCCAAGGGCTTCACAGAAGTTTATAACACCCGGGCGTGAAAATAAAAAATCATATTTTTTCCACAAACATGATCATTTAGTTCCCAATATTTTGTTTTCCCAAGGGTAACAGGAGAAATTGGACCCCAAAGGTTCTTGTCAAATTTGTCCTGAGTACGCTGATACCCAATATGTGGGGGGGAACCACTGTTTGGGCACATGGCAGGGCTCAGAAGGGAAGGAGCCCCGTTTGACTTTTTCAACCTAAAATTGGCTGGAATTGAGATCGGACGCCATGTCGCGTTTGACGAGCGTCTGATGTGCCTAAACAGTGGAAACCCCCCACAAGTGACCCCATTTTGGAAACTAGACCCCCTAAGGAACTTATCTAGATGTGTGGTGACCACTTTGAACCCCCAAGGGCTTCACAGAAGTTTATAACACCCGGGCGTGAAAATAAAAAATCATATTTTTTCCACAAACATGATCATTTAGTCCCCAATATTTTGTTTTCCCAAGGGTAACAGGAGAAATTGGACTCCAAAGGTTGTTGTCAAATTTGTCCTGAGTACGCTGATACCCAATATGTGGGGGGAACCACTGTTTAGGCACATGGCAGGGCTCAGAAGGGAAGGAGCCCCATTTGACTTTTTCAACCTAAAATTGGCTGGAATTGAGATCGGACGCCATGTCACGTTTGACGAGCGTCTGATGTGCCTAAACAGTGGAAACCCCTCACAAGTGACCCCATTTTGGAAACTAGACCCCCTAAGGAACTTATCTAGATGTGTGGTGACCACTTTGAACCCCCAAGGGCTTCACAGAAGTTTATAACACCCGGGCGTGAAAATAAAAAATCATATTTTTTCCACAAACATAATCATTTAGTCCCCAATTTTTTGTTTTCCCAAGGGTAACAGGAGAAATTGGACTCCAAAGGTTGTTGTCAAATTTGTCCTGAGTACGCTGATACCCAATATGTGGGGGGAACCACTGTTTAGGCACATGGCAGGGCTCAGAAGGGAAGGAGCCCCGTTTGACTTTTCAACCTAAAATTGGTTGGAATTGAGATCGGACGCCATGTCACGTTTGACGAGCGTCTGATGTGCCTAAACAGTGGAAACCCCCCACAAGTGACCCCATTTTGGAAACTAGACCCCCTAAGGAACTTATCTAGATGTGTGGTGACCACTTTGAACCCCCAAGGGCTTCACTAAAGATTATAATGCCTAGGCGTGAAAATATAAAATCCTGTTTTGTTCCCACATAAATGATCATTTAGTCCCCAATTTTTAATTTTCCCAAGAGTAACAGGAGAAATTGGACCCCAAAAGTTGTTGTCCAATTTGTCCTGAGTACCCTGATACCCCACATGTGGGAGAAAACTACTGTTTGGGCACACGTCAGGGCTCGAAAGGGAAGTAATGACGTTTTGGAAAGCAGACTTTGATGGAATGGTCTGCGGGCGTCATGTTCCATTTGCAGAGCCCTTGATGTTCCTAAACAGTAGAAACCCCCCATAAGTGACCCCATTTTGGAAACTAGACCCCCTAAGGAACTTATCTAGATGTGTGGTGAGCACTTTGAACCCCCAAGTGTTTCACTAAAGATTATAATGCCCAGGCGTGAAAATATAAAATCCTGTTTTGTTCCCACATAAATGATCATTTAGTCCCCAATTTTTAATTTTCCCAAGAGTAACAGGAGAAATTGGACCCCAAAAGTTGTTGTCCAATTTGTCCTGAGTACCCTGATACCCCACATGTGGGAGAAAACTACTGTTTGGGCACACGTCAGGGCTCGAAAGGGAAGTAATGACGTTTTGGAAAGCAGACTTTGATGGAATGGTCTGCGGGCGTCATGTTCCATTTGCAGAGCCCTTGATGTTCCTAAACAGTAGAAACCCCCGATAAGTGACCCCATTTTGGAAACTAGACCCCCTAAGGAACTTATCTAGATGTGTGGTGAGCACTTTGAACCCCCAAGTGTTTCACTAAAGATTATAATGCCCAGGCGTGAAAATATAAAATCCTGTTTTGTTCCCACATAAATGATCATTTAGTCCCCAATTTTTAATTTTCCCAAGAGTAACAGGAGAAATTGGACCCCGAAAGTCGTTGTCCAATTTGTCCTGGGTACTCTGGTACCCCACATGTGGGAAAAAACTGTTTAGGCACACGTTGGGGCTCGAAAGGGAAGTAGTGTTGTTTTGGAATGCAGACTTTGAAGGTCTGCTGGCGTCATGTTCCATTTGCAGAGTCCCTGATGTGCCTAAACAGGAAAAAACCCCACATATGACATCATTTTGGATACTAGACCCCCAATGAACAAATCTAGATGTGCCCCCAACTAATCTAATGTAAATTAGTAGTGCATGGAGGTGTGGTACAATTTGAAGCAATCCTTCATGGACAGGCCAGGTTTTTCGGGGCAGGTGTCGCACTGGTAAATGGTGTCCCTGCGTATTCCTTTTTTGTAACACACTCGACACCTTTTTTGCGGCTTACCTTTTCTTGGGGTTGGCGGGACCACCCCCCCGGAAAATGCTGACCTGGGACAATACGAGCACCTTCAGTTCCTGAAGTACTGGGGCCCGCTCCTTCCTGAGCGCCAAACATCATGGCCTTAACCACTACCTCCTGGAAATGAAGGTACGCCGTATCGCTGGGGCATGCACATTGTGACAGCAGGAATGCGTTGAGCATTGCCATTTGGACGATGTGCACGGCCAGCTTTTTGTACCACACCTTGGCCTTCCTCAATGCATTGTACGGTTGGAGGAGTTGATCGGAGAGATCAACTACCCCCCATTTTTTTGTTGTACCCCACTACACATGTCGGTTTAAGGACCTGTGTAGAGGTACCCCGTACAGTGCAGAGGGTACTGCCATCACCGTGTATGGTGGTCAAGAGATGGACATCTCTCTTGTCCTTGTACTTGACCACCAGCAGGTGGTCGCTACATTGGGCTCTGCTCTCACCTTTTTGGAGCATCTGCCCAAGTAGGGTCTTCGGGAGGCCTCTCTGATTTTTGCGGACAGTACTGCAGGTTGCGGTACGTCGCTCAGAGAGGGATTTGTAGAGTGGGATGCTGGTATAAAAGTTATCAGTGTAGAGGTGATAACCTTTATCCAGCAGTGGGTGCACCAAATCCCACACAATTTTCCCACTCACTCCCAGGAAAGGAGGACACTCAGGGGGTTCAATCCGGGTGTCCTTCCCTTCGTAAACTCTAAACTTGTGGGTGTACCCTGAGGTACTCTCACACAACTTATAGAGTTTGATTCCGTACCTGGCCCTCTTACTGGGCAGGTATTGACGGAATCGCAGCCTTCCCTTGAAGTGAACCAAGGACTCATCCACGCAGATGTCCCTTTGGGGCACGTACACTTCAGCAAACTTTTTGTTGAAGTGTTCGATGACCGGCCGAACTTTGAACAGACGGTCAAAGTTGGGGTCATCTTGTGCGGGACACTGTGCATTATCAGTATAATGCAGAAACTTGTGGATGGCCTCAAAACGCGTCCGGGCCATGACCATTCGGAACACTGGAGTGTTGTATAAAATATCAACACTCCAATATTGCCGAATTTCCGGCTTCTTCAGTATCCCCATATGGAGGACCAGGCCCCAAAACTGCGTCATTTCAACTGCGTCTACAGGAGACCAGTTTGAAAATGTTGAACGCGGGTTTTGCTCCAAAAATTGACGAGCGTACAAATTAGTTTGCTCCACCATGAGGTTAACAAAATCCTCAGAGAAAAAGACTTTGAAAAAGTCAATTTCTGTGAGGCCGGTGGTGTCAAACTTGATTCCTGATTCTGCCACAAAATCAGGAATCAGTGGCTCGTAATTTTCGGGGGGCAAGGTCCATACGGGGAGCACTGGGTCAGCTGCGGGCATGGTGGGCGCTGCCTCATCTTCTGTCCTGGAGCGTCTGCGTGGCGGTTCCGCAGGACCCGAGGAGGAAGATGAGGAGGGGGAAGAGGAAGAAGAAGAGGATGAAGAATCCGAAAAATAAAGAAAAGTCGGATCATCATCCAAATCGCTATCAGTTTCGGAGGCAAGTAAAGCATATGCCTCCTCCACTGAATAGTGCTGTTGGGATGAATTTGATGACATTTTTGTGCAAATATGGTGCTTGGGTGTACACTTTATTGAAAACTGTATGTGTACGTGAGGGGGGGGGAGTGATTGGTGTAAACTTTCTGTAAAGAAAAAGCTGTGGAAAAAAGTCTAAAACAGCAGGCCCTAGCTGATAAGTGTCACTTATCAAAACTAGGCTGCTGGATGTGCGCACGGGGTGGCGCAAGGCGGGGGTGGAAAAAAAAAAAAAAGGAAAACGGCAAACTCTGATAAATGAACTGTGTCACTTATCCAAGTTTCGCAGCTGCGGGATGTGTGTACGGAGGGGCTAAGGAAAAAAAAGCGAGCTCAAGTGTTGATCGGTGAACTGCGTCACCAATCAACGCTCGGCGGCTGCGCACGTAGGTGGCGCAAAAGTGGGGTGGAGGGGGGTAAAAATAGGGGGAAGGGGGATGGGGGGATTGGGGTGGATGAAGAGAGATTGGGCAGGGATCAACAGTTAGGGTTGTAGTTAGGTGGCACAAAGGGGGGTGAAAAAAATGAAAAGCGGCAGGCACAAGCTTGGATAAGTGACGTGTGTCACTTATCCAACTTTTGCGGCTGCGGGATGTGTGTACGGAAGTGGCGCAAAGGGGGCTAAGGAAAAAAAAGCGAGCTTAAGTGTTGATCGGTGAACTGCGTCACCAATCAACGCTCGGCAGCTGCGCACGGAGGTGGCGCAAAAGTGGGGTGGAGGGGGGTAAAAATAGGGGGATGGGGGATTGGGGTGGATGAAGAGAGATTGGGCAGGGATCAACAGTTAGGGTTGTAGTTAGGTGGCACAAAGGGGGGTGAAAAAAATGAAAAACGGCAGGCACAAGCTTGGATAAGTGACGTGTGTCACTTATCCAACTTTTGCGGCTGCGGAATGTGTGAACGGAAGTGGCACAAAGGGGGCTAAGGAAAACAAAAGCGAGCGCGAGTGTTGATCGGTGAACTGCGTCACCGATCAACGCTCGCCGGCTGCGCACGGAGGTGGCGCAAAAGTGGGGTGGAGGGGGGTAAAAGGGGGTGAAGGGGGGTAAGAGGGGGGGTGGAGGGGGGATGGGGGGATGAAGATAGATTGGGGGGGTGAAGATAGACTGGGCAGGGGATCAGGGATCAATTAACACTTACAATTGTAGTTTTCTTTCTTCTTCTTTCTTCTGCAGGGATTGTGATGCTACAAGCTGTGGCACCACAATACCCAGCACAGGAGCTCTTGCTGCGTCCGACCTCTCTGCAGGAATCCTCAGCTAGAGTGAGGACCCCTGCAGACAGGTCAGACAGGTCAAAGGCAGGTCAGGGGGCAGGTCACAGAGCGGTCACATCACTGCTGTGACCTGTCATTGGTGGGATCGAATGATTACATCGATCCCACCAATCCCTGATCTGCCTGGTGACCATGGCAACTGCCTAGAATCGGAGCTCACAGCTCCGATTACTAGGCAGGTCATGCCCAGGTCACCAGCAGGGCACAGAGCGGTCACATGGTGACCGCAGCTGTGCCCTGTGGTTGGCGCGATCGCCGATCTAATCGATCGCGCCAGCCAACTCCTGCAGGCCCTGCTGGGCCTGCATCAGGCTCCAGCACGATCGGTGCTAATATAGCACCGATCCTGGCCGGTACTGGCAGGGCACAGCGGCGATATAGCGCCGCTGTGCACTGCGATTGGCGCGATCGATCAGATCGGCGATCGCGCCAATCTGGGTGCTTTTTGCCGGTGCCTGGCGTTGCCAGGCACCGGCTCTAGGATCGAGTACATCGGTACTCGATCCCAGCCTAGGACATCATTGTTTCAGCCAAGCTGATTGGCTGAAACAATGAGAAACGCTGCGATTGGCTGTTCAGAATTGAACAGCCAATCACAGCGCTCTGGATGCCGGGGGGGTGGGATCGCAGCCCGGGATGCCGACGCCATCTTTTCTAAGGTGGGATGGCGTCGGAATTTTAATGCGATCACCGCGACTTTAGTCGCGGTATCGCATTAAAGGGCCCGACGTACTATCCCGTCCACGGTCATACGGGCCCGGGTACCGTGGACGGGATAGTACGTCGGATGTCAGGAAGGGGTTAATATTAGACAAAGATAACACTAGTAAGCACAGAATGCAGTTTTTAAATGAAGGTCTTTATTATTAAGGGAAAAAGAAATCCAAACCTACTGGGCCCTGTATGAAAAAGTGATTGCCCCTAAACCTAATAACTGGCTGGGCCACCCTTAGCAGCAACAATTGCAATCAAGCGTTTGTGATAACTGGCAATCAATCTTTTACAATGCTCTGGAGGAATTCTGACCCACTCATCTTTGCAGAATTGTTGTAACTCATCCACATTGGAGGATTATAAGCATGAACCGCCTTTTTAAGGTCATGCCACAGCATCTCAATTGGATTAATGTCAGGATTGTGACTCGGCCACTCCAAAGTCTTAATTCTATTTTTCTGAAGCCATTCAGAGGTGGACTTGCTGGTGTGTTTTGGATCATTGTCCTGCTGCATAAACCAAGTGTGCTACAGCTTGAACAGATAGCCAGACATTCTCCTTCAGGATTTTTTGGTAGACAGCAGAATTCATGGTACCATTTAACAAAGCAAGACTTCCAGGCCCTGAAGCAGTAAAAGAGCCCCAGACCATTACACTACCACCATCATATTTTACTGTTGATATGATGTTCCTTTTCTGAACTGCTGTTAACTTCTACACCAGATGTAATGGGACATACACCTTCCAAAAAGTTCAACTTTTGTCTCATCAGTGCACGGAGTATAAACCCAAAAGTCTTGGGGATAATCAAGATATTTTCTGGCAAAACCGAATCAAGCCTTTATGTTCATATTGTTCAGCAGTGGTTTTCATCTTTTAACTCTGTCATGCAGGTCATTTTTTTCCCAGTCTTTTTCTTATGGTGGAGTCATGAACATTGACCTTAACTGAGGCAAGTGATACCTGCAGTTCTTTGGATGTTGTTGTCGGGTCAGATGTGATCTCTTGGATGAGTTGCCGCTGCATTCTTGGGGTAATTTTGGTAGGTTAGCCACTCCTGGGAAGGTTCACTACTGTTCAATGTTTGCGCCATTTATGGATAATATCTCTCTCGCTGTGGTTCGCTGGAGTCCTAAAGCTTTAGAAATGGCTTTATAACCTTTTCCAGTCTGATATATGTCAATTACTTTGTTTCTCATTTGTTCCAGAATTTCTTTGGATTGTGGCATGATGTCTAGCTTTTAAGAATCTTTTGGCATACTTCACTTTGTCAGACAGGTCATATTTAAGTGATTTCTTGATTGAGAACAGGTGTGGCAGTAATAAGGCTTGCGTGTGGCTAGGTAGTTTGAATTCAGTTTCCCAAAGATGGTAAAAACCACAGTTCCCTTAATAATAAAGACCTTCATTTAAAAACGGCATTTTGTGTTTACTTGTGTTATCTTTTTAAGTCTGACAAACATGCAAAAGAATAGGAAATCAAGAAAGGAGGAAATACTTTTTCATCACTGGCAAAGTGCAGAATGGGAGATACGTTTTACTGAGTCTATTAGTTTCAATGATTTGAAATCCAGAAGTTTCCTCCAGAACACTATGTGTTGAGAGGGGTTAATAGGCCATCTTAAGGGTGGGTTTTTGTGGACAACCATAGAGCGGGTGGGAGGTTCTCTCTACCCCAGGGTGTGATCTGGGGTTTAAATAGTTGGCCTACAGAGGCATTCAGTGTTTGGTAGGCCTTGAGAGTGGAACTCCAGTGCTAGGTGTCCTGGCAAGGAAGTTGAACCTGTAAATGTTTTATATTTTCCTGAGCGGGTAGATCTCTGCAACCACATGGACTGTGCTGTATGTTTTGCTTTTTTTTTTTTTACCTTAGGCCAGGAAGGCCTTGTTTATTTTGATAACTGTGCACTACTTATGCAGCACTCTTAATACACCAGTGAACGTCTTAAAGAGATAGTGTTCCGTTGTCTACCTTCGTGTGCAGCCAAGTGAGCCGATCTACCTCTATATATGGTAATACTGATTACAATGATACCTGGGTTGATGAAATCCATCTTGTGGTTGTTGTTTAATCTTTATTTTCAGTATTCAGTTAATGAGATCCTCGCGCTTTGGGGTGGGCCTGTAGGCGGGGCTCTGCTTAGGTATTCATGACCTAGTTTTACATACTGGATATAGTATGTTTTGGGAAAAAAAATCACATTTAGCCGGCAGGCGCCGGTGCTGTAGCATGATAGCATCTATAATTCTATAATGTTCATTTAATTATTATATTTGGTGATATATATATAATTTTCTGAATCAATTTATATCTCTCAAAATAGCGCTGGCCGCACCTGCGCAATAGCATTTATTGGTGATCTGATGGATGCTACTACCAAAGTGCTGCCGCCCCCATTTTGCTAGTGAAAAAAAATAATCTCCATCAAGATGGCACAAATAATTTCATCACCTGCTCAGCATTAATTCCATCACCTATGCGATACTAAGGAAATCCTGAAAACATGACCTGTTGGTAGGTCTTGAGGACTGGAGTTGAGAATCACGATGGTAGATGCTACAGCACACAGGTGCCACCGGCGCCATCTTGGTGGAAACACATTTTTTTTTTCGCTGTAGCAAAGTGTGGCCAGTGGCACCTGCGCAGTAGCATCTATTGGATCACCGATAGATGCTACTGTGCGCGCGTGGCCGGTGCCATTTTGATAGAGAATTATTTTTTTCTGAATACATTTATATCACCAAATAAAATAATTAAATGGACATTATAGATGCGATCATGCTACATGCTACAGCGCAGATGTTGCCACCCACCTGCTGAATGTGAATTTTTTTTTTCAAAACATATTATATTCAGTATGTAAAATAGGGGGTAGGTCACTGAGTGATCAGTTACCTGTCATAAGCCATACAGATGAATATGTAATCAGAGCATCACATGAAAACCCCCCACAGGCCGCCCCAGAGCATGAGAAGCTCATTAACTGAACACGGAAAATAAAGATTAAACAACAACCACAGGACGGATTTCATCAACCAAGGTATCATTTTAATCAGTATAACAACACCGACCTGACACTGTCTGTAAGGTTACTGTGCACAATCCCGCTGACAGGTTCCCTTTAACCCTATTTTCATGTTATAGTTTAAAAAAATGTTCTATGAAACAGAGTCTTGTCAAAATCTTGGAACTTTTTCTTGTGTTCAGTGAGATGTTAAAATATTACTTTTCAAAGGACGTGTATTTTTTAGGCTGAGCATAAAGACAAGAACACTATGTATCTAAATTGTGGGAATTTGCTGTGGTAGGCACTGGAAGGGACACAGTAAAGAGGCACAGGCAGGTTTTCAGTTCAAGCTCAGTGTTTTATCCACACTAGTAGCAGAAGAAAAAAAAAGTCTTATAACAGACAAAGCAAAAGTCCAGCTTGTTTCCACCACATAGGTTAGGGCCCAGACGTGCCAGTTCGCAGAGGTCTGATGTTGCCACAAAACACCCTTCAGCTCTTTCCCACCCACCAACCCACTGAAGATTTTGTCTATTTATGCTGTCCTCAGACCTGCAGCTGTGCAATCCGGGCATTGCCCCAAAAACCTGGACTAGCAGAGAAGGTCCAGGCCAGGTCTTGACCTTCTTCCCTGCAGTGTGAAAGGTACTTGCTTGAGGGAATATATCTACCATCCAGCACCATACCCTTCACTGCGTCACTATATACATGTATATATAGTGCTCAGCATAAATGAGGCACTATACAGTTAAAAACTTTTGGTCACAGCCATTATGGTGAATGTGGATATAATACAAACAGAGTTCATGGAAAGTCATCTTGGGGAATTCTATTACTACAGAGATAAATGAGGTGGTAGAAGTCTGCTACACATTCTCTGGATGATAAATTGTCTAAGAAGACACAACCTGCTACAGTTTCACTGAGATCTTTTGTCTTACAGGAAAAAATAACTAGAAGCTAGTGTTAGGTCAGATGGGAGCCCTGGTAGATTATAATTGGGTCAGATGTGGCAGAAGCCTTAGGCCTGTCCAAATTGCTGTAATCTTCTACAGACTTCTGCAAGATAAATCAACAAGATGTAAACGAAATGTCCCAGTAAAGACAAGAACGTTAAGCAGTTGTTAACAACAAAACATTGCACCTATTCTGATCCTACACAACTAAAATCTAGGGCTAAAGCAAACATTCAGGAAGAATGGGGCCTTCATTTTGGCAAACAAAAAAACCAAAAGGCCTCAAGGCAAAGTTCAAACTGGGTCTTCCACTAGAGTGCAGGTTTGTCACCCAAGTGAGAAAGTTTTCCAAAACCCTTTAACTAATTCCCAAACCCTAAGGGCCCCGTTACACGTATCAATGTCCCAGTGATCCCACCAACGACCCGACGTGGATGGGATCGCTGGGACATAGTTAGCTGATCGCTGGTGAGCTGTCACATAGACAGCCCCTCCAGCGATCAGGACCAGCGAGCAAGCTGGTTTCCAAGGTAAACAGCGGGTATCTAAGAGCCGCGTGGCTCTTAGATACCCGCTGTTTACCTTGGAAACCAGCGTCGCTGATTATTGCTCTCCCACTGCCACATGCAGTGATGGGCGCTGGCCAGCGGGAGACCAACAATCAAAAAACGGCCCAGGACGTTCGAGCGCTATCAGCGATACCCGGCAGGGGTCCGGTCGCTGATCCATGTCACACACAGCGATGTCGCTGGCGAGATCGCTGTGGCGTCACAAAATCAGCGATCTCACTGTGTGTGACGGGGCCTTTAGTATGTTAACAATGCTGTTCTGGAGATGGGAGTTTTGCATAGGTCAAGACCCCTAGTTCGTTTTAACTATGATATGTATGTATTTGCACAAAGTACTTGATCGATATGTATTGTCCACTGTTGCTGAAAAGTTTATGTATTATGTGAATTTCATTGCCACTGCAAAGTGGTAGGAAGATATGGCTTCTCTCACCCTCTGTGAGTGGCAGTTATAAGCGCACCCAGTCACTGACTTATGTTACGGGGGCAACCCTGCTGTGTCCTACAGAGATTTGGTTCCTCGACCTATCTGTTGCCAGTAGGGCCTGTTTTAGGCAGCTTCACCCACCATTCCTTGCTCGAACATTTGCTCAGTCAGTCTATGTGCATGCAAACTCCTGTATCCAGCTTCCTGTTTACTACCCAGCCTTTTTATTAGTCCTGCATAACCTCTCCTCTCCTGACCTTGATAAGTTTTCTGATCCTGTGCTGCCTGTCCTGACCTCGGACCATCTGATTTTGCCTCTATCTTGACACCCTCCTTGTACCGCATACCTGTATCTCTGTCCCTTCGGTTACCTGCCGCAGTCCCGGGGACTGCTCTGTAGTTGCAACTGGCGACTACCTGCGGCCAAGCCTAAACTCATCACCAGAGGATCCAGTGAACACCAGGTAGTCGCTTAGTCTCGCACCACTAGGGTAAGCCCGACTCAAGGCACAGTGGGTTCACACCCATCAGCATTACAACTGAGAACCAGCTCTGTAGTGCACCAGTGCAGAGCCAGCTGTTATTGACTGGTGGGGTGTGCTTACCGTCACCGCTTTCACTGAAAACTCAAAAGTCATTATCTCTGTAAATTAGAATAATTAACAAAAAACTGCAATAATTTCCTAAGCGTTTAAAAAGGTCCCTTAGTCTGTTTCAGTAGGCTCCACAATCATGGGGAAGACCACTCACTAGACAGTTGTCCAGAAGGCAGTCAGTGATGGACTCCACAAGGAGGGTAAGCCACAAAAATTGCTGTTCATAGGGTGCCTTATCCAAGCATATTAATGGAAAGTTGAGTGGAGGGAAAAAGTGTGGTAGGAAAAGGTGCACAAGCAACCAGGTACTGCAGCCTTGAAAGGATTGTTAAGAAAAGGCCATTCAAAATTTATGGGAGATTCACAAGGAGTGGACTACTGCTGGAGTCATTGCTTCAACAGCCACCACAAAGACGCATCCAGACATGGGCTTCAAGTGTTGCATTCGTTGTGTCAAGTCACTAATGACCAATAGACAATGAGAGAAGCGTCTTACCTGGGTCAAGGAGAAAAAGAACTGGATTGTTGCTCAGTGGTCCAAGGTGTTGTTTGCAGATGAAAGTAAATTTTGCATTTCATTTGGAAATCAAGGTCCCAAAGTATGGAGAAAGAGTGGGGAGGCACACAATCCAAGCTGCTTGAGGTCTAGTGTGAAGTTTTCACAATCAGTGATGGTTTGGGGGGCCATGTCATCTGCTAGTGTAGGTCCACTGTGTTTTATCAAGACCAAAGTCAGCACAGCCGTCTACCAAGAAATTTTAGAGCACTTCATGCTTCCCTCTGCCGACAAGCTTTTTGGAGATGGCAATTTGATTCTCCACCAGGACTTGGCACCTGTCCACACTGCCAAAAGTACCTATACCTGGTTTAAAAACAACAGTACTGTATCACTGTGCTTGATTGGCAGCAAACTCGCCCGACATTAACGCAATACAGAATCTATGCAGTATTGTCAAGAGGAAGATGAGAGACATCAGACCCAACAATGCAGATGAGCTGAAGGCTGCTATCAAAGCAACCTGGGCTTCCATAACACCTCAGCAGTGCCACAGGCAGATCGCCTCCATGCCATCCATGCCATGCCACATTAATGCAGTAATTGATGCAAAAGGAGCCACGACCAAGTATTGAGTGCATTTACTGAACATACATTTCAGTAGGTCAACATTTCGGATTGTTGTATTCAGACCCCTTTAAATTTTTCACTCTTTGTTTCATTGCAACCATTTGGTAAATTCAAAAAAGTTCATCTTTTCCTCATTAATGTCCACTCTGCACCCCATCTTGACTGAAAAAACCCAGAAATGTAGAAATTTTTGCAAATTTATTAACAAAGGAAAATTGAAAAATCACATGGTCATAAGTATTCGGACTCTTTGCTCAGTATTGAGTAGAAGCACCCTTTTGAGCTAGTACAGCCATGAGTCTTCTTGGGAATGAAGCAACAAGTTTATCACACCTGCATTTGGGGATCCTCTGCCATTCTTCCTTGCAGATCCTCTCCAGTTTCGTCAGGTTGGATGGTGAACTTTGGTGGACAGCCAATTTCAGGTCTCTCCAGAGATGCTCAATTGGGTTTAGGTCAGGGTTCTGGCTGGGCCAGTCAAGAATGGTCAGAGTTGTTCTGAAGCCACTCTTTTGTTATTTTAGCTGTGTGCTTAGTGTCATTGTCTTGTTGGAAGGTGAACCTTTGGCCAAGTCTGAGGTCCAGAGCACTCTGGAAGAGGTTTTCATCCAGGATATCGCTGTACTTGGCTGCATTCATGTTTCCTTCAATTGCAACCAGTTGTCCTGTCCCTGCAGCTGAAAGACACCCCCACAGCATGATGCTGCCACCATCATGTTTCACTATTGGGACTGTATTGGGCAGGTGATGAACAGTACCTGGTTTTCTCCACACATACCGCTTAGAATTATCACCAAAAAGTTCTGTCTTCATCTCATCAGACCAGAGAATCTTATTTCTCATAGTCTGGGAGTTCTTCATGTGTTTTTTAACAAACTCTATGCGGGTTTTCATATGTCTTGCACTGATGGGAGGCTTCCTTTGGGCCACTCTGCCATAAAGGCCCGACTGGTGGAGGGCTGCAGTGATAGTTGACTTTGTGGAACTTTCTCCCATCTCCCTACTGCATCTGTGGAGCTCAGCCACAGTGATCTTGGGTTGGTACTTTACATCTCTCACCAAGGCTCTTCTCTCATAATTGCTCAGTTTGGCTGGATGGCCAGGTCTAGGAAGACTTCTGGTGGTCCCAAACTTCTTCCATTTAAGGTTTATGGAGGCCATTGTGCTCTTAGGAACCTTGAGTACAGCAGAAATTATTTTGGAACCTTGGCCAGATGTGTGCCTTGCCACAATTCTGTCTCTGAGCTACTTGGCCAGTTCCTTTGCCATCATGATTCTCATTTCGTCTGACATGCACCGTGAGCTGTGAGATCTTATATAGACAGGTGTGTGCCTTTCCAAATCAAGTCCTTTCAGTTTAATTAAACACAGCTGGACTCCAGTGAAGGAGTAGAACCATTTAAAGGAGCATCACAAGGAAATGGACAGCATGTGACTTAAATATGTCTGAGCAAAGGGTCTGAATACTTTTGACCACGTGATATTTCAGTTTTTCTTTTTTAATAAATTTGCAAAAATTTCTACATTTCTGGTTTTTTTTCAGTCAAGATGGGGTGCAGAGTGTACATTAATGAGAGAAAAACGAACTTTTTTGAATTTACCAGGGGTCTGAATACTTCACGTACCCACTGTATATGCAGCTCTGGCAAATATTAAGAGACCACTGCACAGTTTTATAAAATTCAGCTCCTCTACATGTCTGACAGCCATTCCATTCCAGTTTCAGTTGAATTCCAACCAGAGTACACCTCATTCTACTTAATGTGCTTCTGATTAGGTGATCGCCTGAACCAAATCTAATTTAATGAAGGAAAGTATAAAAAAGCCCTGCTGTGGTGTTCACAATCCTCTTGCAATAGGACAAGCTGGATGGCAAAACAACTGCTAGTAATATCCCAAAAGTAATAGGAATGACAAAATAACTTTTAACCATGCCAAAGGAGTCAAAAAGTCTTGAGTGAGGAAAAGGAAGGCTCAATTCTGGCTTTACTAGCAGAGGGATACAGTGAGCGTTATGTTGCCTCCATCCTTAAAATTTCTAAGACGGCAGTAAATTACAACCAGGTCAAGCAGAAGACATTGGGGACAACAAAGCTACAGACCGGCAGAGGGCAAAAACGACTCTCCACTGACCAGGATGACCATCATCTTATTTGAATGTCACTCAGTAATAGCAGGATAACATCAAGTGACCTACAAAAGGAATGGCAATTGGCAGCTGGGGTGAGGTGCACTGCAAAAACAGTTCATAACAGGCTCCTAGACGCAGGGCTCAAGTCATGTAAAGCTAGAAAAAAGCCTTTCATCAATGAGAAGCAAAGGAGAGCTGAAGTTTGCCAAACACCATAAGGATTGGACCATAGAGGACTGAGTAAGGTAATCTTCCTTGATGAGTCTAATTTTCAGCTTTGTCCAACACCTGGTCATCTAATGGTTAGATGTAGACTTGGAGAGGCGTACAAGCAAAAGTGTCTTGCACCCACTGTGAAATTTGGTGGAGGATTGGTGATGATCTTGGAATGTTTCAGCAAGGCTGGAATTGGGCAGGTTAATCTTTGCGAAGGACGTATGAATCAAGCCGCATACAAGGTTATCTTGGAAAAACAGTTGATTCCTTCTGCTCAGGCAATGTTCCCCAACTCTGAGGACTGGTTTTTCCAGCAGGACAATGGGTGATGTCACACAACTAGGTCAATCAGTGTGTGGATGAAGGACCACCACATCAAATACCTGTCATGGCCAGCCCATTCTCCAGACCTAAACCCCATTGAAAACCTCTGGAATGTAAGGAGAGGAAGATAGATAGTCACAAGCCATCAAACAAAGAAGAACTGCTTAAATTTTTGTACCAGCAGTGGCATAAGGTCACCCAAAAGCAGTGTGAAAGACTGGTGGAAAACATGCCAAACCCCATGGCCCACAATGTGTGTGTATATATATATATATATATATATATATATATATATATATATATACACAGTGGGGCAAAAAAGTATTTAGTCAGTCAGCAATAGTGCAAGTTCCACCACTTAAAAAGATGAGAGGCGTCTGTAATTTACATCATAGGTAGACCTCAACTATGGGAGACAAACTGAGAAAAAAAAATCCAGAAAATCACATTGTCTGTTTTTTTTTCATTTTATTTGCATATTATGGTGGAAAATAAGTATTTGGTCAGAAACAAAATTTCATCTCAATACTTTGTGATATATCCTTTGTTGGCAATGACAGAGGTCAAACGTTTTCTGTAAGTCTTCACAAGGTTGCCACACACTGTTGTTGGTATGTTGGCCCATTCCTCCATGCAGATCTCCTCTAGAGCAGTGATGTTTTTGGCTTTTCGCTTGGCAACACGGACTTTCAACTCCCTCCAAAGGTTTTCTATAGGGTTGAGATCTGGAGACTGGCTAGGCCACTCCAGGACCTTGAAATGCTTCTTACGAAGCCACTCCTTCGTTGCCCTGGCGGTGTGCTTTGGATCATTGTCATGTTGAAAGACCCAGCCACGTTTCATCTTCAATGCCCTTGCTGATGGAAGGAGGTTTGCACTCAAAATCTCACGATACATGGCCCCATTCATTCTTTCATGTACCCGGATCAGTCGTCCTGGCCCCTTTGCAGAGAAACAGCCCCAAAGCATGATGTTTCCACCACCATGCTTTACAGTAGGTATGGTGTTTGATGGATGCAACTCAGTATTCTTTTTCCTCCAAACACGACAAGTTGTGTTTCTACCAAACAGTTCCAGTTTGGTTTCATCAGACCATAGGACATTCTCCCCAAACTCCTCTGGATCATCCAAATGCTCTCTAGCAAACTTCAGACGGGCCCGGACATGTACAGGCTTAAGCAGTGGGACACGTCTGGCACTGCAGGATCTGAGTCCATGGTGGCGTAGTGTGTTACTTAAGGTAGGCCTTGTTACATTGGTCCCAGCTCTCTGCAGTTCATTCACTAGGTCCCCCCGCGTGGTTATGGGATTTTTGCTCACCGTTCTTGTGATCATTCTGACCCCACGGGGTGGGATTTTGCGTGGAGCACCAGATCGAGGGAGATTATCAGTGGTCTTGTATGTCTTCCATTTTCTAATTATTGCTCCCACAGTTGATTTCTTCACTCCAAGCTGGTTGGCTATTGCAGATTCAGTCTTCCCAGCCTGGTGCAGGGCTACAATTTTGTTTCTGGTGTCCTTTGACAGCTCTTTGGTCTTCACCATAGTGGAGTTTGGAGTCAGACTGTTTGAGGGTGTGCACAGGTGTCTTTTTATACTGATAACACGTTTAAACAGGTGCCATTACTACAGGTAATGAGTGGAGGAAAGAGGAGACTCTTAAAGAAGAAGTTACAGGTCTGTGAGAGCCAGAAATCTTGATTGCTTGTTTCTGACCAAATACTTATTTTCCACCATCATATGCAAATAAAATGGAAAAAAAAACAGACAATGTGATTTTCTGGATTTTTTTTTCTCAGTTTGTCTCCCATAGTTGAGGTCTACCTATGATGTAAATTACAGACGCCTCTCATCTTTTTAAGTGGTGGAACTTGCACTATTGCTGACTGACTAAATACTTTTTTGCCCCACTGTATATACACACACACACTGCTCAAAGAAATAAAGGGAACATTCAAATAACCAAATAACACATCCTAGATCTGAATGAATGAAATATTCTCATTGAATATTTTGCTCTGTACAAAGTTGAATGTGCTGACAACAAAATCACACAAAAATCATCAATGGAAATCAAATTTATTAAATACCAATGGAGGCCTGGATTTGGAGTCACACACAAAATTAAAGTGGAATGTATTGTCCTTAAAACAAGGCAAAATGAGGCTCAGTATTGTGTGTGGCCTCCACGTGAATGTATGACCTCCCTACTGCACAACGCCTGGGCATGCTCCTGATGAGACGGCGGATGGTCTCCTGAGGGATCTCCTCCCAGACCTGGATTAAAGCATCCGCCAACTCCTGGCCAGTCTGTGGTGCAACATGATGTTGGTGGATGGAGCAAGACATGATGTCCCAGATGTGCTCAATAGGATTCAGGTCTGGGGAACGGGAGGGCCAGTCCATAGCTTCAATTCCTTCATCTTGCAGGAACCGCTGACACACTCCAGCCACAGGAGGTCTGGCATTGTACTGCATTAGGAGGAACCCAGGGCCAACCGCACTAGCAGATGCTCTCATAATGGGTCTGAGGATCTCATCTCGGTACCAAATGGCAGTCAGGCTACCTCTGGCAAGCACATGAAGGGCTGTGCGGCCCTCCAAAGAAATGCCACCCCACACCATTACTGTCGCACTGCCAAACCGGTCATGCTGAAGGATGTTGCAGGCAGCAGATCACTCTCTACGGCATCTCCAGACTATGTCACGTCTGTCACATGTGCTCAGTGTGAACCTGCTTTCATTTGTGAAGAGCACAGGGTGCCAGTGGCGAATTTGCCAATCCTGGTGTTCTGTGGCAAATGCCAAGCTTCCTGCATGGTGTTGGGCTGTGAGCACAACCCCCATCTGTGGACGTCGGGCCCTCAGACCATCCTCATGGAGTCGGTTTCTATCCGTTTGTGCAGACACATGCACATTTGTGGCCTGCTGGAGGTCATTTTGCAGGACTCTGGCAGTGCTCCTCCTGTTCCTCCTTGCACAAAGGAGGAGGTAGCGGTCCTGCTGCTGCTGGGTTGTTGCCCTCCTATGGCCCCCTCTACATCTCCTGGTGTACTGGCCTGTCTCCTGGTAGCGCCTCCAGCCTCTGGACACTACGCTGACAGACACGGCAAACCTTCTTGCCACAGTTCGCATTGATGTGCCATCCTGGATGAGCTGCACTACCTGAGCCACTTGTGTGGGTTGTAGAGTCCATCTCATGCTACCACGAGTGTGAAAGCACAACCAACATTCAAAAGTGACCAAAACATCAGCCAGAAAGCATTGGTACTGAGATATGGTCTGTGATCCCCACCTGCAGAACCACTCCTTTATTGAGGGTGTCTTGATAATTGCCAATAATTTCCATCTGTTGTCTATTCCATTTGCACAACAGCATGTGAAATTGATTGTCAATCAGTGTTGCTTCCTAAGTGGACAGTTTGATTTCACAGAAGATTGATTTACTTGGAGTTATATTCTGTTGTTTAAGTGTTCGCTTTATCTTTTTGAGCAGTGTATATACAGGGTGGGCCATGTATATGGAAACACCTAAACAAAATGGGAATGGTTGGTGATATCAACTTCCTGTTTGTGGCACATTAGTATATGGGAGAGGGAAAACATTTCAAGATGGGTGGTGACCATGGCAGCCATTCTGAAGTCAGACATTTTGGATCCAACTTTATTTTTTCCAATGGGAAGAGGGTCATGTGACACATCAAACTTATTGAGAACTAGCTGAAGAGCCCAGCGTTGCCTGGGCATAGTAACCAACTGTGGTTAGTTATAACAAATTATAATGATTATATTGCACATAAAAACCGTGCATCTAATCCTATCCTGTGTGATACTGACTACTGAGCCATGTATCTAATCCTATTCTGTGTGATACTGTCTGCTGAGCTGTGTATCTAATACTATTCTGTGTGATACTGTGTGCTGAGCTGCGTATCTAATCCTATCCTGCGTGATACTGTCTGCTGAGCCGTGTATCTATTCCTTTCCTGTGTGATACTGACTGCTGAGCTGTGTATCTTATCCTATTCTGTAGATACTGACTGCTGAGCCGTGTATCTAATCCTATCCTGTGTGGTACTGACTACTGAGCAGTGTATCTAATCCTTTCCTGTGTGATACTGTCTGCTGGGCTATGTATCTAATCCTATCCGGTGTGATACTGACTGCTGAGCCATGTGTCTAATCCTCTCCTGTGTGATAGTCTGCTGAGCCGTGTATCTAATCCTCTCCTGTGTGATACTGACTGCTGAGCTGTGTATCTAATCCCATCCTGTGTGATACTGCCTGCTGAGCCATGTGTCTAATCCTCTCCTGTGTGATACTGACTGCTGAGCTGTGTATCTAATCCTATCATGTGTGATACTGACTGCTGAGCCGTGTATCTAATCCTATTCTGTGTGATACTGGGCTCCCCCTGCAGTTTGTGACAGAGGGTGGTCTGTGTTGGCAAGGTAATAAATTGTGTTATTTCCAGCTTTACAGAAAGGACAATAACACCACAGAAATGATAAGAATAATAGGCCTCAGTCACCACAACTGTCTACAAAGAAAACTGTTGCTGATAGCAACCAATCACAGCTCATTTTTCATCTTTTAAACAGCTCTGGGACAGCGTGGCGAGTTTTGAGTGGCGACTTTTGTGTTTCGACTTTTATGCGGTGAGGTTGGAGTATGTGTGGTGAAATGTGTGCTGAGGGTGGTATATGTGTTGAAGCACGTGGTAGTGTGTGGCGCATTTTGTGTGTGTGTTCATATCCCCGTGTGTGGTGAGTATCCCATGTCAGGGCCCCACCTTAGCAACTGTACGGTATATACTCTTTGGCGCCATCGCTCTCATTCTTTAAGTCCCCCTTGTTCACATCTGGCAGCTGTCAATTTGCCTCCAACACTTTTCCTTTCACTTTTTCCCCATTATGTAGATAGGGGCAAAATTGTTTGGTGAATTGGAACGCCCTGGGTTAAAATGTCGCCTCACAACATAGCCTATGACGCTCTCGGGGTCCAGACTTGTGACTGTGCAAAATTTTGTGGCTGTAGCTACGACGGTGCAGAAGCCAATACATACATACACTTTTTCCCCATTATGTAGATAGGGGCAAAATTGTTTGGTGCATTGGAACGTGTGGGGTTAAAATCTTGCCTCACAACATAGCCTATTACGCTCTCGGGGTCCAGACGTGTGACTGTGCCAAATTTTGTGGCTGTAGCTGCGACGGTGCGGATGCCAATCTCGGACATACATACATACATACACACCCACATTGAGCGCTAAATATTAGATTTCACAAGAAAAACAATGGTGTGCTTGCCCCTTAACGACCAAGCCATTTTGTAGGTTAATGACCAGGCCTTAATTTTGAAATCGGACCACTGTCACTTTATGTGCTTATAACTCCGGAAGGCTTCAACGGATGCTGCTGATTCTGAGATTGTTTTTTCATGACATATTGTAATTTCTGCAATAAGACTTGCGTTCATTTGTGAAAAAAATGGAAATATGGCAAAAAATTTTAAAATTTTTTATAATTCCCACATGTCTACTTTACATCAGCACATTTTTTAACCAAAATGTTTTTTTGTTAGGAAGTTATAAGCGTTAAAAGTTGACCAGCGATTTCTCATTTTTCCAACAAAATTTATAAAACCACTTTTTTTAGTGACCACCTCACATTTGAAGTGAGTTTGGGGGATCAATATAACAGAAAATACCCAAAAGTGACACCATTTTAAAAACTAAACCCCTCAAGGTGTTCAAAACCACATTCAAGAGGTTTATTAACCCTTTAGGTACTTCACAAGAATTGAAGCAATGTAGAAGGAAAAAATGAACATTTAACTTTTTTTCCCCAAAATTTTTCTTTGGACACAATTATTTTAATTTTGTCAAGGGAGAAAATTAACCACAATATTTGTTGTGCAATTTCTCCTGAGTGCACCGATACCTCATGTGTGGAGGAAGACTAATCTTTAGGCGCACGGGAGAGCGCAGAAGGGAAGGCGCATCATTTGAGATTTTGAATGTCAAATTCACTGGAATCGAGGGCGGATGCCATGTTGCGTTTGGAGAGCCCCTGATGTGCCTAAACATTGGAAACCCCTCACAAGTGACCCCATTTTGGAAACTAGACCCCCCAAGGATCTTATCTAAATGTATGGTGAGCACTTTGAACCCCCAAGGGCTTCACAGAAGGTTATAACATAGAGCCGTAAAATTAAAAAAAAAATCACATTTTTTCCACAAAAATGATCTTTTCATCCCCAATTTTTATTTTCTCAAGGATAACAGGACCCCAAAAGTTATTGTGCAAGTTGTCCTGAATACACTGATACCCTATATCCGGGGGTGAAGCACTGTTTGGGCGCATGGCAGAGCTCAGAAGGGAAGAAGCGCTGTTTGACTTTTTTGGCTGGAATTGAGATCAGATGCCATGTTGCGTTTGGAGAGCCCCTGATGTGCCTAAACAATGGAAACCCCCCATAAGTGACCCCATTTTGGAAACTAGACCCCCCCCAAGGAGCTTATCTAGATGTGTGGTGAGAGCTCTGAACCCTCAAGGGCTTCACAGAAGTTTATAACATAGAGCCGTAAAATTAAAAAAAATCATATTTTTTCCACAAAAATTATCTTTTCATCCCCAGTTTTTATTTTCCCAAGGATAACAGGACCCCAAAAGTTATTGTGCAAATTGTCCAGAGTACACCGATACCCCATATCTGGGGGTGAACCACTGTGTGGGTGAATGGCAGAGCTCGGAAGGGAAGGAGCGCCGTTTGACTTTTTCAACTCAAAATTGGCTGGAATTGAGATCGGACGCTATGTCGTGTTTGGAGAACCCTTAATGTGCCTAAACAGTGGAAACCCTCCACAAGTGTCACCATTTTGGAAACTAGACCCCCCAAGGAGCATATCGAGATGTGTGGTGAGCACTTTGAATCCCCAAGTGCTTCACAGAAGTTTATAACAGAGCCATGAAAATAAAAAAATCATTTTTTTTCCACAAAAATGATCTTTTGGCCCCCAAATTTTTATTTTTATAAGGGTAACAGGAGATATAGGACCCCAAAAGTTGTTGTGCAATTTGTCCTGAGTACGCTGATACCCCATATGTGGGGTGGAACCACTGTTTGGGCGCATGGCAGAGCTCAGAAGGGAAGGAGCGCCGTTTTGGAATGCAGACTTTGATGGAATGGTCTGCGGGCGTCATGTTGCGTGTGCAGAGTCCCTGATGTGTCTAAACAGTACAAAACCCCACACAAGTGACCCCAGTTTGGAAACTAGACCCCCCAAAGAGCTTATCTAGATGTGTGGTGACCACTTTGAATCCCCAAGTGCTTCATAGAAGTTTATAACATAGAGCCGTGAAAATAAAAAAATCATAAATTTTTATTTTCACAAAGGTAGCAGGAGAAATTAGACTCTCAAAGTTGTTGTGCAATTTGTCCTGAGTACGCTGATACCCTATATCTGGGGGTAAACCACTGTGATCGCCTTACTGCGATCTTTGGGAGGCAGAATGAACAAATCCACAAAAGGTGAAGATTTGGTTTTATTTTGTACGCCGTGCCTCGTGCGGTATTAGCGATTAGGTGACTTTATTCCTCGGGTCGGTGCGATTACAGTGATGACAGATTTATACCCTTTTTTCTTGTTTATCTTCTGTCACACACTAAAAGAGGCTTTTTCTGGTTAGAATGTTTTGTAAGAAATTTTTGCATCGCTGTATTTTGAGAGCTATAATTTTTCCATATTTTGGCCCACAGAGTCATGTGAGGTCTTGTTTTTTGCGGGACGAGCAGACGTTTTTATTGGTACCATTTTCGGGCACATAACTTTTTTTGATTGCTTTATATTCCGATTTATGTGGAGGCAGAATGAACAAAAAACAGCAATTCATTCATGTTTTTTTTTTCCCTCCATACCGCGTGTAGTAAAATTGGTAAGGCAGCTTTATTCTTCGGGTCACTACGATTACGATACCTCATTTATATTTTTTTTATGTTTTGCCTTTTTTTACACAATGAAAACTTTTATAGAAAAAATAATTATTTTTGCATCACTTTATTCTGAGAGCTATAACTTTTTTATTTTTTCGCTGATGATGCTGTATGGCAGCTTGTTTTTTGCGGGACAAGATGACGTTTTCAGTGGTACTATGTTTATTTATATCCGTCTTTTTGATCGCGTGTTCTTGCCCTTTTTCCAAGAGGCATGATGATACCACTTGGAAAAAGTATAATTTGCTACCTTTTTGTGTTTTGGTTTTTTACTGCGTTCACTGAAGGGGTTAACTAGGGTGACGCTTTTATAGATCGGATTTTTTACGGACATGGCGATACCAAGCATGTGTATTTTTTGTGTTTATTTTAATTTTTTTAACTTAAAAATTGTATTTTTAGGGGAATTTTTTTATATTTATTATGTTTTAATATTTTTTTAAAAAATGTTAACTATCCCTTTATGGGACGTTCACGTTTTAACTTTGATTTGCAGGTATAATACATTGCAATGCTCCAGAATTGCAATGCATTATACCTACACTGGGTGCAGAATTATTAGGCAAATGAGTATTTTGATCACATCATCCTTTTCATACATGTTGTCCCACTGCAAGCTGTATAGGCTTGAAAGCCAACTGCCAATTATGCAAATCAGGTGATTTGCATCTCTGTATCGAGGAGGGGTGTGGTCTATCGACATCAACACCATATATAAGATGTGCTTAATTATTAGGCAACTTCCTTTCCTTTGGCAAAATGGGTCCGAAGAAAGATTTGACGGACTCTGAAAAGTCAAAAATTGTGAGATGTCTTGGAGAGGGATGCAGCAGTCTTGAAATTGCCAAACTTTTGAAGCGTGATCACTGAACAATCAAGCGTTTCATGGCAAATATCTAACAGGGTCGCAAGAAGCATGTTGATAAAAAAAAGGCGCAAAATAACTGCCCATGAATTGAGGAAAATCAAGCGTGAAGCTGCCAAGATGCCATTTGCCACCAGTTTTGCCATATTTCAGAGCTGCAACGTTACTGGAGTATCAAAAAGCTCAAGGTGTGCCATACTCAGGGACATGGCCAAGCTAAGGAAGGCTGAAAAGCAACCACCTTTCAACAAGAAACATAAGATAAAACGTCAAGACTGGGCCAAGAAATATCTTAAGACTGATTTTTCTAAGGTTTAATGGACTGATGAAATGAGAGCGACTCTTGATTGGCCAGCTGGATGGGCCCAAGTCTAGATAAGTAAAGGGCAGAGAGCTCCACTCAGACGCCAGCGAGGTGGAGGTGGGGTACTGGTATGGGCTGGTATCATCAAAGATGAACTTGTGGGACCTTTTCGGGTTGAGGATGGAGTGAAGTTCAACTCCCAGACCTACTGGCAGTTTCTGGAAAACACCTTCTTCAAGCAGTGGTACAGGAAAAAGTCGGTATCGTTCAAGAAAAACATGATTTTCATGCAGGACAATGCTCCATCACATGCATCCAAATACTCCACAGCGTGGCTGGCCAGTAAAGGTCCAAAAGAAGGAAAAATAATGATATGGCCCCCTTGTTCACCTGATCTGAACCCCATAGAGAACCTGTGGTCCCTCATAAAATGTGAGATCTACAGGGAGTGAAAACATTACATCTCTCTGAACAGTGTCTGGGAGGCTGTGGTGGCTGCGGCACACAATGTTGATTGTAAACAGATCAAGCAACTGACAGAATCTATGGATGGAAGGGTTTTGAGTGTCATCGTAAAGAAAGAAATTTAGAAATTTCTAAATTTTGTGTTGCTCTATTGGTTTATTTGGTGAAAATAAACAAGTGAGATGGGTATATATTTGTTTTTTATTAAGTTGCCTAATAATTCTGCACTGTAATAGTTACCTGCACAAACAGATATCCTCCTAAGATAGCCAAATCTAAAAAAAACCCACTCCAACTTTCAAAAATATTAAGCTTTGATATCTATGAGTCTTTTGGGTTGATTGAGAACATAGTAGTTATTCAATAATAAAAAGAATCCTCTCAAATACAACTTGCCGAATAATTCTGCACACGGTGTATGGAGAAAGCTGCTGAGACCATGCTGTGATCATGGTCTCAGTGGCTTTCCGTAGCTGGATGACCCGGGGGTTGTCATGACAACCCCGGGTCATCATGAATTAAAAAGAGAATCACTGGATTTGGGGGGGGATTACAAGCCCGACAGGGTTAAGCAAAAAATACTACTAGATAAAATATAAGTTAAAAAGATATATATTTTATTGGAACATAACACATAAAATAATTTTACATGTGCATAAAGACAAGCAAGAAAAACTGCGACAAAAATAAATAAATGGGACACCAAAAAAAATAATTTATAATATAATATTCAATATTAATAAATATGAGGTGACCCAAAAAATTATAATGAAGGCTGGTTTATTAAAACCACGTAAAAACAATTCAACAGTATGCCTCATAAATAAAAAGGTGTAATATAATACATGTGCTAAAAAATGTTTTACTATGTGTATATACTTCACAATAATAAAGTGCAATAGCTATATGACCTGGTGACTCTTTATTATATCTATGCATGACCGGATCATGCAGCTTTATATGAAAATCCCTATTATAATTGCCAGACCTGAATTAACAAGCATTTCTCACCTACTGTGTCCCCCCATTTCCTTGTAGATTGTAAGCTTGCGAGCAGGGACCTCACTCCTAATGTCATTGTTTGAATTGTCTTAACTTGTATTGAATTTATTGTCTGTACATGTCCCCGCTTAATTGTAAAGTGCTGCGGAATATGTTGGCGCTATATAAATAAAAATTATTATTATTATTATATCTATGATCATACAATCACTATGTGACCTGGTGGCTCATTATTAAATATGTGGCCATAAAGTGCAAAAATGCAATATACCACACTAAATATACAACCAATAAAAGTGCAACAAAATGCAATATAAGGTGTAGAAAATAAAAAAAAGTGGAGAGTGCTTAACTAATTAGGGACCATAATTCAAACACTTTGTGCATATGAGCATTGATAAAAGTTGTGCTGAACTGATCAAAAGACCGTGATGTAAAAAAACAAAAATGTGTATTAAGAACACACCATGCCAGGATCCAGTGGATAGGTGACCACAATGAAAGAGTATGAGCTGTGGAAAATGAAATAATGATACCTGATAGCCAAAGTGAATGCTGTATGCCTGTAAAAACACGCCCTGACGTGTGTTTTGGAGTAAAAATCCTTCCCCCCAGACGAAGGATTTTTTCTCCGAAACGCGCGTCGGGGCGTGTTTTCACAGGCATACCACGTTCATTTTGGCTACCAGGTATCATTATTTAATTTTCCACGGCTCATACTCTTTCATTGTGGTCACCTAGCTACTGATCCTGGCATGGTGTGTTCTTAACACACATTTTTGTTTTTTTACATCACGGTTCAGCACAACTTTTATCAATACTCATATGCACAAATTGTTTGAATTATGGTCCCTAATTAGTGGAGCACTCTCCTCTTTTTTATTATTTTCGACACCTTATATTGCATTTTGTTGCACTTATTGGTTGTATATTTAGTGTGGTATATTGCATTTTTGCACTTTATGGCCATATATTTAATAATGAGCCACCAGGTCACATAGTGATTGTATGGTCATATATATAATAAAGAGTCACCAGGTCATATAGCTATTGCTTTTTATTATTGTGAAGTATATACACATAGTACAAAACCTTTAGGACACGTATTATATTACACCTTTTTATTTATGAGGCATACTGTGGAATTACTTGGTTTTATTAAATCAGCCTTCATTATAATTTTTTGGGTCACCTCATATTTATTAATATTGAATATTACATTATAAATTATTTTATTTTTTTTGGTGTCCCATTTATTTATTTTTGTCGCGGTTTTTCTTGCTTGTCATTATTCACATATAAAATTATTGTATGTGTTATGTTCCAATAAAATATATATCTTTTTAACTTAGATTTTATCTAGTAGTATTTTTTACTTAACCCTGCCGGGCTTCTAATCCCCCCAAATCCAGTGGTTCTCTTTTTAATATAGTATCCGGATGGTCGGCCATCCAATTTCCCAAGGGGTGGTATACCAGTAATTTCATAATTAATTTTACATATGTTGGTCTTACATATACCATTAAGGGATCTCGCCTCTTCTTGTTTAACCTGGGTCATCATGGCTGAGATCGGGCCCCGCGATTACATTGCGGGGACGCCGATCTGAGGCAGAGGGAGCCCCAACACTCTGCCTTCCCCCTTAACGCTGCGATCGCAGCATTTAGGGAGTTAACAGCCAGGGGCAGGCGCGGATGCCACTCCTGGCTGTCAGTGCAGGAAGCTCAGCCACTGCAGCGCTGAGCTCCTGCACTTATCGGGCAGGAGATGCTGACATTTCAGCATCTCCTGCTCCATCGTGCTGTGTTTGGTCAGTCAGATTGACTGTCCAATCACAGCGCTCTGGGTGCGGGGACCGACTGCAAGGGTAACCGCACCTCTTGCCGTGCCTGTCAGCTGTCATAGACAACTGTCAGCACTGAACTGTCACTGCGTGTTTACACGCAGTAACAGTTCAAATGCATGATGTGCACAGCCCATCATGGTGCGGTAACTTACACCCGGCCATGACGGACTGTGCACGTCAATGGACGTTAAGGGGTTAATGTAACTTTATTCTTTCATGAGATATGTACAAGTTTCTTTTTGTTTACAGTCATTGACATGTTGCAGAGATTAACACGTGAGGAGCAGATAGAAATTGTGTTGATGTCTGGTGAACGCAGTACCTAGGTCATTGCAGCAGATTTCAATGCACGACACCCTACGCAAGAAAACTGTCACCATTCCCATTTTATTTAGGTGTATCCATATAAATGGCCCACCCAAAAAAGTTTGTCTCATCACTGAACAAACATAATGTTCTGTGTAAACTGAGGGTCCTGTTCCAATTTTTGTTTTGCCCATTCTGCAAATTCAGCCCGCCAATATATACATACACACACTCATATATACGCACATACACAGTTGAAACTATTAGTTTACATACACTATATAAAAGACACATATGCATGTTTTTCTCAATATCTGAAATGAAATCAGAATAAACCTTTCCCGTTTTAGGTCAATAAGTATTACCATAATTATTAATATTTTCTAAATGCCAGAATGACAGCAAGAGAATGTTTTATGCCATTTTTAATACTTACTGCAAAGTCAAAAGCTTACATACACTAAGATTACTATGCCTATGTTTTTTTTGCCAACATCTAAGTTAATTAGAGACACATCTGTGGATGTATTTTAATGCACACCTGAAACACACTGCTTCTTTGTGTAGCATCACGAGAATATATAAAGAAATTAGCCAAGATATTAAAAAGAGAATTGTGGACTTGCACAAGTCTGGCTCATCCTTGGGTCTTTGGGTACAATTTCAAGATACCGGAACGTGCCTCGTTCATCTGTGCAAACAATTAAACGCAAGTAAAAACAAGATGGGAATGTCCAGCCAATCTACCGCTCAGGAAGGAGACGGATTCTGTGTCCCAGAGATCAATGTTCTTTGATCCGACATGTGCATATCAACCCAAGGACAAAAGCAAAAGACCTTGTGAAGATGATGATGGAAGCTGATAAGATTGTTTCAATATCCACAGTGAAACGAGTACTGTATCAACATGGGCTGAAAGGCCACTCTGCCAGGAAGAAGCCATTACTCCAAAAGAAACATAAAAAAAGCCAGATTAATGTTTGCAAATGCACACAGGAACAAAGACCTTAATTAATGGAGACCTGTCCTGTGGTCTGATGAAACTAAAATTTAACTTATTGGGCATAATGACCATCGCTACGTTTTGAGGAAAAGGGAGAAGCTTGGATACCTAAGAACACCATCCCAAATGTGAAACACAGGGGTGGAAGCATCATGTTATGGGGTTTTTCTGCAGGAGCGACTAGTGCACTTCACAAAATAGATGGCATCATGAGAAAAGATTATGTGGCCATACTGAAGGAACATCTCAAGACATAAGCCAGGAAGTTAAAGCTTGGGCAAAAATGCCTCTTCCAAATGGACAATGACCCGAAGCACACTGCCAAAATAGTTATAAAGTGGCTTAATGATAACAAAGTCAATGTTTTGGAGTGGCCATCAAAAAGCTCTGATCTCAATCTAATAGAAAAGTTATGGACAAAGCTGAAAAGGCAGGTGCGAGCAAGGCGACCTACAAACCTCGATCAGTTACACCAGTTTTGTCAAGAGGAATGGGCCCAAATTCTGACCAACTACCAAACTTTTGACCCAAGTCATTCAGTTTAAAGGCAATGGTACCAAATACTAATGAAATGTAAACTTTTGAATTTGCAGTAAGTAATAAAAATACCTTAAAACATTCTCTCTCTCTCATTATTCTGGCTTTTGGAAAATATTAATAATTATGGTAATCCTAATTGACCTAAAACGGGAAAGGTTTATTCTGATTTTGTCAGATATTGAGAAAAACATGCATATGTGACTTATTATACAGTGTATGTAAACATCTGATTTCAACTGTATATATATACACACACTATAGTATACGGAGTAAAATGGATATATACATGCAGTAGAGAAAATAAGTACTGTATGTGATACACTGCCGATTTTACAAGTTTTCTCACATACAATGAATGGAGAGGTCTGTAATTTTTATCGTAGGTACACTTCAACTGTGAGAGACAGAATCTTAAAAAAAAAATCCAGAAAATGACATTGTATGATTTTTACATAATTAGTTTGAATTTTATTGCATGAAATAAAGTGCTGCGGAATATGTTGGAGCTATAAAAATAAAAGTAGTAGTAGTAGTAGTACTTGATAGAAAAGAAAAACAGAAACCTGAGTTTGCAACTACAAAGATCAGACGTTTCCTGTAATTCCTGACCAAGTTTGCACACACAGCAGCAGGGAATTTGGCCCACTCCTCCATACAGATCTTTTCCAGATCTTTCAGATTTCAGGGCTGTCATTGGGCAACAGTGACATTCTGCTCCCTCCAAAGATTCTCTATTGGTTTCGGGTCTGGAGACTGGCTTAGCCACTCCTTGAAATGTTTCTTATTGAGCCACTCATAAGTTGCCCTGGCTGTGTGTTTGGGTCATTGTCATACTGGAAGGCCCAGCCACGACCCATCTTCAATGCTCTTACTGAGGCAAAGAGGTTGTTGGCCAAAATCTCAAGATACATGACCCCATCCATCCTCCATTCAATATGGTGCAACCGTCCTTTCCTCTTTGCAGAAAAGCACCCCTAAAGTATGATGTTTCCCCCACCATGTTTCCTGGTTTGGATGATGTTCTTGGAGTTGTACTCATCCTTCTTCCTCCAAAACACACACACTATAGTATATGAATATATACATACATACACACACACTAGAGTATAAGGAGTAGTATGGATATACACATGCATATATACATACATACATACATTACATACACACACACACTATAGTATATGGATATATACTGTGGTATGGCGACTGGTCATGTGGTTAATGGAAGATATGTATCACAGTGGTGGGTGGCCCTGTGATTGAAGCCTGGGCTTGTTTTGCTCAGCAGATCTTTTACTGAGGTTTACTATACATTGGAAAGGCTTCCAGGTGACTTGGAGAAATGGGTTGGTCCAGTCACCTACATACCCCACCTCAGGGGGTGTGTCTGGACACCCAAGATGGAGCCTGTGTGTTTGTGTACGGGCGGCAGTGCTGGCTAGTGTTAGCCAGAGTGAGGAGGCCTGTGAAATACCTCCGGAGAGGACACCTCTGAGGATAAAAAGTATTTGGGAACTGTTGCGGTCATCACGGACAGTTAACGGACACTAATCCGCATTAGGCACACCAGGGCTCAGCTAAGACCGTGGGTACTGTAGAGCCGAACGGTTGCCAGACGTTGCACGGGGTGTTGCATGTTACCAAGTACCTGGGATTCGGTTTATGCTGTGCCCTAATAAACCGAATGTTTATTACGCTGAGTGTCCCAGTATCCTGTGCCTTAATAAACCGAATGTTTATTACACTGAGTGTCCCAGTATCCTGTGCCTTAATAAACCAAATGTTTATTATTCTGAGTGTCCCAGTCTATTCCTCAACAATCAGCCAAGTGAATACTCCCCGTCAACTGATAGTGGAGACACATTGCAATACGTACAAACACACCCTATAGAATATGGAGTAATATATATATACTGTGATGCAGCGGTAGCACACTATGCAGTGATGAGGCAGTGACCCAGCAAAGTTCAAAGCAAAAACATCTCTCTAATGTTCAACTCAAAAAACACAGCACAAGATATCTTCTGGATCACAGTCGGGAAACATATCCTCTGGATTACAGTCACTAAACATGCCAATCCACCTCCTGAGACCAGTTGCTGTGGGCGACTCCACCACTTTGTTAATGCTCTACTCACAGCATTACACAATCCACGATATACTCCGGATCACAGCCGGGAACCATATACTCCAGTTTACAGTCACTAAACATGCCAGTCCTCCTCTGACCAGTTGCCGAGGGCGATTGCACCGCTGTGTATGCTGTGGGTACCAAGCTATTCAGCTGCCTTGACTGTTTGGCTCCACTGACCTGTGTTGCTTCATACAGGTGGAGCGCTGCAGAGCCTTCTGCTCTGTACTCCTCCAAACACCAGACTGACACTGAACCTGACACACCCTATACTGCAGGGTTTTTAACTAGCAACCTGTGGCCTTCAGCCACATGGAAAACCCAGGCCTGGAATGAAACGGACTGCACCACCTCCATCTGTAGTCTGTTTCAATACCCAAAAGCCCAGAGCAGGTTTTCCCTAAATCTGCTTTGGACAACTAGTATGTCCAAGACCTATACTCACTTTAGTCTGCATTGCAACCACAGCTACGCCTGTGACTGCAATGCACTCTCATGGCCTCAATCCGCCTCTGTGCGCATCCTGGGGTAACACACAGTGACCCATACATGTGACACCGGTCACTGCCTCACAATACTTACACACACTATAGTATATGGAGTAGCATGGATATATACATACATACGGTGGGGGGAAAAAGTATTTAGTCAGCCACCAATTGTGCAAGTTCTCCCACTTAAAAAGATGAGAGACCTGTAATTGACATCATAGGTAGACCACAACTACGAGAGTCAAAATGAGAAAACAAATCCAGAAAATCACCTTGTTACATGGCGTAATATGGAGCTGTTTGAATATACCAGACTGCAGTGTGAGTAATATCAGTTTAGAATTAGATCCATTCTCTTCATAAAATACTGCTAAGAGGAATATTTTTTTCCTGTTGCCGTGTCACCTCTGCCTGTAATTTTGTTTTCGGAGGTCTTTTGATGAAATTGATTACTGTTTCTAGGAATGTAATGTCATCTATATTGTTACATACAACTTTATAATTCAGGAGGGTATCTTTATATTTAAAGTCATATGAGTCAAAAGAATAAGATTCCTCCCTGAAACTATATTTTTAGATTACTGATGTAATATCCCCCCAAAAATAACAAATATATGTATTTTTGAGCCACTGGATAGACTGCACAGCTATAACAGGAGATACATACTATTGAGACTGCGGACTCACTGCATTTAGCAGAAGCCAGGGCAAGTTGATGACTGGACCATTGACCAGCAAATCGAGGCATGCAACATACTATAATGTGTGATTTTTATTTTTTTAAATAAGATACACAATCTTTGCCTCTGATCACTGTTGAATTGTAAAGCTCTGCGGAATATGTTGGTGCTATACAAATATAGATTAATATTATTTATTATTATTAATATTAATAATAAACTTAATATTTAGGGGTAAAAAAAATTCCTCAATAAAAAACACATCACATATTTTATATCTACGCACCACACCTTTGCGATATAAGTATTGAAGCTATTGAACTTGTTGATGCGTAGAAATAAATAAAACTAAAAATTGAACTTATTGGCATTGTAAGCTATGAGGATAAATTCTATACAGAATCCTGTATGTGAGCTGGCAGTGAACAAAAGGCCACTATGTGAGTCAAAGAGAAGAGAAAATAAAAAAGTTGTGTAATTCTGCAGCCGCCCACACCACAATATACATCAAAGCTAAGCGGCCCGGCGGGGGAAGGGGGCAGCCCAGCCAAACAAGCGAAGGGTACAGAGAGGAGGAGGGGAGGCAATATGAGAAGCTTGTAGTATGGAATGGAGGCCGATACACAAATGAAGAGAGAAGACAAAGATTGTTTGAACTTGTAATAAGAGTTGTGAGGACTTCTGGCTGTTGTACCATATGTCAGGCGCAGGCCACACTGGATGGATTATATTCAGCAATGGCTGGGAGATCTGCCCATAGGACTCCATATTGATCTGTATGTGAGGTTAGGCCGGCCTTGTGATGCAGCTGCTGTATTCGCAGCACCGGTCAGTTGTGAAGTGTTATGTGAATGGGAATGTTCGAAATTCCTGTTCAGTAAATGCTTTTTCCTGTGCAATTAAATCAGCATTTTCCACTAGTAAACGTCTAATCCAGGCCACAATCACACTACCAGTGCACATTAAATACAAAAATCACTCCACGTTTTTTTTTCTACGGCAAAAAATCCTAACGTGATCAGCGCCATTTAGCCATGTAGGAACCTGCTTCAGTACTTGACATGTTCCTTTTTAAATACTGCCGGTAAAATCCGCAGCTGTAAGAGCTGTAGCGCCGATCTCTCATTTAAAATAATGGGAGGTGAGACGTAAAAGAGACCCCGAAGGTCCCATATTTATACAGAAGAGCCGTCACCAGGAGTAAAGTGGCACATAATATTGTTATGTCATTTTATTCCGCTGCTCCCCCGAGTATTCTGTCTGTATGTTTTTTCTGTTCTATAAACCCACCACACACTACAGACATATTGGCCTATTTATTTGGAGCTAATTTTTATGGTCTTTTCCAAAGGGGGCATTGCTCCCAGGATTCTCTGGATGTGTCTTTGGAATATTCTGCATTATTACCCTGTGAGCAAAGTCCCCTTGTGAAGACCATAACAATTAGTGTACTGCACTAAGTAAAAATAGAGGACTTAAAAAAAAAAAAAATATGAAGTACTTTGGTGAAAAGCGGGAATAAAATAAGAGCAAAATCTGCCCACGTTAGATCTTCAATATTTGTTTGGCAGACAGCTTTTTGTTTCGGAAAGCTGTCCGTAATGGGATGAATACCCCCACTGCTCAGTGAGAGGTTTGGGGGAACAGTAGAATATCCCCCTGTCCCTGGTTCTTGTCATATTCCAATTAGATGGTATTTTCAGACTAGTACAAGCAGTAATACAATTACAGATCCATTTTCTGCAGCCTGCTTTTGCATGCACCTCATATACATCCTCACGTCTCTGTTAAGATGTGTTTTACATATATGAAATATGGACCTGTCCTTACTAGAAACCTGCAGACGGTCAAAGATTGATGGATGCCTTTATTTCCATACAATGTAAATGTGAATTATTTCATATCTTTGGTAAGTAAAATGAATAGCAAGAAAACACAAGTAATTAAAGGGGTTTTCCCAGACGAATTATGTCATGTTCCCTGGCTTGCCCACTATCAAAATAACAAAATGAGCAATAATCGCCCACTGCAGGTGCAGCACTTAATCTTTACCGCTGCGACTGGTCCTTGTTGACAGGCTGCATGTGACCACCTGCAGGCAATCACTGGGCTCAGTGGTATTACCTGTAGTCATGACATCACTGGGGTAGCATGTCATCAATGACCAAGGGCAATCCAGAAGAGGCAGCACTGGAGCTGTAGTTGGTAAGTCCTGCTGATTATCTCATTTTTACACTGGACGAGACTGGAAACTAATAATAATTAAAGGTGTCGTCCGCTACTTGGAAAACTCTTTCTTAGTTGTTGTTTGCCATTTAAATAATAAACAACAAGTTTTCACCTTTCTCACTAACATCGCTCCAGCACTATAGGCGCCGGGTCTTCAGTGCTCATGTGACATTTCTTTGCCATGTGAGTGCTGCAGCCAATCAGTGGCTACTAATGGGTTGCAGTGTTCACAGCTCCCCTGGACATAAGAGTTTTTCTGAGGTAAGTGCAAGTGCTGCAGCCAATGAGCGGCCACTCATAGGCTGCAGTGCTCACGTGACACTGTTATGTGGAGGCCCACACCGACATAGTTGAAATGGCGGCAGTGAACAAGGTGAGTACATTTTTTTTTTTATTTTAAACCATGAAATAAAGCATTTAAAGAAAACCAGTCGTGTGAACAAATACTATTTACCTTCAGATATGGGGTTAATCTGCAGGTTAATAGCATTCAGAAACAGCTCAATGTCAGCATTTAGAGTATGGCTGCCAGGAGGAGATGAACTTTATTTCTCCAGGCAGCATTCAGCTTCTAGTCATAGGGGTGACACCGACACAGTTTCAGTCACCACTCAGTGTATAGACAGAGGTGGCTGTTACTGCACTCCTGTCACTGACTTCCAGCAGCTCAGCATTAGATTCGGCTGTCAGTCAGTGCCGAAGGCGTGGTTATAGCCACCACTCTCTAAACATGGAGCGGTGACTGAAACCGTGCAGGACCTACCCCTATGACTGATAGCCGAACGCTGCCGGGAGGAATAAACTTAATTTACTCCCAGCAGCAGGGCCCTAAGTGTGGCCACCAGGCAGGTTCAGAATGCTATTAACCTGCAGATTAACCCCATAGCTGCAGGTTAATAGATTTTTTTTCACATGACAGGTTCCCTTTAAGCAGGGTTTGTCCAGGACTATACCTTTAATTGTGGAAAAGCCCTTTAAGTAGGTAACATGAACAGTACAGAATCGTAGAAAGACTGGGATCACACTACCATGTGTGATGCGAGAAACTCGCATGAGTCTCTCGCATCAACACCCGGCGCTACCGCCGGCACTCAGGACCGGAGCTGCGGCTGCCTAGAAATACATGCAGCCACAGCTCTGGTCCTGAGTTCCGGCGGTAGCGCCGAGTGTTGATGCGAGAGACTTGTGCGAGTTTCTCGCATCACACACGGTAATGTGATCCCGGCCTAACAAAGGATGTTGTACTCCATGATGTGTTAGGGAATTTAAAATGTGAATTTAGTTTCCATCTAGAATTCAAAATACCTAGAAATGGCTGAATGGGATTTGTGACCATGTGATAAAGGAGAACAACCCAAGGACTTGTATTTACTGGTGAAATTCTGATTTTAGGATTTATTAGCTGCGTGCCGCTGCTATCCAGCAAATCCCTATAGATATCAATCATAGATGAAAAGTAATCTTGTACTTTCAATCAGAAAAAATAACTTCCTAAATGTTATCTGTGAAGTCTAGTACAGGTACAGGGAAACCAATTACAAACATTCTTAATGTGTAAAATAAAGCTGTCTTTTTTTTAAGGTGTGGAAATTCCTGTTTGCCTCAGGGAACTCACCTGGAATCCTGAGTGAGTCTCTCAAGAGTGTGGATAAGAAGATTCCCGTCATTCTTCATACTGTCTAAATGCTTCTCGTTTGATGTTATCTAGAACACAAAGAAAAAACTATCAATGAACAATGGTTTGTCGGCTCATCTAGAGCATGAGATAGTAAAGAATTGGCTGGATATTTGATAGGTGTGAACCTGGGTCATACTGGAGCTATACTCACTGCACATAATATCGATTTCATGGAGGAGTTCAGGTACGGTATTTATTTATGCAAGTATTTTACAGTTTTTTATATTAATTGCTTAAAAAAAATTGTATCCTTATCTGCAAATTAGTCTGCGAAACCACTACTAGGGCCAGGTTCACACAATCATATTTCATGGTCTCTATGCAGACTGCAATCCCAGTCTGGCAGGGGGACGCTCGACTCAAACTTAAAGCCTGATGTGTGTCTCACTCTTGACAGAAATACTCCAGTAATTAGGGGCAATGGCAGTGCAAAAGTATTTGTTTAGTTGAGCAAATCAAATTATTTCACTGGTTCAGATACCGGGTATTTGGGGCCTAGAGGGCCAGACAGTTTAGAAGTATTTAGAATTCATTAGTGTATTGTCTATACCTTTTTTATTTGTCGGGCTATCAGTTTGATTTTTGCAGCGTTGTATTTTGTGACCAATTTTTTCTGTTATACTTATAATTTTCGCTTTTATTCAATTTTTAGACTAAGGAAAGTATGTATTTCTTTTCGTACATTTACAGTGTTACCTTAAAATAGACTTCTTATTTCTGTTCCTTATTTCCTACCATTATTTGGAAAATTACATGACTATTTAGAGTAATTTTGTCAGGGTTACGACAATGAATAGTAAAGAACAATCTTTTTTGGTCAGAATATTTTTGGATTTGTGCTTTTCTTTGCTTTTCTGTTAGTATGGTTTGTTTCTCAAAGGTCAAAATAATAACCTTAAGGGGAACCTTATTGTTATTTTACATTATACTTTTCCACAAGGCTCAGCAGTCCAAGTTCCAGGAGAAATCAACCATGTTATACCTGTCATTGACAGGACTGTACTGGATCTAGTTAGACGCTGCAACAGCTTCCTAATACCAGCAACAGGGTGATTACATGGTGAGTCCAAGGAACTGCTGGGCACCTGACATTTCAGTTTGCTTCTGCCTGCACCTTAATATGCCATACAACAACTTCAAAGGGGTTATATTATTCTATAGTGCTCTGAAACTCCCGTGTTAAGGTAGTGTCACACTTAGCGATGCACCAGCGATCCCGACCAGCGATATGACGCGGTCAGGATCGCTGGTGCATCGCTAAGTGGTCGCTAGTGAAATGCCACACAGGCAGATCTCACCAGCGATATAGCAGGGGTCGGGGGTCGCTACTTACCTGTCAGACGAGGTGATCCTGACGTCCTCCCGCCCGCGTCCACGCGTCGCTCGTCGGTGCCACAGGAAGCCCAGCAGCAAGCTGACGACGAGAAACGGCCCAGGACGGTCTCGCGCGATCAGCGATAACCAGCGGGGGAGCGGTCGGAGGTAAGTATCAGACATAGCGATATCGCTAGCAATATCGCTATAACGTCACAAAAACCAGTGACGTTATAGCGATATTGCTAGCGATATCGCTTAGTGTGACAGGCCCTTTAGCCTTTTTTTTTTGACCAAGGACACCCCCTGCTCCATCAACTTTATGTCTCTCAGCAGCTGGCTCAGAGTCACCATATTGATGCTGAGGACAGAGAAGACCCCTAATCCACATAGCACAGGATGGAACAGAACTGACAAGCTCAAGTGATTCAACAGCCCAACCCTCCCATAGTAGCTAGGATTACATGTGCGCACCACAGCACCCTCGGATGGGAGGCTTGGGCTGTTGAATCACTTGAGCTTGTCAGTTCTGGTCCATCCTGTGCTATGTGCATCAGGAGTCTCCTCTGTCCTCAACTTCAAAAGGTTGTCCGGGACTTGTATATTGATGGCCTATCCTTAAGATAGTCATCAATATTTGATCAGTTGAGGTGCAACACCTAGCATCCCCCTGGATGATCAGCTTTTTCCATTACCGGCAGCAGCCAGATGTGCTCAGTTGAAAATCTAAAACGGATGTGCAGTATCTGGCCGAAGCCACTATACAGTTGACCTACGGCGCTCTGCAACTGAGCATATCTGTCCGGCACTGGGAACAAGTGATCATCACTCCCCCACCAATCAGATATTGAAGACCTATCCAAAGGATAGACCCTCAATATCAACTATATGGAAAGTACTCTTTAAATAGTTGGAATTAAAAAATGAAGCAACTTTGCAAATAATCTGAAATATAGCTAGTTTACTGTTTTGAGTAGGCAAATTATGTAAAGCTGACCCATATAGCTCCAACATTACACCATACAAACCTTGGGCAAAGTCAGAACCCACAGTCATGCGTTACTTCCATCTGTTCTTGGGTCACGTGTAATGGAGTCACACATGACAGCAGGATCTGACTACATCTAGGTATGTTTGGACTCTATAGACATAAGGATACATACTTCTACGTATAAGCTGTATACACAGACATACATAGGGACTCTTCATATAAAAGGGACAGAGAAAGATTCTCTTACATTAGCTTATTTTTTCAATGCGTATCATTTTCTTCTTTTAGGCTACTTCTTGAAAAAAAAATCAGGGGTAGCCGCTTTATTGTGTATATATATATTGTATATATGCATTGATAATAGTACTGTAGTGTCAAGCTGAGCTACAGGTACTCAGTTACAAAGGGCAGCACAAAAAATATTAGCTCCCATCTATCCCAATGACCTTCAAGTATACCGCGAGCACAGCATTGGTGATCACTGCAAAGAAAATGGCAAAGAAAACAATAAAAACAAATTAACAACAAGTAAGTTATCCATCTATTCTAGAGCGCCGTAAAGATGCCAAGTGAGCCATTCTGGCATTCAGCACTGCAATAATAAATCTACACCGATACTTTTCGCACACGGCATGCATAATAACTTGGCAATATCTTCAGACGGTATGGGAAATCCATGGGCCATCTAACTAAAGGTTGCACAGGAGAGATATGTGGGAAACACTGTCGGAATGAGATTTCTCTTTGCTCTGAGGGACTTGCTGGCCTTTGTTTGGATGGAAATGATGCACTGATGGCTGATTAACGCGGTGTCTGATAGAGGATCATACAGTGAATCATCAGGTTTATTCGGAGGTAAATGCCAAATGGCACATTTTATCTTACTTAATGTCTATTACTGCCACCCAACCTTTAACGAAAGATAGGAGAAGCTTTTTTTTCAGGTTCCAGTAAGGGTAGACAATTTCACAATATTGATTTTCGGCTGTAATAATCATTGTATACTCTGCATATCATGGCATTTTGTGCATATTCCCTTGTTTATTTTATGTATTGAGTAAATAATAAATTTTGAAGAAATGTTATTATCATGCTTTTTGCCTCTTTTTCTGCCATTTACTAATGGTAGTTATGGTTTATGAATATGTGGTATTTTGTACATTTTTTTGTTGGCAACCCTTATACAGTATAAAGCTGTATCCGACACCCAGCATAAAGGTAAAAGGAGATAAGCAGTAGAATTGATTCAAAATGATTTCTACTTTATACATACATCATGGGCGACATAGCATTAGGTTATCGCCCTCTGGAGGCAAATATTCACAGGGACAGGTTCTATCAAACTGCGAAAATGAGGATGAGTGACCTCATGGAGATCAACATCCAACACTGCGGAGACACCATCACATGTTTCTCAACGCAGTGATTCTAGAGGAATGCCCCCATCCCTTATGGGAAATATGCAAAAATATGTAAATCAACAGCCGCTGAGACACCATCACATGTTTCTCAACGCAAGCAATGACTAGCCAGGTCTTTCACCGGGAAGGAACAACCACGGGAAGGGCAGTCTCCAATGAAGGAAACCACCTATGCCAAAACATGGTATCCATCCACAGACAGCTGTTTCGGGGTATTGCCCCTCATCAGTGTGGAGTAGGAAACTGGCTAGTAGGAGCAATGCCTAGTAAAAAGACTGCGAAAATGAGGATGAGTGACCTCATGGAGATCAACATCCAACACTGCGGAGACACCATCACATGTTTCTCAACGCAGTGATTCTAGAGCAATGCCCCCATCCCTTATGGGAAATATGCAAAAACATGTAAATCAACAGCCGCGGAGACACCATCACATGTTTCTCAACGCAAGCAATGACTAGCCAGGTCTTTCATCGGGAAGGAACAACCACGGGAAGGGCAGTCTCCAATGAAGGAAACCACCTATGCCAAAACATGGTATCCATCCACAGACAGCTGTTTCGGGGTATTGCCCCTCATCAGTGTGGAGTAGGAAACTGGCTAGTAGGAGCAATGCCTAGTAAAAAGACTGCGAAAATGAGGATGAGTGACCTCATGGAGATCAACATCCAACACTGCGGAGACACCATCACATGTTTCTCAACGCAGTGATTCTAGAGCAATGCCCCCATCCCTTATGGGAAATATGCAAAAACATGTAAATCAACAGCCGCGGAGACACCATCACATGTTTCTCAACGCAAGCAATGACTAGCCAGGTCTTCCCGTGGTTGTTCGTTCCCGGTGAAAGACCTGGCTAGTCATTGCTTGCGTTGAGAAACATGTGATGGTGTCTCCGCGGCTGTTGATTTACATGTTTTTGCATATTTCCCATAAGGGATGGGGGCATTGCTCTAGAATCACTGCGTTGAGAAACATGTGATGGTGTCTCCGCAGTGTTGGATGTTGATCTCCATGAGGTCACTCATCCTCATTTTCGCAGTCTTTTTACTAGGCATTGCTCCTACTAGCCAGTTTCCTACTCCACACTGATGAGGGGCAATACCCCGAAACATCTGTCTGTGGATGGATAACATGTTTTGGCATAGGTGGTTTCCTTCATTGGAGACTGCCCTTCCCGTGGTTGTTCCTTCCCGGTGAAAGACCTGGCTAGTCATTGCTTGCGTTGAGAAACATGTGATGGTGTCTCCGCGGCTGTTGATTTACAGGTTCTAGCAAAGGGACAGGTTAAAAAGAAACTAGCCATTATATGAATTTACATTAGAAATTAACATATGAAAGTATCACAGCCTTTAAAATGTCCATGTCTAATGGGAAAATAGTAACTCTACTTACTAAAGGAGGAAATTTTGTTTGAGCTTTGTGTGTTTGTATTTTTTGGGGAAAAGTAATATTACGGTATATATTATATATAAATGCATTGTGATACTTATACTGATGCAGAATAACAACCTGTATATCGGAGGCTCTTCATACTTGAGTGTTTGAGTTCCATTTCTCTATTCCCTTCTAGGTTACTTTACACATTATTCAAACACACTCTGCTTTTCCTTCCTGGAACAGAGAAACGGAATTCTCGTGGCATACAAATCCATTACATATTGGATGGGAATGGGTGCAGAAATGCGATATCAAATAACAGATATAAAGTTCCGGGCCTATGTTGCTGAATAAAATATAGGATTGCGATGGAAGCCCCGACCAAAGCCTTTGATCGGGACAAAGAGTTCAAAGTAAGCAACTTTGGATTCCTTTTGTGCTCCATTCCATCAGTGTCTGTCTTTTCAGACAAGCACTCGATTATCAGGTCTACCACATCCTCACCCCCCTTGATAAACAAGGAGGACAAATACACGTGGTGAACAAACATGAAGACAAAGCAACACAGTGAAAAAGCCTCAGATAACTCATGAATGACCAAACCAGATGTCTATCAATGCCTGCACTATGCTTTAATGGGCCAGTTGTTCACACCAATGTATATCAGACCATCCTATCGTCCAATAATGCACATAATAGATAATGTGCTGATGTAGAAAATAGTGACTAAGGTTTGTGTCATGAATGAAAGATGAAAATCATTGGTTTCTTATTAATGATTATTGGATAACTTGATGACAAGCTTCATTGTTTTAGGCCAGGAACACTTGAGACACTTGTGAATTTCTTGTTTTTCCTTGCATTCATGTGAAAACTGCAGCTGCTTCTGAGGCCCCATGTCCCCGCCATATCCCTTTCTCAACAGCTGTTTAAATGTCTGATAGATATTTCTATGTCAATCCACTTCAAAGAGTTAACTATACGTCAACCCATCAACTGAAAACGAATGAGTTAAAGACCTGCTCATTCTTTATGCATATAATAGCTTACACGGACTATAAAATTCTCATTCATCTTTCCAAAACTGTGTGATGTAAATGTTCGCTCATTCAATGGTTTCGGTAAAACGTAGCAGTCCTGAATACAGTAAATCCGGCTTTTGGTGATTGGTTGATCGTGGTCCGAGGCAGTAGCAGTTGGAGTATTGGAACGAGTACATACTCTTTATGTAACACTGATTTCATCACTAATTCAACTACATTTTTTAGTGCAGTTTCAAAGAAATGTTTGTACAATACTTTTATCAATACAAGTATTTGAACTAAATAGTATCACTTATGGCCAATTTACACGGTCTGATAATCAGTTGCACAATATTTGATGTTACAATGTAGTGATCAACCATTTCATTCACAATTCTCATCCTGTCTAAACATTTGCCTGACTTCTTTGCTTGTTGCGAGTTTCGATCACATTATTCATTGTTTAAACGATTACAGCTTGTGTATACGATCCCTTACACGAAGGTCCACAACACTTCAGGAGAAAACTTTGTAAATAAGGTTACGTTATGTCTGGACTTGGAGCCTTTACACATACAGATTTCCCCCTTTCACAAATAATTAACAGATGCAGAGTATATAGGCAGATATATTAGCAGATTACAATCTTTGAGGAGGGGGGGGAGGCTGGGCTCATGAATACGTCTGACTCATACGTGAATCATATTAGTATTATTTCTTTTCAGTCATTATCAAAACAGTATAATCATATTCTAGCCTTCGACAGATTGTGACTTTCTCAGAAAAAATCCATTTTAATGAATGATTCGTCCTGTTTGCCGATAGAAATCTAGCACTCTCTCCCAAAATCAGCAGAAACTTTGGTGATACACAATGACTGAGTCTTTCTGTAGCTTTTCAGACTTCTTGCAGGCAAGCTCTTAAAGGGAATCTGTCACCCCTTTTTTGAGATATCCTATAATGATATCATTCAATTGTGTGTCACATAAGGATTCTCTTAGTACTTCTGCTTGCCCCTGACCCCGCACCTTTCATGCATAAATACCTTTTTTATATCGGTTCAGATGTATGTAAACTGCCACTGTCCGGTCCGCTGGGCGGGGCTTATTCACCTGCTCCCCCCGTCTTGCTCTACGCATTTCTTCTTGTGTAGAGCAAGACAGGGAGTGGGGAGCAGGTGAATAAGCCCCGCCCAGCAGACCGGACAGCAGCAGTTTGCATACATCTGAACCGATATAAAAAAGGTATTTATGCATGAAAGGTGCGGGGTCAGGGGGAAGCAAAAGTACTAAGAGAATCCTTATGTGACACACAATTGAATGATATCATTATAGGATATCTCAAAAAAGGGGTGACAGATTCCCTTTAATGAAACTCGCCACGATATTGGAAAATTTGATTACCTTTCACCAGTTTATCTTTGCAGATATAACTTTGTCTTAGCGCTATAACACAATACAATGAATATGGTTATATAAAACAAGTAAAATATTTCAGGTACATTGCTACGTCCTGGCACATAGTAACAATAACAATAAATGGGAAAACAGAACTCGTGTGTCTGGGTAATTATGTTTGTGGCATCAGCGTTATCATCAAACTGAATGTCCCCAGTGTTATCATTGCAACTACTCTAATCAAGAAAATAATTGTGAAGAAAAGCCATATTCTAAGTGTTGAACTACAGATTGCTTCTCAATGATACCACTTATAAGACTCTTTCATGCTGAACCATTGGTTGCCAAAGAAACCTACTCTGACAACAAACAAAGCAGCCGCCACTGAACGAATATGCAGATATTTTCTAATGTATGGTACTAAAATGCATCAACATCTACCTACATAAATAAAAAAAATATTTATGCACATACACATAACATTAAAACCATCTATCCAATATTTTTTAAATCCCAGTTTGGCCCTCATGCACATAAGATGAAATTTGGACATTCCTACCAATTTCAGCAGGACCGTACGATGATGTGATCTTTATATGCCTCCCAACTCGCCCTCAACAGATCATGTTGGAGGGAAGAAATATTGGGTAAGTGGAATTTCATAGTCCAGGGAAGACAAGCCGCCTCTCTCTCTCTCCAATGAAAAAAAAATGCTTGGCTTTCTCGTATAGCCAAGCTCGATCTGGCCCCCAGAGGAACAAACCCCTGTGCAGGCGTTGATCCCCTTCACCTATATATGAGCAGTAATTGTTACAATACACTTGTTTCACTATGTACAGAAAAGGACATAACCTCATCATTCATTTCACAAACTACCCATTTTATTAATATATAGATGCATATGTAAATTTGTGAATGAGGATAATGTAATATCTGCATATCGAAAAACAGTGGGCCCCCGAAGTCAATGTTACTGGTGGGCCCTGTGCTGGCTGGCACTATTTACAGCATAACCAGGAAAGATACAGGTGCTTCTCACAAAATTAGAATATCATCAAAACGTTAATTTATTTCTGTTCTTCAATACAAAAAGTGAAACTCATATTATATAGAGCCATTACAAACATAGTGATCTATTTGAAGTGTTTATTTCTGTTAATGATGATGATTATAGCTTACGACTAATGAAAACCCAAAAGTCATTATCTCAGTAAATTAGAATACTTTACAACACCAGCTTGAAAAAATAATTTTAAAATCCAAAATGTTGGCCTACTGAAATGTATGTTCAGTAAATGCACTCAATACTTGGTCGGGGCTCCTTTCACATCAATGCAGCGTGGCATAGAGGCAATCAGCCTGTGGCTCTGCTGAGGTGTTATGGAAACCCAGGTTGCTTTGATAGCAGCCTTCAGCTCGTCTGCATTGTTGGGTCTGATGTCTCTCATCTTCCTCTTCACAATACCACATAAATTCTCTATGGGGTTAAGGTCAGGCGAGTTTGCTGGAAATCAACCACAGTGATACTGCTGTTTTGAAACCAGGTATTGGTACTTTTGGCAGTGTGGACAGGTGCCAACTCCTGCCGGAGAATGAAATTTCCATCTCCAAAAATATTTTGTCAGCAGAGGGAAGCATGAAGTGCCCTAAAATTTCATGGTAGACGACTGCGCTGACTTTGGTCTTGATAAAACATAGTGGACCTACACCAGCAGATGACATGGCTCCCCAAACCATCACTGATTGTGGAAACTTCACACTAGACCTTAAGCAGCTTGGATTGTGTGCCTCTCCACCCTTCCTCCAGGCTCCGAGATTTTGATTTCCTGAAGTCCCTTGGTCCCAGTGCGCCCAGGGCCTAAACATTGTCCCCCGGTCGGTGTGCGGCCAGTCCCCAATCCAGTGTACTAGACCGGTGTGTCTGAATATAGCTCTAGTTTGTGTCAGTGAACCTGACACCTGGAGATAGCAGCTGCAGTACCTGGATCTGCCTAGGAGTGGTACCTGGCAACTACCTGCAGCCCAGTCTGCCACCAGTGAAAACCTGGTAGCTGTTTATCTACGACCCTTCCTATGCAGGCCTGGCGCTGTGGCACAGTGGCTCCACAAATCCACTTGCTCTACCGTTGGGCTTAACAATGTGCACAGAGCCTCATGTATAATGTACATTGAGTTTGATTCTCATAAGCACAACAAGCAGTCTGCTAGACGCTTTTCCAAGAAAACATACTGTATGATTAAAAAGAAAAAAAAATGTTGAAAACTAACTGTATGGCCTTTTCTAAGAATAATAAAAGTTTCTCTAGCAATAGAAGCAGACATAACATGCACCAACTTAGTGGTCACATCAGTCCATTCATTTTGGTTCTACAATAAATTACCCTTTTGGGTGTTAAATGTGTATTGGTTATCTGCTTAAGAGAAAAGAAAATTTGTTAAATTAAGTAGTTGTGCTCCTAATCTCCAGCAACGTGTTTTGTGGGAATATATAGTGGCTGCCTTTGTTAAAACATACAATTATATCTCAGCTTAATTGCTAGTTTGTTGCTTTTTAATAGGAATTTCTTGTCTTTATGAAGCTAATAAAGAACTAGGCATCTTCCTTTTATGCAATCCTAATAGAAAAGATGAGACATAAAGAATAGTATAATTGATATGTAAATGCAGTTAATTTCCAAAATACAAAATATCTGCCCAGGTAATAAAGACACAGTAAAATGTCATCATTGTGTAGGAGAGAAATGAAAGTTGCTGAATGGAAGTGAATGCTAAATAGAGAAGGGGGAACACAGAATATAAAAAGGTGAAGACCTGCCCATAGTGAGTGGGGTCATACAGGATGTGATTAAAATGCAACAAATGCTTCATTATTGCCAAATCATTTACATTTTGTTAATGAATTATACACCTTATAAGCTACTTGAGAACACAGAAACTCTAATTTTTCCCAGCCTATCAATGTGATTTGGCATTCTGGACTTTACAGCCATAATGTTAAACAGATAGAACATGGTCATGAAAGCATGGTCATGAGAAGTGGCGCTAAATGGCTACAGCTGTTTTATGCCAACTGGCGCTTACTCTAAGGGTGCCGTCACACTAAACAATGTACTAGCGATCCCGACAACGATACGACCTTGTCAGGATCGCTGGTGCCTCGCTACATGATCGCTGGGGAGCTGTCAAACAGGCAGACTCACCAGCGATCAGGACCAGCGAGGACGCTGGTATCCAAGGTAAATATCGGGTAACTAAGCGCGCGTGTCACTTAGTTACCCGCTGTGTACCTTGGATACGAGCTCCCGGCGCGAGCACGCAGGTATCCAAGGTACACAGCGGGTAACTAAGCGACGCGCGCACTTAGTTACCCGATATTTACCATGCATGCCAGCTCCCAGCGTCTGTTTACAGTGCTGGGAGCTCGCTGATTGTTGGTCTCACGCTGCCACATGCAGCGATGCGTGCATGATCAAAAAATGGCCCATGACACTCCAGCACGATCAACGAAACCCGGCGGGGGGTGGTCGCTGATGCATGTCACACACAGCGATATCGCTGGCGAGATCACTGCTGAGTCACAAAATCAGCGATCTCAAAAGCGATCTCGCTGTGTGTGACGGGGCCTTAAGCGAACACATATCACATCACCTTATCTCCTTTATTTATTTTACTTGCTTAAATAGCACCATTAATTCTACAGCTCTTTACAGACAACATCACTTTCCCCATTGAGACTCACAATCTAAATTCCCTATCAGTATGTCTTTGGAGTGTGGGATAAAACCATAGTGGAAGGCAAAACGAGAAACCAGCTCACCTAACGAGGCTTGTGGTGTGGGGAAAAACGGAGCACGTGTAGTTGCTTCAAAATAGTCCAAAAAGAGTAATTTATTTGCTGGCATGTAAAAACCAGACTTGTAAAGGCAAGTTCACATGACCAAATAGCAGCGTATAGCAGCTACGCGTTTCAAACACATTGGGTGTTCTTTAACAAAGAACATCCAGTGTGTTTGAAACGGTGACCAGAAAAATGCCCACAGGAAAATTCCCCACAAGAAAATTGCCCACACGGAAAATTGCCCACATGGTAAATTGCCCACACAGAAAATTGCCCACAAGAAAATTGCCCAAACGGAAAATTGCCCACACGGAAAATTGCCCACACGGAAAATTGCCCACACGGAAAATTGCCCACAAGGAAAATTGCCCACACGGAAAACTGCCCACATGGAAAATGGCCCACATGGAAAATTGCCCACACAGAAAATTGCCAATTGCATCATCACAAAGTTTCAGATATATGATATTTGAGGTCCAAGGTGAGGATGCTCACATGATATGTGAAAAATGTCCACAGAAAATTGCCCACAGACATGAATACCCACAGGAAAACAGTAGCGAATTATAGGTGAGATGCTCTGCATAACAGGGGGATAGTATGCAAGTATACGTGAGATGCTCTGCAGGGCAGAAGAATAATCTAGAATTATAGGTGAGATGTTCTGCAGGACAGAGAATAGTATAGAATTATAGGTTAAATGCTCTGCAGGACAGGGGGATAGTATACAGGTATAGGTGAGATGCTCTGTAGGACAGAGAATAGTATACAGGTATAGGTGAGATGCTCTGCAGGGCAGGAGAATAATATAGAATTCTAGGTGAGATGCTCTGCAGCACAGAAGCACATTTGCTTCGGCTTTTTGAGGGCAGGAGTCATGATGATGATCTGTTGGTTCTTAAACTACATTGTCATCTTTTGTTTTGAGAATTGAATGGCACTTTGAAGAGCGATGCAGTTGGCATTTCCAAGTCACCACTGCGTTGATAGTATGAAATGCAAGATATTCAAACCCCAAGTAAATCATAACTTTGTTGTTCCTCTGGCTAGAATACTTTAGATGAACTCAAAATACACTTTTATTGAAAAAAAATTAAAAATATGGGGATAGATCTATCAAAGTACATGCTTTAACTAACCATAACACAATTGGCTGGCACAGCAGGAAAGTCATTGTTCACTGGGGTTGTACCAAAAGGAAGGACAGAATTGCCAATTTGAAACAATGGGGGTGGGGAAGCGCTGGAAGGAACATGTGAAATAATGTCAACAAGGAAACCCAGTTGACTTCCGTGGGCTCCTTTGAAATATAATACAGCACAACACAGGCAGCAAACAAAATGCAGAATGGATTTCACCCACAGGTCTCTGGGCCCAGCTTACTTCTCCGGGTTCTACAGGTTCGGTTCACTCAGCCCCTGTGTTGGTCAGTGACATCACTATGGAGACACATGGGTCAGTGGGTGCTCTTGTCTGCTGACCTGGCTGTCTTTCGAGAGTCCGCAAAAACCAGGGCTCATCCCACTGAACGCCTGCACTCGATCCCCATGGGTAGAACACCACTCAGACAACACAGTGAGGGGAACACACATTGGTAAGACTATTGGTTTACCAACAGAAGAACACAGAGATGCAACGACTGTGGCTGCAGTGATGAAGGCCATGAGCAGGCACGGGGGTACAGATGCCTGCTTCTGCTGGATGTCCATCCTCACGGAAGACGCAGATCCAGACGACATGCATGGTGTTGCAGAGACCAGTCGGGTCCCTGCACTGCAATACATGCTGCACTGTGACACATGCAGTGGCTGTGAGCTGACGTCAGAGGTGCAGCCACAGGGAGCAGCGCATGACAATGGCGCACACTCGGATGTCAGCTGACGGGCTGTGCGGTGGATACAAAAGACACTGGGCGACATGGGAGCACAGGAAAGGTGAGTAGAAAGTTTTTGTTTCTAATTATGCATTAGGGGCAGAACAGGGACACATACACTAGGATTGGGGACCATGTAAACCAGGATGGGGACATATATACCAGGAAGTGGGCATATATACCAGGATGGAGACCATTTGGACCATACATACCAGGATGGGGACCATATATACCAGCACTGGGACATATACTGTATACCATGATTCGGACATATGCACCAGGATGATGGGCATATATACCAGGATGGGGGACATTTCATTACATAATGAAAGGGGCAATTCATAAGTCTTTATAGAATTTAGAACACTACAGGGGCCCATACATCTGACCAACACGTGTGGGGGGGCAGGTCCAAATTTGGCACTGGGGCCCATCGGACTCCAGTTACACCACTGCAAAAACATACATTCTCAGCAAGTACACAAGGTGGTACAAGTGGCAGAATTTCACCTTTCTGCTGTGCCTTCTGGGCTTCCAGGAAAAACTATCTCTGCCAGCAGCTCCTTGCTTTTGGTGGGCTCCCACTGAGATGATAATGTATTAGATTTGACCTGCAGTCCCATGTAACTCCACAGATAATACAGTGATACTTTTGTGAGTACTGATAGCAGTGATAGCTCCTCTGGATCACATTGCTGCTGGTTCTGCATGTGCTGCTGTTTTGGGCTGGTGGAAGGAGTAAAGGCCCCGTCACACTAAGCGACTTACCAGCGATCCCGACACCGATATGAAGGTGTCAGGATCGCTGGTAAGTCGCTATGTGATCGCTGGTGAGCTGTCACACAGACAGCTTCACCAGCGATCAGCACAGCGATGCCGAGCGCCCGGCATCGCTGGCTATCGCTGTAGAAAATAGAATCAAAATAAAAAATATAGTTATTCTCACCTTCCGACATCCTGTTCAGCCATCCTGCCTCTCTCCACGCTCCGGTCCCAGTGATCCTTTGCACGAATGACCGCGAGATGTCACAGTCTCGCGGGATAACAAAGTCTCGCGGTCATTCATGCAAAGGATCACTGGGGCCGGAGCGTGGAGAGAGGCAGGATGGCTGAACAGGACGTCGGAAGGTGAGAATAACTATATTTTTTATTTTTTTTTATTATTTTTTTACACCTGATCGCTGGTCTCCCGCTGTCACACACAGCGATGCGTGCTGGCCAGCGGGAGACCAGCGACCAAAGAAATGTCCAGAGGTTTCTTGCAGCGATCAGCGATACCGGCAGGGGGGGGCCGCTCGCTGATCGCTGTCACACACAGCGATTTCGCTGGTGAGATCGCTGTTACGTCACAAAAGTTGTGACTCAGCAGCGATCTCGCTACCGAGATTGCTTAGTGAGACGGGGCCTTAAGGCAGAATCAGTGAGAGTTGAGAGCAGACTATATCTATCTATTGCTGATAATGACAGACTGCTACAAACACAGATCTTCATTTTTGCAGTTTTTCACTAGATCAACTGTAAATCACAAGGTAATCACATATCATGTGAACATTCTCACCTTGCACCTCAAAAATCATAGATCTTAAACTTTGTGATGCTACAATTGGCAATTTTCTGTGTGGGCAATTTTCTATGTGGGCAATTTTCCGTGTGGGCAATTTTCCATGTGGGCAATTTTCCATGTGGGCAATTTTCAGGGAACTGTTTGAAACACGTAGCTGCTATATCAACTAATACCTCACACTTTTTATGTGTTTTTTGCACTTTATTTTTCAGGGTGCAGTTGGGCCCATTTGGTCATGTAAACTGTGGTGTCTCTTCACATGGAATGCATTTTGATAGCGCTGGGCAGCCCGCCTGATCAAATAGAAGGGTGTAACTAATAGGCTGTTAACCTGGATGCTGTGCATTTTTGTTAGTGTGAACAGCGCCGCATACAAGTCTTCATTATGCATCAATATACCAAGCAACCGCCCCCTCCATGCATTGGTAGGCTGCGAACGGTTGTCTCATCGGTATTCTTGCACCTGTGTTGCCTCCATCTTAACTTTATGGGTCCACTGTATCCTGATAGTGCATTTGTTTGGAGGCCTGGGTAGGTAAGCATCTCTGCCTTTTTTGCTGTGTTTTTGAATTTTTGGAGGATTTTTAAGTCCTCTTTTGTGCTATTGCTGTTTAGTTTCAGGACATTAGCCACACCAGGACCAGGGGACCTCACAATTGCACTAGTAGAACACCACACTAGCTAATGGCTGAACATGTTGCTTGTCGACTCCCTAAGTAGAAGGGAAACTTTTAAACAAGATGCCTCCCAGCTATTGGCTGCGAACCATCTTGCAGGTGAAAATTAACAGATGGCCTCTCAGCTAAAGGCTGAGGGCATTTCACTATATGCGTATGCTGCCCCTTTAAGAGCAGGGGAGCCTGCATGTGTACTAGGCGTGCCACCTGGAGGTGCGGCGTGTACTCACAGACCAGAAAGCACACCGTGGGGCCAAGGCGGTGAGTATGCCTGCATCCCTGCATGGTGGGATAAGTGTTGCTATGCGTGGACATCAGCAGTGGCAATACAAATACCGGTTCCCTAAAAATTGCCCACAGGAAAATTGCCCACGCGGAAAATTGCCCACACAGAAAATTGCCAATTGCAGCATCACAAAGTTTAAGATCTCGAAAGACAGCCACGTCAGCAGACAAGAGCCCCCACTGACCGGTGTGCCTCCATAGTGATGTCACTGACCAGCAGAGGAGCCGAAAGTGCCAGAGCAGTGCCGCTCTCCTATTGATTTCAGTGGCAGTGAATCTGGCGCCTGCACTTCCTTCCCTGTCCACTTATGACTACCAAGAGTTAAGGTACTGTCACACTTAGCGATGTACCAGCGATCCCGACCAGCGATATGACGCGGTCAGGATCGCTGGTACATCGCTAAGTGGTCGCTAGTGAACTGCCACACAGGCAGATCTCACCAGTGACATCGCTGGAGACGGGGATCGCTACTTACCTGTCACACCAGGCGATCCTGCGTCCTCCCGCCCGGCTCCACGCGTTGCTCGTCGTCACAGCAGGAAGCGCCGCAGAAGCAGACGACAAGAAACGGTCCAGGACGTTCTCGCGCGATCAGCGATAACCAGCGGGGGAGCCGGTCGTAGGTAAGTATCAGACACAGCGATATCGCTAGCAATATCGCTATAACGTCACAAGTTATAGCGATATTGCTAGCGATATCGCTTAGTGTGACATGCCCTTAAGAGTGAACAGATCCTACATAGTTATGTATCATACACATATACTGCAGGTGTAGGCAGGCATAGGATGAAAGAAAATGCAGAATGGATTTGATTAAGGGTCTCTAGGCTCATACCACACTGAGTGTGGAATTATTTTTAGCACAGTGGAATGACAACTCGTAAGAACAGAATCTGTACTCTGGGACTAGGTATGAGTGAACCGACCCTGTAGAACCTGGAGAAGCTGGGCCCAGAGACCTGTGGTGAAATCCATTCTGCATTTTCCTTGCTGCCTGTGTTGTGCTGTATTTCAATGGAGCCCATGGAAGTCCCCGGGCTTTCCTTGTTGACACTATTTCACATGTTCCTTCCAGCGCTTCCCCACCCCCATTGTTTCAAATTGGCAATCCTGTAATTCCTTTTGGTACAACCCCAGTGAACAATGGCGTTCCTTTTGTGCCAGCCAATTGTGTTTTGGTTAGTTAAAGCATGTACTTTAATAGCTCTATCCCCATATTTTTTAATTTCTTTTCAATAAAAGTGTATTTTGAGTTCATCTAAAGTATTCTAGCCAGAGGAACAACAAAGTAATGATTTGCTTGGGGTTTGAATATCTTGCATTTCATACTATCAACGCAGTGGTGACTTGGAAATGCCGACTGCATCGCTTTTCAAAGTGCCATTCAATTCTCAAAACAAAAGATGACAACATAGTTCAAGAACCAACAGAACATTATCATGACTCCTGCCCTCAAAAAGCCGAAGCAAATGTGCTTCTGTGCTGCAGAGCATCTCACCTAGAATTCTATATTATTCTCCTGCCCTGCAGAGTATCTCACCTATACCTGTATACTATCCCCCTGTCCTACAGAGCATCTTACCTATAATTCTATACTATTCTCTGTCCTGCAGAGCATCTCACCTATACCTGTATACTATCCCCCATCCTGCAGAGCATTTAACCTATAATTCTATACTATTCTCCTGCACTGCAGAGCATCTCACCTATACCTGTATACTATCCCCCTGTCCTGCAGAGCATTTAACCTATAATTCTATACTATTCTCTGTCATGCAGAACATCTCACCTATACCTGTATACTATCCCCCTGTCCTGCAGAGCATTTAACCTATAATTATATACTATTCTCTGTCCTGCAGAGCATCTCACCTATACCTGTATACTATCCCCCTGTCCTGCAGAGCATTTAACCTATAATTCTATACTATTCTCCTGCACTGCAGAGCATCTCACCTATACCAGTATACTATCCCCCTGTCCTGCAGAGCATTTAACCTATAATTCTATACTATTCTCTGTCATGCAGAACATCTCCCCTATACCTGTATACTATCCCCCTGTCCTGCAGAGCATTTAACCTATAATTCTATACTATTCTCCTGCCCTGCAGTGCATCTCCCCTATACCTGTAAACTATCCCCCTGTCCTGCAGAGCATTTAACCTATAATTCTATACTATTATAGTTGAGATGCTCTGCAGGACAGAGAATAGTATAGAATTATAGGTTAAATGCTCTGCAGGACAGGGGGATAGTATACAGGTATAGTTGAGATGCTCTGCAGGACAGAGAATTCTAGATTATTCTTCTGCCCTGCAGAGCATCTTACGTATACTTTACTTGCATACTATCCCCCTGTCCTGCAGAGCATTTAACCTATAGATCTATGCTACTCTCTGCCTTGCAGAGCATCTCACCTATAACTCACTACTGTTTTCCTGTGGGTAATTTTCTGTGGGCATTTTTCATATATCATGTGAACATCCTCACCTTGCACCTCAAATATCATAGATCTTAAACTTTGTGATGCTGCAATTGTCAATTTTCCGTGTGGGCAATTTTCCGTGTGGGCATTTTTCCTGTGGGTATTTTTCCTGTGGGTAATTTTCCTGTGGGCAATTTTCTGGTCACCACAAATACCACATATGTAGTTGAAAACTACTGTTTGAGCAGAGCGTAGGGCTCAGAAGGGCCCAAATAAATTCTGGAGCACAATTTGGCTAGAACAGATTGCGGATGCCATGTCACATTTGATAAGCCCCTAATATGCCAAAACCGCAAAATCCCCAAGTGACCCCATTTTGGACACTACACCTCTTAAGGAATTCATCTAGCGGTGTAGTGAGCATTTTTAACCTGAAGAGATTAACAGAATTGTATAACATTGGGCTGAGTCAATGGAAAATTACCATATATACTGGCATATAAGCTGAGATTTTCAGCCCATTTTTTTGGTCTGAAAGTCCCCCTCTCGGCATATATGTGAGTCATATACGCCAGGGGGTCGGCGGAGGAGGGGGAGCGGGGGTGTCAGATCATACTACCCCTCCTGGCGCGGTCTCTGCAGCCAGCCCTCCTGCTTCTCCCACGGTGTCCCTTCCTTCAGCGGTCACGTGGTACCGCTCATTAACGTTATGAATATGCGCATATTCATGACTTTAATGAGCAGTACCACGTGACCGCTGAAGGAAGGGAGACCGTGGGAGAAGCAGGGGGAGGCTGCAGACACCGCCCCAGGAGAGGGTAAGTATATTCAATATTCACCTGTCCCCGGTCCATTGCTGCTCGCCGCTGTCTGCCGAGTCCTCTGTCAGTGACATTCAGGCAGCAGAGGGAGCGATGACGTGGTTAGTTCAGGCAGACAGCGGCAAGCAGTGATGGACCAGGGACAGGTGAATATCTCAGGTGCTGGGTCCTGAGCCAGCGGTGACACCGGCACCTGGCCCCCATAGCACGCCAGTGTCCCCGCCTGATCAGGACCCGACACCTGGCCCCCATTGACAAGAGGTGAGTGAGTATGTCATTTTTTTTACAGCATATGGGGCATAATCTATGGAGCACCTTATGTGGCAGCATATGGGGCATAATCTATGGAGCATCTTATGGGGCATTTTATGGGGACATAATCTATGGGGCATTTTATGGGGGCATACATTACATTACAACATGTGTTTATATATTTTTGTAATCCAATTTGTATGTGATGCATATCCTGTGTTCAGGGGAAGATGGATGGTGCGAAACCTGTTCCAGTCTGTAAGTGACTGAGACTGAGATATAGGTTCACCTTCCAACAAAACAATGACCCAAAGCACACTGCTAAAGCAACACTCAAGTGGTTTAAAGCCCCCGTTACACATAGCGATATCGCTAGCAATATCGCTGTAACGTCACTGGTTTTGTGACGTAGCAGCGATATTGCTAGCGATATCTACATGTGATACTTACCTCCGACCGGTTCCCCCGCTGATTATCGCTGATCGTGCGAGAAGGTCCTGGCCCATTTCTTGTCGGGCGCTCCCTGTTGGGCTTCCTGTGGCGCTGACAAGCGACGTGTGGACACGGGCGGGAGGACATCAGGATCGCCTCGTTATGACAGGTAAGTAGCGACCCCCGACCCCTGCTATGTCGCTGGTGAGATCTGCCTGTGTGGCAGCTCACTAGCGACCACTTAACGATGCACCAGCGATCCATATCGTTGTCGGGATCGCTGGTGCATCGCTAAATGTAACAGTACCCTAAGGGGAAATGTGTAAATGTTTTGGAGTGGCCTAGTCAAAGCCCAGTCCTTAATCTAATTGAGAATCTGTGGTCAGACTTGAAGATTTCTGTTCAACAGAAGAAACCGTCTAACTTGAAGGAGCTGAAGCAATTTTCCCTTGAGGAATGGGCAAAAATCCCAGTGGCAAGATGTGGAAAGCTCATAGAGAAATATCCAAAGCAACTTGCAGCTCTAATTGCCGCAAAAGGAGGCTCTACAAAGTACTGACTTTAGGGGATGAATAGTTATGCACACTGAAGTTTACAATTATTTGTCCTATTTGTTGTTTGCTCGTGCACATGCGGTATAAGTGATTAGACAACTTTATTCTTAAGGTCAGTGTGATTACGGCAATACCAGATTTAATTTTTTTTATTGTTTGGCTGTTATCACAAACTAAAAGACGCTTTTTTTGGCGAAACAAAGTTTTTGCATTACCATATTTTGAGAGCTATAATTTTTTTACATGTCATGTGAGGGCTTGTTTTTTGGGGGACGAGTTGACGTTTTTATTGGTACCATTTTCAGGCACATATTTTTTATTGCTTTCTATTCCGATTTTGGGAGGTAGAATTAATAAAAACCAGCAATTAGGATTTTCTTTTTATGCCATTCACCGTGTAGTAAAAGTGATAAGACAACTTTATTCTTCGGGTCAGTACGATTACAGAGACTTGCAAATACCAAATATGTGTACTTTGTTTATTTTTGTTTTTAGATAAATATATGCATTTGTTGGATTAATATTTTCTCTTCCTTTCATTCTTTATTTTGTGATATTTTTAATATTTTTAAAATTTTTCAAAACTTTTAAACTTTTTTTCACCTTGTCCCTGGAAGGGACATCTACGGTACTTTCCCTGCCTTGATCACTGAGCTAATATTGTGCATAATCTTGCATTGCAGGGCATTAGCTCAACTCAGCGCATCACAAACAGGGAGAAGGCGTGTCAGGTGCGAGGGGCGTTCATTAAAAATTTCACCTGACCCACTTCTATTTATCACTGGACGCTGAAACTGCACATGTGTAATTTGATATAAGTCTCTATAGGTTATGAGCCAATTTGCAACTCAGAACTGATGACGGTCTTGATTTTTCAGGTGCTGAAGTGGTGTGAGGTATGATAATGGACCCAGTGGAATACAGAGCAGTCATCAAATTCCTTTACTTGAAAGGCTGCACACCGAAGGAGACGTTCGATGAGATGAAAGAGGTTAATGGTGATGATTCCCCATCATATGATGTAGTCAAAAACTGGCATTGTCAATTAAAATGTGGTCTGACTTCCGTGCAAACAGCTCCAATTCCAGGGCGACCCCACTCTGCTATTGATGAACACCATCCAGCAAGTGGAGGTCACCATTTTGGACAATTGCTGCGTAGCCATTCGCCACCTAGCCCAAAATGTCAAGATTTTAGTGTGCGGTCCATGGAAAAAAATAATCATCCAAGGCCATCTTCTCATGCATAAGGTATCCACTCACTGGGTTCCCCGGCTGCTCACACCTTACCAGAAGCAGGAAAGAGTCGAATACTCTTAAGCCCCCGTCACACACAGCGATCTCACTAGCGAGATCGCTTCTGAGTCACAAGTTTTGTGATGCAACAGCGATCTCACCAGCAAGATCGCTGTGTGTGACACCTATCAGCCACCAGCCCCCCTTTCGGGTATTGCTGATCGTTGTGGAAAGCCCTGGACATTTTTTTTGATCGTTGGTCTCCCGCTGGCCAGCACGCATCGCTGCGTGTGGCAGGCGGGAGACCAGCGATCAGCGAGCTGGAGCTGGTAACCAAGGTAAACAGTGGGTTTCTAAGCGCCTCACGGCGCTAAGAAACCCGCAGTGTACCTTAGTTAAAAGCGCGCTGGTGCAGGGAGCTGGTAACCAAGGTAAACAGCGGGTTTCTAAGCGCCACTCGGCGCTTAGAAACCCGCTGTTTACCTTGGTTACCAGCTCCCTGCACCAGCGCGCTGGTAACTAAGGTACACAGCGACGTGCGCGCTCGTCGTTGCTGGTGCTGATCACTGGTGAAGCTGCCTGTTTGGCAGCTCACCAACGATCATATAGCGACACACCAGCCTGACAAGTTCATATAGTTGTCGGGATCGCTGGTGAGTCGCTATGTGTGACGGGGCACTTAGGCTCTATTGACAATGTGCCATGTAAACCAGAAGGACTTTTTCAACAGACTGATCACACAGGCAGGCAAGGTTATGTATACAGTAATTTGGGACCAGCACAGAGTAGTATTGATGGATTTCCTAGCAAAGGGTACCATGATCACTGAGGCATACTATGCTTCACTGCTGTGGAAATTGTGGGAGGCCATCAAAATCAAGAGATGTGGCATGCTCACCAAAGTTGTCCGTCCACCATCTGAAAGACAATGCCCCAGTTCACAACTCACATGTTGAGCAAATGGAAGCATGATCCTGTGACTTTGAAATTCTACTGCAACCCCCTTATTTGCACCATCGGACTTCCACCTCTTTCCAACAATTAAGTTATTTCTGAAGGGCAAGCATTTTCCAGATGATGAGACTCTGATTTCCAAAGTCACAACATGACTTTTGGAGCAACCTGTCAATTTCTACAAGCAAAGTGTTTACAATTGCTTAAAGAGATGGAAGAAGTGTGTGTCCCTAAGTGGCACCTATGTAAAGAAGGACTAATAACTGTGCAAAGTTTCATTGCTCTCAGTCCACAGGAAGTCTGAGAAAATCTTTAACCCCTTACAACATCGGGCGCAGTAGTACGCCGATGTCAGTCTCCCTCCCTTTGATGTGGGCTCCGGCGGTCAGCCCACATCTTTTCTGGGACATGTCAGCTGTTTTGAACAGCTGACATGTGCCCGCAATAGTGTCAGCCCGCAATAGTCACGGGTGGAATCGCGATCCACCCGCGGCTATTAACTAGTTAAATGCCGCTGTCAAACGTTGAACCGGAAATGCGCTCATCGGTGACCCGTGTCACGTGATCGCGGGTCACCGATGTGTCGGCATGACAACCCCAAGGTCTCATGGAGACCTCTATGGTTGTCAGCGCCAAATTGCTATGAGCGCCACCCAGTGGACGGCGCTCATAGCAAGTCAGTAATTCTGCTACATAGAGGTGATCTGCTCATCGCCTCTGTAGCAGAGCCAATAGAGTCATGCCAGCTTCTAGTCTCCTATGATTGAAGCGTGGTCAAAATTTAAAAAAAATTAAAAAGTGTTTAAAAATATAAAAAAATACAAAAGTTTTAATCACCCCCCTTTCGCCCCATTCAAAATAAAACAATAAAAAAAATCACACATACATGTATTAGGTATCGCTGCGTTCAGAATCGCCCGATCTATCAACAAAAAACGATTAACCTGATCTCTCCTTCAAACTGACGCTGATCTCTCCTTCAAACCACATATCCAAACCCTTTCCACTTCATGCCGACTTCAACTCAAAAATATTTCACGCATCCGTTCATTCCTCACCCAAGAATCTGCAAAAACCCTAGTCCATGCCCTCATCATCTCTCGCCTTGACTACTGCAACCTCATGCTCTGTGGCCTCCCCTCAAACACTCTCGCACCCCTCCAATCTATTCTAAACTCTGCTGCCCGACTAATCCACCTGTCCCCCCGCTATTCCCCAGCTTCTCCCCTCTGTCAATCCCTTCACTGGCTCCCAATTGCCCAGAGACTCCATTACAAAACCCTAACCATGACATACAAAGCCATCCACAACTTGTCTCCTCCATACATCTGTGACCTCGTCTCCCGGTACTTTCCTGCACGCAACCTCCGATCCTCACAAGATCTCCTTCTCTACTCCCCTCTTATCTCCTCTTCCCACAATCGCATACAAGATTTCTCTCGCGCATCACCCCTACTCTGGAACTCTCTACCACAACATATCAGACTCTCACCTACCATCGAAACCTTCAAAAAGAGCCTGAAGACCCACCTCTTCCGACAAGCCTATAACCTGCAGTAACCACCGATCGACCAAACCGCTGCACGACCAGCTCTACCCTCGCCTACTGTATTATCACCCATCCCTTGAAGATTGTGAGCCCTCGCGGGCAGGGTCCTCTCTCCTCCTGTACCAGTTATGACTTGTATTGTTTAAGATTATTGTACTTGTTTTTATGTATACCCCTCCTCACATGTAAAGCGCCATGGAATAAATGGCGCTATAACAATAAATAATAATAATAATAATAATAATAATAATCACTAAACGGCGTATGGAGAAAAAAAAATTAAAAACGCCAGAACTACTTTTTTTTGTTGCCGCGACATTGCATTAAAATGCAATAATGGGCGACCAATAGAAAATATCTGCACCAAAATGGTATCACTAAAAATGTCAGCTTGGTGCGCAAAAAATACGCCATCACCTGATCTAAGATTACAAAAAATGGAGAAGCAACGGATTTTGGAAAATGGCGCAATTTTTTTTTTTTAAGCAAAGTTTGGAATGTTTTTTTCCCCACTTAGATAAAAAATAACCTAGACATATTTGGTGTCTATGAACTCGTAATGACCTGGAGAATCATAATGGCAGGTCAGTTTTAGCATTTGGTGAATCTAGCAAAAATGCCAAACAAAAAACAACTGTGGGATTGCGCTTTTTTTTGCAATTTCACCGCATTTGGAATTTTTTCCCGTTTCTAGTACATGACATGGTAAAACCAATGGTGTCATTCAAAACTACAACTTGTTCCTCAAAAAACAAGCCCTCACATGGCCATATGGATGGAAAAATAAAAAAAGGTTTGGCTCTGGGAAGAAGGGGAGCAAAAAACGAACACGTAAAACCGAAAAAAGCTCCGGTTTTGAAGGGGTTGATGAATGCCCCTCATATGACGATCGATGTCGTTGCCACTATTGACAGTGGCATCAGAGGGGTTAGGCACCCTCGATCAGCGTTAGCATCGATCGCGGGCTTTGCCACAGGGTGTCAGCTCTCATATAGCGCTGGCACCCACTTTTGATTGCACCGGTGCTTGGAGTGAGTCAGTACGTTCATCACGTCGTACATGTACGGCGGTTTGTGAGAACGCACCTCCCGCAGGGCCATACATGTACGGCAGATGTCGTGAAGGGGTTAACACTAACACAGGCCTGCGCCCACCCCATGTAATGCCATCCTCCCACTCCTCCCCCCACTTCACACACATCGTCAGCATAGTTCCCTGCTTAAGTAATAATATAAAATAATCACTTGAAATAACCACTATATTTCCCTCTTTGATGGCTGTTTTTAACCATTTCTTTGCAATTATTTGACCAATACCCAATTTGCCACAGCTTCCACATAAACCTGGCCTTTAACATCTTTTAACACTTGTTTTACAAACTGATCAAGAGCAGAACTGGCTTGCCAGGGGATTTTAATTATGGACAGTACACAGACAGTGAATCTTATATGTTCATGAACCTTTTCATTAATCTGTGACTTATCAAGGAACTCAATAAATCAATATCATCCACTGAAAACTTATAACTCATACTAAAACTTGGGGAATTAATAACTTGTTTTTCACCTGCCACTAGGGTAGAGCTACATTTTTCTGGCTTCTGATACATTTTGAAAAGAAGAATTTTAGGAATGGTTTTATATAAATTAATTTCAAATTCATCAAGACGCAACCTGTTAGGCTGGCGTCACACTAGAGAGGAATACAGACGAGGGAGAGGCGTTAAAAAAACGCATTGCACACGTACCAATGATTCTCTATGGGGTAGCTCCCATCAGCCGTATTTTTGTCGCGTATTTTATACGGTCCATGCCAATCGCAGCACGCAGCGATTGTCAGCGTACTACGACCGTAGTACGCCAATGCAAGTCTATACGCATTACACACGGACCACACATGTGACTTTCGAGAAATACGCAAGACTTCTCCTGGTGACAGGAAATGTGCCAATCCATCATCAGGAAGCTTAGACATGCAAATTAGCTCAAAAAGCGCTCCAGACATCCAAGTACGCCTCCACGGAGTCCTGCAGCATCATGTTTAGCCACATTAATGTTGAGCTCCTAATTGTGTTGGTCCAGGAAAGGCCCAAACTTTGAGAACAACGGGATGACCATTATTCTGACCGGGGCTGCAAAGAGGCGGCATGGAGGCGCATCTGTGTGCACATGTTCCCAGACTATGCCCAACGGCTGTGTGAGGAGCAACAACAAATTCGTAAGTAATTGCCATTTTTACCAATCAGCTTAAAGGCCAGAAGTGAGGTTTTTGAAATGTAGCCCCTACAATCCTATACTGTGTATGTAGGTATCCATGTTTGCTAAAGAAAAATGTAGCTAAAAACCACCCCCTACTAGGCCACGTGACTGTGAAATGTTAGGAATATTGCTTGGCACAATTCACAAAGGTTACAGTCACTTTTCACTTCACATTGCAGTTGAGGATGTGATGAGACGCTGGCGCAGCATCCGCGACCAGTACCGGCAGGAAAGACAGCAGAGGGCCAGGAGTGGGGCAGCAGCACCGACCAAGCGGAAATACATCTATTTTGACCGCTTGGCATTTTTGGCACCCAGTATGGATCTCAGACCGTAAGTACAGACATCACACCACATGACACATATGCTTTTTAGGGTCAGAGCTACATTTTGTTTTTTCTACATTTCCTAACAGAACTCAAGCGAACCTCACAGAGAGGGAGACAGGGTTGGATACTGAGCCCATTATAGATCCGGACGGGGATGTGAAGAGGTGGCTGGCCCATCTTCTGAACAGAGCTTTTGCAACCCCCCAAGCTCCACCAGCATCAGGCTCTGCACCTGGTCCAGACCAAGAAGAGCCACCAGCAGCCAGCAACATAGAAGATCCTGGCAACAGCAGCATCCCTACTGGCCATGTTGAGGGGGCCCCCAGCCTGCAGCCATAGGCCACCGTGGGAGACGGGAGAAGGTACAACACTGCCTCTGATACCCAGAGGCATGTAGACACTGGTGTCCTAAATTACCTGTCCAGGGCTGCCCAAGATGAGGGTGAAGAGACATATTCCGGAAGCCTGGCCCGGTACCTCCGTTCCCTACCCCGTGAGGTGAGGCTATGTGTGCGAGGATCCATTCAGATCTTAACTGATGCATGCACACACCCCAATGACCCATATGAGTATGAGTTGTTGGAGTATCTTGAGAGGTGGCAGCTCTCAACCCGTAACCGTCTCCGCCTTGTCCGACAACCAGCTGTGCATGCTCAATTAGGATCTGAGTGTCCGCCTGCACGTGTGCCTACACCTCCACCCATTCCCCCCCAAACCAACCTTGGCAACAACATGGCCAAATGGCAGCCTATAACCAACCTGCCCAATATGGCCACTTGTGCAGACCTGGGTTGGAGGCTGGCCCCAACCTGGGTTTGGATTACATGGTCATATTGGGGGTATGATGGACGTGGCTACAATCAGCCAAATGATTTTAACCCGCAGTATCCTTATGGTCTCTTTGGTGCGCAGCTGCAGGAACATGGCCACATATTCCCACAGGGCCAAGATCATCCACCCCAACAGGGTGATGGTCAAGCTGGGCACCCCAACAAAGAGATGAAGGCCTCCCGCCATCACCTCCGCCAAGCCACCAGCAGATATAAAATACAAAATTGTTTTATTTTTTGCTTTTGTTGGTAATTATCATTTCTTGTTACCTATTTGGGTGTCCAAATATGCAAATGTTACATACAGAAAAGGCTAAATGGCCTGGGCAATATCTGCCATATGAAAAAATATGGTAAACAGTATTCTAATCTATTTTTTGCATTTATAAAAAATTTGAAAATGCATCTTTGGCCCTCTTCTTGAATTATTTTAGGCATTCGAATAAGTAAGTCAACTTTATCACATATAAACCGACCACACACATCATAGAACAACAAAAAATAAAATTATATTCACACACATAAGAACATCACAACATAGATACAGCCTGATTGGGTGAACACATCACGTACTTTGAGTCCTGAGAGAGGACGCCGTAAAGGGAGCACATGTGGCCTAGGCCTAGCCCCATTGTCCACCACACTTACAGTGACATCAGATGAGGAGCAATCATGCAATCTAGCGAAGTTATGGAGGACCACACAAGCTTTGATGACCTCATTGACATTGGCTTCACTCAGCTGAATGGCAGACTGGAGGACACGCCATTTGGCACAAAGAATGCCGAACGCGCACTCCACCAGTCTTCGGGCACGTGAAAGGCGCAAATTAAAAATCCTGCGCCGGTGGTCGTTTCTGCGCGGGTATGGCCTCATGACATGCCTGGGCAATTGGAAAGCTTCATCCCCCACTAGGACATAAGGCACCGCTTCTTGATTTGAGCCTGGTAGCTGACGTGGTGGTGGTAGGTCTAACAGGTTATTGCGCAGCCACTGACCCATAATGGAAGAATTGAAGACTCTAGCGTCTCCAGTTCTTCCATAAGCCCCAATGTCTACAATTATAAACCTGTAGTTACTGTCAACCAGAGCCAACAAAACGACAGAAAAATATTGTTTATAATTATAGAATTGGGACGCTGAGTGCGGCAGCTTACGCACACGGATGTGCTTCCCATCCAGGGCTCCAATACAATTGGGAAATTGGCAGTGCAACTCAAATCCCCTGGCAATCCTCAACCAATCTCCCATCTTGGGCTCTGGCATGACCAGATGATGAACTCTGGACCAGATTTCAGAACATGTAGCACGAACGATGCCGGATATTGTCGATCGCCCAATCAAAAACTCCAGATGGAGTGCTGCATAAGAAAGGCCAATTGAGAGAAACCTACAATTAAACAAATGTAGAAAATATATACATTAAAATACATGCTCAAGGATGCACACATTACATATAGATCACCAGAACAGTGTGTAAGTAAGAAGCTAGGCAAACAATACATATACACATGTACCACGGCTGGGTAATGTGGAATAACACATCAAAGTGTTCTAAGTTTTAGAGCATATATTTCTTACCAATTCATAATGCTTCTTGGCAAAAAAAGGGGTTACTGAGTAACAGAATTATTTGAGAAACTAATCATCTACATACATTCTGTAGCAGAGAAATACATACCGTAACGTAAGGAGAAGGCGCTCCTCCGCAGAGATACATTTGCGCATCCGGGTGTCCTGGAAGGTGATCCCTGGGCGCACTGTCTCCAACAACACATCAAAGGTAGAAACGGTCATCCGACAATAGAGGAAAAACTTGTCAGGATGTGTCCTCAGAGCTGCATAAAGCCTGTGAAAATGGCCTTTATTGAGGCATTGTCTCAAATGCGGATGCACCCACGTTCGTCTCCTCCTCCTTGGATCCACAATCACTGGGTATGGATGGCCAAAGCGGTGGGACAAAACCCAGTTGAAGAGAACACGGTCAGTTGGGGTGAACTCAAGTGTGTCTGACATGTTTGCTAACAACCACCAAGACACCAACACAAGCACAGCACCAAAAAAGGCAGATTGGAGGCTGCCACCTGATGTTGAGGCAATAAATAGGGTTGGTGCTGATGATTTAAATTATGTGCAGGCCTCAAAACCGTTAAATGTCCATTTTGCAAGGTTGCGAGAAAAAAACGGTATACGGATGCCATACGGATACATACGGATGCTTACATGAGAAAAATACGCAGCCACACCCTGACAACGGATGACATACGGAGCACTATTTAGGGACCATTTATGCGTATTACAGCCGTAAAATACGGCCCGTATTCTTCTATGTTGTGTGTGACTCCAGCCTTACTCATACAAAAACTCAATTTTCCATACAGCTATAGTCATGAGATAGCTCCACACTACTAAGATTAACACGCAAAGTGGCATTGAGCACCTTAGCTACGGTTCCTATAACTTTGAACTTGCAAACTATACTTCGATGTGTTTATGAATCATTTTCCTTGTTTGTGCAAGGCAATAATCTCTTCTCTTAACTTTATGGAGTACTTTCAAGTCAAGAATATTTGCAAACTAGACCATTGTTCATGAGGCATTGTCTAAGATTTATCAGGAACACTGGAGGAATCTGGTGTTGGCTACACATTACATTTGCCATAGGTCATAACAGCCAGAGGGGCACTATAAGCACTAAAGTGATGGAGGGGTTGAATAATTCTGAGACTGCAGTAGTCATTAAAGGTGTCATTTTGTGTTGAATTTTGAAAAATCACTTGTTATATTATTTAGGTTGAGCTATTTAAATTATTATTGCTAGGTTCATTGCATAAAGCAGAAAGTTTGTTAAGTCTGAAAAATCAGTGACCTGTCATAGAAACACAGGAGGCAGGCAGAGGGGCCAGATCAAGAGATTTACCCACAGGCCATGCCCTTCTGCACCAAAATATCATTAGACAAAAAAACTCACATCCTGAATAAAGGGAACCTGTCAGCAGGATTATGCACAGTAATCTACAGAGAGTGTCAGGTCAGCGCCGTTATACTGATTAAAATGATACCTGGGTTAATGAAATCTGTCTTTTTTAATCTTTATTTTCAGTTAATGAGCTGATGCCATTTTGCTAGAGGGAAAAAAATTGGTCTCCACCAAGATGGCGCTGGCGGTGCTTGCAAAGTAGCATCTATTGGATCGCGATAGATGCTACTGTGCAGGCGCGACTGATGCAATTTTGAGAAAGTTTTTTTATTTTTTTTATTTTTCAGAACAAATGTATATGACTAAATAAAACTATTTAATGCATATCATAGATGCGATCATGCTGCAGTGCAGCCGCCACCGCCGGCGTCTACCTGCTGAATGTGATTTTTTTTTTTAAATACATATAATAATCAGTAGGTAAAATAGGGGCAGGTCACTGAAAACTGAAAATAAAGATTAAACAGCAACCATAAGACGGATTTTATCAACCAAGGTATCATTTTAATCATAATGGCGCCAACCTGACACTGTCTGTATGTTACTCAGCTCAATCCTGCTGACAGGTTCCCTTTAAAGAACCACAGATCAAATTGATTTACCAAAGGTATCAGTGTAATCAGTAGAACAGAGCCATTATAGCCATGCCTTTACTTCATATTGCCAAATCCTGCTAACAGGTTCTTTTTAAATTGATCAATATGCAATGTGGCAAACCTGAATCCTGTTTTTGGGGCTATACATGCAATTTCTCTCCCTAAGTGATCAAGTGCTTAGTGTGCAGTATATTTGTAATGTGAACACAGTTTTTTTTTTTACTTCTAAGATGACAAGAAATGAATTCAATAGTCAATACTATAGTTAAAATAACATTATCGTCTGGTCTGTATCATGATTTGTTTATACAGAAAAATAGGTTGCAAATTCAATTTTGGAATACTAAAAGCCTGGCCTGTGGATGCTGAGAAAATGTGTCGGATAATCCTAGCCTTGCGTGTGTGCGATAGGACAAAAACAATCCTTAGCTGGTTCCTGTGAACAGGTCCAGACAAAGCCAGCAGACTGTGAAAACCAGCTCAAAGCCACAATAGTCTGTGTCCCAGGTGTTTCTTGGCACATTTCCTTATGCACAGTGACTTTATCATCAAGGATTAGAAAAGCTTTATGATGCTAAGATCTCATAAACACATGTATGAACAAGCAGATATCTATGGCAACAAATGTACTTCAAAGAGTGCAATCAGAACGTTTGTCATGTTGTTACCACCTTCCATTACTGCATTGTTGACTCCCATAAGTCAAAGTTTCAGTGGGCTTTACTTCAAGCTTTTGTGAAGCAGCAACCGCAAGAATAGATTTAGTATAGCTAAGAAAACCCAGCTATCGTAACAAAAAAGATCAGAAGATTGTATTGTAAAAACATTAGGATACCGGGCACTCTCCTAAGAGAACAAAAAAATCACATTTACCAAAAAGAAATAGGCTATTATTACAAGGAGTTAGCAAAGTAGAAGGGAATATATTACACCGAGGGCATTGATACACAACCAGTAACGTAGTGTTGTTATCCACATAATATTCATAGATATTCAGAATATTTCTACACATAGGAACAAATAGTACATTAACCACTGCTAATTCCCTTACATTACGCCCAAGGGACAAGTTTTTTGCCACCAAACTTTCCTGTATGTTTTTGAGTAGATATCACGCAAGGAAGAATCTGCCACAATGAGAATAAATTCCAATCTACCAGCAGAATTTTATAGCACAAAAGATCAGCGGATTGGTATATAAGTTTGTAGGAAAATATTTGGTATAACTTGTATATACGTATTATACTCATTCAAATCCCTGTTTATAGTATGTCTAAAAGTCCAGTGGGCGGTCCTACCTAGTGATTGAGAATTATTTGCATATGTGTACACAAAATAAGCTGTCAATAACTTAACAGAACTGCCCACTGGACTCCTAAGCATAGAATAAACTAATCTATGAATGACTAAAATTCCAGGTCTATCAATCTATTTGTTAGTCCCGCTGCATAACATGCTGCTGGTAGATTAGACAGCAATTTCTTAGTGATAGGTTTCCTTTAGAAACTGTCTATAAAAAGGTCATCAAAAGCCAACACAAATACGTACAAAAAAATTTGAGTGGGAGCTCTTTATGTTTTCCATTTGATACAAGAATTCTATATTAGCCACAAGATACAGTTTGAAAAATGTAAATCTGATCTTGCATAACACAATGTGATCGCAATCTTTGCATTTATAACATTAAAGTTGCTGCCCAGGACTGACATATTGCTGACCAATCCATAAATCTGTGCGGGTGCAACACCTGGCACCAATCAGCTAAAATTTGCTATGGAAGCGGTCAGATATAAGTGATGTACTTTTAAGGGAGAAGACCGGGCTGGGGGTACCTGCTTGCTGGGACCAGAACTGTTGAGGCTGCCTTCCCTGTTTCCTGGGGGAAAGAATAGGAGACCAGACAGACCCCAGGAACAGGGGGCGTGTTTAGTCAGGGAACCAGTCCGGAAGCTGAGAGAGAAAGCACGCAAAGCTGCAGAGGCCCCTGCCGCCAACGTGCGAGCAGCAGGGCATGCAGCGCACTCCGCACCCGAACCGCCGGCGCTGCGACGGACTGCAGCAGACAGACCTGGTGCTGCGTCCGTTAACCCCCGCCGCCAACCGCGGGGACTTGAGAGAGAGGTGCAAAGTGCCCAGTGATTACCAGAGAGCAAGGTGCCGTACGTTCTGTGTCCATGAGTACAACACACGTGTCACATAAGAGAAACCAGGTACGGGAATGACACTTTCAACCTGATTTGCCAGTTGATACTTGCCGTTCTACATTGACCCAAACAGCGCTGCAGCCTTAATTGACTCGGCCGCATCAACTTATGGACTAGGGGCTCAGTAGAAGGTACTGGAGATCCTTGTTGCCTACAAGACCTTCCTGTCTAAGCACCGCGCCAGCCGTTGATGGCGCTATTGACTTCCCAGCAGGAGTCATAGTCTGAAGAACTGACACGTTAAGTGTTTCACAAGAACTGCCGTTACCGGATTCATTGTTCCTGAACTCTGCATATCAATTTGCAAATTGAAGCGTGGAGTATTCCCCTGTTAAAATAAAGTTACTAACTCTTGCTCTGCCTTCTGCCTGTCACTGCATCCCGCAACCTGCTCACACTTGGCGTAGATGGCAGCATGCAGTCTACAGGCACAGAGGGGACAGACCAAGCAGTCATGGGTGCCCCAAGGGCTAGTATACCGCTGGGGACAATGTTAAGCAACCTCTCAAAGTTTACAGGGAGCAACACTTTGCTATGGGACTGCACTGAGCGGGTCAAGGGCATGTTGAGAATGCACCCCATGACCCCCGTGATGCAGGCAGAAATTGCCATGATGGCCCTGGATGGAGAGGCGAGGTGTTCCATCATGTTATGGCCCCCGCTTGAGCGAGACAACTTTACCAAGTTGTTACAAATCTTAGAGGAGATGCAAGTGGACCCCACGGACATTGTAGAATTCAGCTCTGAAATCTCCTCTCCTGAGATCTTGATGCCGAGATCTCCATTTGCGCATGCGCCGCCCCCCGGCGGACATTTTCCTGGAGTCCATTACACAGGAAACTACAGAACTGCGGGGGCTCTGGCCTTTTACAAAATGTTGGCAGAGCCTGCGGCAGCACCGGAGACCCCAGCAGCACCACCGGGCACCCCCTCATCCCAGCCTGCAGCAACAGTAAGGAATATACGCATTATAAGATGCACCCTCATTTCCCCTCCAAATTTGGGAGGAAAAAACGTATGTCTTATTATAACCCATAGAATACAGTATATAGTCTCCGTATACTCAGGGACATACTATTTATGTTACACCGAACAAAAATATAAATGCAACACGTGTTTTTGCTCCCATTTTTCATGGGCTAAACTCAAAGATCTAAGACTTTTTCTATATACACTAAAGGCCTTTTTCTCTCAAATATTGTTCACAAATCTGTCTAAACCTGTATTAGTGAGCACTTCTCATGTTCTGAGATAAACCATCCACCTCACAGGTGGCCTTAGGGTGTCCACAATAAAGTGCCACTCTAAAATGTGCAGTTTTACAGTATTGAGATGGTCTGGGGACGTCAGAAAACCAGTCAGTATCTGGTGTGACCACCATTTGCCTCACGCAGTGTAACATCTCCTTCGCACAGAGTTGATCAGGTTGTTGATTGTGGCCTGAGGAATGTGGGTCCACACCTCTTCAATGGCTGTGCGAAGTTGCTGGATATTGAACACTTTGTCGTATACACCAATTCAGAGCATCCCAAACATAGGCCCAAATGATGCCTATGATGCCATACAGTGGCACCCATTACTATGAGATCCCATTGTTCAAAAAATGTATACATTTATAACGTATACACACATGCATATGTGAATGTAGGAAGCATTTACAGATATAAAAGTGTCCAAATTTTATGGGGAAATAGACCAATAACATTAAACTCGACAAGGTATGACACAGCTATGGTCTTTAAGGGATTTTCTAATACTCTTTTGCAGACTATATTTCACTCAGTGGTGAAACTAATCTTAATTCGTTTAAAAGGACACAATTATTATTGAACATTAAAATGTTGCCATCTATGCTGCACTGTTGATAAGATTTTATTGCCTCTTCAGCAGTTTATTTTGTTCACTAGTTTCTTAAACTCTATAGGACACCTTAAGTGGCATTTTATTTACTTTAATGTATGTAATTTTGGCTAAAATCTTTGCAGTTCCGTTTACATTAAAATATTTTGTCTTCTGCAGCTTCTATGTAAAGGCCCAGTCACACATAAAGATGCACCAGCGATCCCGACAACGATACCACCTTGTCAGGATAGCTGGTGCATCGCTACATGATCGCTGGTGAGCTGCCAAACAGGTAGCTTCACCAGCGATCAGCACCAGCGAGGACGCTGGTCTCTAAGGTAAATATCGGGTTACTAAGCGGCGCACGTCACTTAGTTACCCGATGTGTACCTTAGAAACCTGCGTGCTCGCGCCGGGAGCTGCCAGCATGCAGGATTCTAAGGTACACATCGGTTAACTAAGTGACGTGCGCCGCTTAGTAACCCGATATTTACCTTAGAGACCAGCGCCTGCTTAGAGCACTGGGAGTGTCGCGGATTGTTGGCTCCCGTTGCCACACGCAGCGATGCGTGCTGGCCAGCGGGAGAGTAACGATGAAAAAATGGCCCAGGCCGATCGAGCACGATCAGCGATACCCGGCAGGGGGGCCGGTCGCTGATCCCCGTCACACACAGTGATCTCGCTGGCGAGATTGCTGTGGTGTCACAAAATCAGCAATCTCGCTAGCGAGATCGCTGTGTGTGACGGGGCCTTTACACAATACATAGCAAGCGGCAGAATCCAGTTAAAAGGAGAATCTTACCTACAAAACTCAATTTAGATATACAACATCAGGAAAAGAGGTGGAGTACACGTCCAATGTTAATAAAACATAATATTTTATTTACCATGTATTTAATATAACGTAATACTGACATAGAAATACATATATATTAGAAGGATCAAGTAATTTTATGCTGATGTTGTCCTGAAACAATAAACATATAAAGTGCTAAGTGCTTTTTGAAAAAAATGGGCCAAAGAGTAAGGGACTCCACAATAAGAGGGGGTCAAAACCAGGTGCGCATCCTGAAAGAAAACCCCATTACCCAGCGCAATAGTGCTTACCCATAAATCAATCAGGACAGATGCAGCGCCGCCACCATGGATTTGAAGCAAATTTATTTGCTGTAAATTTAAAAAAAAACACCCAATCTACCAGTTTGGAATTACAGAAGATTTCAACATCTCTTCTTCAGACAGCTATGACTGCAAACAGCATTCTGCAGAAGCTAAAGATTTGAACTTCTTTAATGAAACACAATTGCAAAAATTATTTTCAGTCAATAACACGTGCAAATATTCTTTCAAAGACAAGTCCAGCAATACCTTTAAATAGCCAGTCCCTTCCTCATTACTGAGAAATCAGCATTTGTATTAATATGTAAATGAGGCCGACAAGGTATTGTAAATCTCTGTCACTCCAGCTCTATTCTCTACCCAGAGCTACCTACTTCTGCTTGACTGACAGCCACTATCCTGTATGACTTAAGGCAGAGGAGTAACCAATCAAGCCGGAGAAGGCATCACTGGGTGGGGCGGAGAATAGAGAGATAGAAGAAAAAAAAATTCTGTCACTATGCTTCTGTTCACATACAGCTGAAAGTAGAAGTTTACATATACTATATAAAAAGACACATATGCATACACTAAGAAGTGTTTCAGGTGTGCATTCAAATACATCCACAGGTGTCTCTAATTACCTCATGTTGAAAAAAGATCTATCAGAAGTTTCTAAACACATGACATCACCATATGGGCAGTCCAGAATTATTTAAAGGCATGGTAATCTTAGTGTATGTAGAATTTTGACTTTGCAGTAAGTAATAAAAATGCCTTAAAATATTCTCTCTCTCTCATTATTCTGGCATTTGGCAAATATTAATAATTATGGTAATCCTAATTGACCTAAAAGGAGAAAAGTTTATTCTGATATCATGTCAGATATTGAGACAAACATGCAGATGTGTCTTTTTATATAGTGTATGTAAACTTCTGGTCTCAACTGTACATGTGAACATGGCTCTCTTTTCTCAACATTTATGAATGAAATGCTGACTAAATCTGCAACAAACCCACCTGCAATTGCAGTCCTGGACTTGTGTTATTTTGCCTTCTTCCTCTTCTTTTCATTTATAGATGTCTGTTCTGTAGCAGGTTTTATACAAAAAGTAACTCAACAACCATAATATGGAATAAATACGGCACAGCTGGCGACTGAAACAGCAGTGCCGACCTCTTAGCCTCTTTCCAAATAGCTGGTTATATTTGAGTGTTCAAAGGGTTAAATCAGTCATATTTAATCTATGTGAGTGCCAGCAGAATACCATTCTTACTATAAAATGATATCGTGAATTGCATTACGAGAAGCAAATATCACCTTGACTTTCCAGCAGGGGCATTGAGCTAGTGGGCTCTCACTGCTAGCTACCTCCGGATTCATTTAGATAGAGAAACTCTGCTTGCTCCCAGGTCAAACATGTCAATCTACCCCCCTGTGAGAACAATATATTGTGCTTCTATGCCCTGCAGAAAAAAAACCCACAAACACAGCAATATCTCGATGTCTGAAAGTTTAGAAATGCAATGTATATTCTGCAAAGATTAGTAGAAGCTTCTTTAATATTATGGATATTTGGAAGTGAGATCATGATTTGCAACTAGTAAAAATGAATCTTCAGCTTTTATGTTCACTCCATATTTGGATCCATTATCCTGTACTAATAATTTACTATATCTTTATTGCATTGAGACATCCCTTTTTATACAAAGTTCCAAAAATTCTTATTTATAACAAATACATATGAGAAGAATCTGTCTGGCTGTAGCTGCCACTAGAGGGAGCCTCAGAGTTTCCAACATACTCCGTTATTACCAAGCTCATAAATAGTATCCATTAACCCCTTAAAGACACAGCCAGTTTTGGTCTTTTTTTAAATCTGACGCATCACTTTATGTGATGAGAATTTTGGAACTTTGGAATGCTTTACCGATCCTAGTGATTCTGAAGGTGGGTTTTGGTCACACATTGTACTTTTATGCTCTTAGCAATTTTAGGTGGATGCATACCCTGTGTGTGGTCATTAACTACTGTTTGGACACATGGCATTGCTAAGAAGGGAAGGGACACCATTTGGTTTGGGAATACATATTTTGCTGGAATGGTTTTTGTGTACCATGAGCTTCAGACCCATCTCGTGTTTTCAAGAAATTAATGCGCAGGGGTTTGTGCAAAGTAAAATCTTTCCTACAAATATGTCATTTCAACATATTATATCCAATTATTAAACCAAGTTTCTTAGAAAACACCCTGCATGGATGTGACCCTAACCTTCTACCAGGCCTCACAACAGGGCTCAGGAGTGAAAAAGTTTCATCCACATTTTAAGTCTCATTAATGCAAAGCATAGTCTGACAATTACAGAAGCTTTGAGGTAAAAAGAAAAACCATGGGAAATAACCCCATTCTGGAGATTACGACACTCCATGCTCTTATCCAAGAGTCTAGTAGGCATTTTGACACCACAGGTGTTTTTTTTTTTAGAGACAAATGCACATTATTTTCCAAAACTAAAGCACAACAGACAGTGCAAAGTGTAATTTTTTTTTCATAGGTATGACATTTGATTGCCCACTATGGTGTGGAATGGTATGGAAAGAACTACCGTTTGGCCACAATGCAGGGCTTTAAAAGGTAGGACCAACATTTGAACTCTGAGGTGCCAACTTGCTTTATAGATTCTTGGGCAATCTCTACTTTTACATAGACTTTAATGAGGTTGTTCACTACTATTTCATTGGTGACCTATTCTTAGTATAGGTCATCAATGTCTGATCAGTCAGGGTATGATACCCAGCACCTCCACTGATCAGCTGTTATTAGTGTTGGCGGCAGCAACCATCCTGAAGTACTCACTTGCAGAGTTAGTCGTCTTCTGGTAGTGGCCGAGGATTTGTTTTGCACATCCACCTCCTAGTCATACTAATAGGAGGCAGATGTGTAGTACCTGTGGTGGTCATTATGAGAAAACAGCCAGCTCCATAAGCGAGTATTTCTGGCCAGCAGCCGCCAACACCGGCAACATCTGATCGTCCGGGGCTCCGGGTGTCAGACCCCGGCCGATCCAAAATTGATGACTTATCCTGAAGATAGGTCATCAATGAAAAAGTAGTAGACAACCTCTTTAAGCTACAGGTACAGTTAAAGACCCTGAGCAGTAACCCAGTTTTGAAGTCTACATCCCTTCCTAGTAAGGAAGAAGTAATAATTTTGTTCAGAGTTTTTGTTATTTCAATATAGTATATGGAGGCGTATGTAAGGGACCATTCACATTATGATCTTAGCATCCGCCAAGCGAATATGTTAGAAAACTGCAAATAGGTATTCATTGATGAAGGGGCAGAGCCATTAACTGTAATGATCAGACTTAGTACAACTATTCTAACATTTGACATCTTTATGAATCAAAGGATAAAGGTGCAGAGTTGTCCTACTTCTCAGCACTACCGTTTCTCACTGTGCTGTACAGTACCTTTAAATACAGTACTTCTTTGTATGGTTTTCAAAAGTTTTATAACTTCTGTAAAAGAAAATGACTTTTGCCATAACTTTTGATGTTTCTTCCAGCATAGCTGTATGAGGACTTCTTTCTTTACAGGACAAACCATTTTCTAATTTTATAACTTTTGGTTATGTTAAATGCTGCATTTTCAACTTTTTATTCCATGTCTTCTGAGGGGCGGTAAAAAAAAAAAAAAATTCTGGCAGTTTTGTTTTTCAAAGCAGAGTTTATCAAGTTGGATAAATTCTCAGGTCATTATGGATGCAGTAATACTATGTTTACATTTTTCAATTTTATTTACTTTTTTCTCAAAAACTACTTTATAAGCGGATAAAAAGCGATTTTGTTTTACTTGACATTTGTACTTGTCTAACTATTTTGTCGTTTTTTAAATTTAGTAACACCATGAAATTTGAACATCCGGTTGTCTGGTCTTTGTTATTAGGTACTGCAAAAGTTCTGTACTGCAGCACATTACACCTATCACGTTTCCAGTGATGGCGGACCAGGAAGGAAGCACCGACCGTGGCTGTCGCAACAGAGTGTCAGCTGTAACATGTAGGTAGATGATAGAGCGGGTTCAGCTCCTGAGCCCACTCCATCCATGCACTGTACAAGCACACTATGATGTGCAAAGTACCTTGGGGCCGGTGGCACATCGATGATGTACCACCACGTGTAGATCTGACTGGTTAAGACCAAACTTTCTTAAGGACCCTGATGAAAGAAGACAGATTTAAAACCTTACTTTAGTAAGAGACAGAACATTTGCAATGCACATGTTCCACCCTTCATAGGTCTAGCGCACATATATTTCAATCTACCTACCTACCTATTATCTATCCATTATCTATATATCTATTTGGCTATCATCTATCTATTAATCTATCTATCTATCATCTATCTATCTGTCTATCATCTATCTAAAATCAATCTACCTAATTCTCTATAAACACACTTCTAATGTTATTTCACTTAACGGGTAAAATAATTTATTGGCAGGAGATATATTGCATCTAACAAACAAGATATTTCACTCTACAAGACACAATGTACCTGAAAAATGAAGTGTTTCTACAGCAACAGAGCTGGATGACATTTCAAAGCACATATAACTCTAGCACTCAGACTATCATGTTATCACGAGAAATGACCTCAATACTAATAGCATTTTATAATTCACTGAAAATTATAAGTTTCTTTGTACAGAGGTCATACAACATCACTGTCCAAAGCAATCCAGCAATGTAAGGCACTGTAGCTTTCTTACGTCTTGGGAGATTTGCGGCTACAGGCATCTTGGTATTTGGAGGCTATGCATTGTGTTCAGTTATGCTGTGCTGTATATTTGCTATAATCCTCTTCATGTTAACCCTTTCAGTTCATTCGTTCACAAAGAGAATGAAAGTAAATAAGTAGAAAACATTTTGAAAGAATTTAACCCCTTTCCTCTGCTCCAAATTTCGTATTTTACGTCAACAATTTATCCCTCCCTTTCTTTCCAGAGCCATAACTTTTGTTTTAATTCTCCATTGACATAGTTGTATGATGGGTTGTTTTCCCACAAGACGCAGGTTTAAATGACACCACTTGTTTTGACATACAACAAAATGAAAATAAAATCCAAGATGAATGAAATGGTGAAAAAATGTAATTCCGCAATTGTTTTTCTTTTTCGGTTTTGTTTCTATGGTATTAATTGTATTGCAAGTGACCTGGTAACATGAATCTCCAGATCTGTACGATTACTGTGATAAAAGACTTGCTAAATTTTTAGAAAAATTTCCAACATACCAATTTTTTTTTTATTATTCTAGGCCTCATATAGGTGTTTATTTTTCATTTATGTTATGAGTTCTACCCATGGCTTTCATGGACAGAACACATACCTAATCAATGGAGCTGTTCACATGTTCAAGTTTTTTTCCAGACCATGTGTCTGCAAAAAAAAATCATGGAGATATGTCCGTTTTTGATTGGAATCATAGATCAAAATCACCCATACAAGTTTATGGGTCTGAAAGGAATTATAGGCAGCACACAGATGACATCAGTGAACAATCGGTGTGCTCTCTGTAATGTAAACCAATGTAGAACACAAGCTTTTTCATTTATTTTTACGTGTAAAAATCACAGAAAACTCTGATGATAAAAACTGAAACACTGTTCAAACACTGCGATGACAATCAGATGAAAAACAGTGATGACACTTAACCCGTTTTTTGTGTATTTGAAAAATTTTGGTTTGTGTCGCCATTTTTTGATATTCATACCATTTTTATTTTTCCACCAACAGAGGATGTGTGAGGGCTGTTTTTTGTTTTCTGCTTCACTTACACCAATTTTGGGCACATACGGCACTTTATTGCATTTTTTGAGGGGGAAGGTGTTGTAACTGAGAAATTACAACTTTAGTGTTTTCATTTTTTTCTCCTTAGTGCGTTTTACTGTATGGTTCAGTTTTAAATTTTGATAGACAGGACTATTACGGATGCAGTGATTTTGTACTTTTAATGGAGAGAAAGAGGCTGATTCAAGTTTTTTACTTTATTTTTTCATCCCCTTAGGTAACTTGCATTTGTGATCATCTGATAGCTTATTCTATATGATGCAATGCCACAGCAATGTAGTATATAGAGAAGATCATGGTCGCCTATGAATCTCAGGTTATGGCTGAGCTTCACAGAAATACTAAAAAGGGATAGGGGCCTTCAGCAGACCCCAACTGCCATAGCATTCTATTGGTGTCCCATGATTGTGTTGGGGAGACCTTATGGGAGCTGATGCTCTCCATTTAAATGCCAATGTAAATGACTGACAGTGGCATCTAAATGGTTATTGGCAGCGATCGTAGCTCACCCTTGGTCGCTGCTGTAGGTGAGAGATTCCAGACTTGTAATATAGATGGCATCTTCTGCCCATGCACGAAGGTCAGCTCATGAGCCCCTTCCGCAGATGATTACAACAGTGCAAACGTAAAAGTTTGTCATTTTTCGCAAAGGGGTTAATGAGGATAGCAGCATATACTCACAATATCGCTGTGTTCTCAGCCCAAGCCATTTGTCATGCACATTTGAGAGGATTTACGGAACATATATCCCAGAAATATTGTATACTGAAAAGTGAAGTAAGCTATGCACTACAATGACGCTGAGACAAAAGTAAACTGATGGACCTTAATAGTTAGTGAATAGTCAGTGGGGTCCACTTAGCTCACTGGTGTCCCTCATGTAATGAATCTTGCATTTCCATTAATTTTGTTATTCTGCTCATATGATGGAAGCTGAAAAACAAAATAAAAAAATGTAATGTAAAAAGTCTAGTGCAACCTATTATACTGTACCCAGCGGAAGACAGAACAACACTAAAGATAGAGATTGTCCTCAAATTTGAGAAAAAATCCTTCCTTCTGAACTCTAATATAGCAATTTAGGTCCATCTCTGGATCACCAACTCATGTCAAGCAATGCACTACTTGTCACTTCATGTCTTTCATGAAAAACTTCTTAACTATTTCAAAATAATTCAACCAGTTTACTAATCACAACATCCTCTAGTGATGATTTTCACGTTTGTTTCAGCTGATGGTCAAAGCTTCTTTCTTGTAGATTTACCTGTTTGACACTTCAGTCTTTTTGCATCAGTCACAATCCAGCATTTTTTAGAAAAAACGGATCCGTCACAGATTGTGACAAAAATGATGCGACGGATCCGTTTTTTTTGCTGGATCCGACTGCCCTATCTGTTAATAATATTTGGAGCATGCTCTGTTTAAAAAAACAGAATCCGTCACTGCATTCTGTCATGTGACGGACGGCAACAGATCCATCGCCCATAGGCGTCCATTATAGCAGACGACGGACGGCGACGGATCCGTCGCTGTCCGACTTTTCGACTGAGACAAAAAACATTCCTATGGACGTTTTTCCAGGTGACGGACACCAACTTTCCGACAGATCCGTCGCACTACGGATGAAACGGATGGCCATCCATCACAATACATCGCTAATACAAGTCAATGAGAAAAAAATGGATCCAGCAAAATAATTTGCTGGATCTGTTTTTATCTAAAAACGACGGATTGTGACTGATGCAAAAAGACTGAAGTGTGAAAGAGACCTTAGAGGTCTTAGTAGAGATCACTGTACTGATCACACTCTTCGCTGTATTCATTTATGTCTTTGTACTTAATCATTAAAGGGGTTGTCCAAGCTTTTCACATAATCTCAGTGCATATCTGGGCTGCAGAATGCTGACAATAAGTAATTTACCTTCTGTGGCCAGTTTGCAGCGTTTGCTAGATATCATCTCTTGCTTGCAAGAAAAATGTCCGGGGGGCGTGTTCTGGCATTGAAATGAGAACTGGTAGTTTCCTCCTCAATAGTTTCACTTTCCATAGAACACTGTTCAGCCTGTGTCTGGGGGAGGAGCAGCTGGGTGGTCCTGCTCTCTGCACTGAGGCTGCTAGAGGGGGAGGATTTGTTACTGTGTGAGGAGGGCTAGGCTTCTTCATGTGGTCAGGGAAGGCCTGTTGCTATGGAGGTTGAGGTTGTTGCTATAGAGGGCATGTTTTTAGTAGAGTAGGAGGAAACGACCAGTTCTCATTTCAATGCCAGAACACATCACTCCTGGACGTTTTCAAGAGGTGATATCTAGCAAACCCTGCACACTGGCCACAGAAGGTAAATTACTTATTGTCAGAATTCTGCAGCCCAGATATGCACTGAGATTATGTGAAAAGCCCAGACAACCCCTTTAAGTCATTCTAAGCATAACAGCCAAATCTCATGGAAAGTTGGGGAGGGTCTGGGAAAGAGCTGGGACTTCATGGACTCTCAGAAGAGTAGCTACCATAAATCTTCTAGGTGCTGCACAAAGCTCCCGCAAGGCAGTGTGCCTTCAAGGTTTTCTCTACTGAGAAGGTTGGGATGCACTGTTATCAGAGACAGCCATAGTCTCCAGAAACATATACAGGGGATGAGAGCAGGGAATAGGTGGAGGCGTCATGCCACAAAAAGGGAGTGCGGCCTATGAAAATCAACATGTCCTTGCAAAAATATTACATTTCAATGCTAGGAACCATTTCAATAGCCAACACATACAATTTGTGTAAAACTACGTATATTTATTTTACTTGTGTGTTATTTCCTTGCCCTTCTAGTTTAGCCTTTACTATGTGTGCTTTACTATCAACATTTCATAGAGGTGAGTTGGATGTTTGTAACATGGTCTATTATATATTTTTATAGAGATATTTCAATCTACAGAATATATAGAGTCTGAGGGTTAGAATATTGGAAGGGCAAGTTGGCAACAATTAGGGGTCTCCACTACTAAGGAACCCAATGATCTTTTAAGACACTACAAGAACGAAGATTTAAAATGTATCTCATTGAATATAACGTTCTACTGTATGTCAACATAAATGGAAGTGCAGATTTTACAAATATGTATTGAAACATCTCATTTATGTGCCAAAGGACCTCCACTAATTTTATACCATTTCCGTACTTCTGAATAATCTTGCATTTTCTGGTATAGTCCCGTAAACGGGACTTCAAAAAGGCTAGGGCTTTCAAAACCATGCCCAAAAGTGATCTTTTGGGGTTGTTCTTGGGGGGTGGCGCTGAAAAGGTTTTTAATTTTGCACTGAAAAAAATTAGTTAAGTATGCATTTCTGTAGTATGTCTTGTGAACTTTGATAAGGTCCCTCTATGTATGTGTGTGATTATGTGCACAGCAGATACAGTCATGGCCAAAAGTATTGACACCCCTGCAATTCTGTCAGATAATATTCAGTTTCTTCCTGAAAATGATTGCAAACACAAATTCTTTGGTATTATTATCTTCATTTAATTTGTCTTAAATGAAAAAACACAAAAGAGAATGAAGCAAAAAGCAAAACATTGATCATTTCACACAAAACTTCAAAAATGGGCCGGACAAAAGTATTGGCACCCTCAGCCTAATACTTGGTTGCACAACCTTTAGCCAAAATAACTGCGACCAACTGCTTCCGGTAACCATCAATGAGTTTCTTACAATGCTCTGCTGGAATTTTAGACCATTCTTCTTTGGCAAACTACTCCAGGTCCCTGATATTTGAAGGGTGCCTTCTCCAAACTGCCATTTTTAGATCTCTCCACAGGTGTTCTATGGGATTCAGGTCTGGACTCATTGCTGGCCACCTTAGAAGTCTCCAATGCTTTCTCTCAAACCATTTTCTAGTGCTTTTTGAAGTGTGTTTTAGGGTATTGTCCTGCTGGAAGACCCATGACCTCTGAGGTAGACCCAGCTTTCTCACACTGGGCCCTATATTATGCTGCAAAATTTGTTGGTAGTCTTCTGACTTCATAATGCTAAGCACACGGTCAAGCAGTCCAGTGCCAGAGGCAGCAAAGCAACCCCAAAACATCAGGGAACCTCCGCCATGTTTGACTGTAGGGACCGTGTACTTTTCTTTGAATGCCTCATTTTTCTCCTGTAAACTCTATGTTGATACTTTTGCCCTAAATGCTCTACTTTTGTCTCATCTGACCAGAGAACATTCTTCCAAAATGTTTTAGGCTTTTTCAGGTAAGTTTTGGCAAACTCCAGCCTGGCTTTTTTATGTCTCAGGGTAAGAAGTGGAGTCTTCCTGGGTCTCCTACCATACAGTCCCTTTTCATTCAGATGCCGACGGATAGTACGGGTTGACACCGTTGTACCCTTGGACTGCAGAGCAGCTTGAACTTGTTTGGATGTTAGTGGAGGTTCTTTATCCAACATCCGCACAATCTTGCATTGAAATCTCTTGTCAATTTTTCTTTTCCGGCCACATCTAGAGAGGTTAGCCACAGTGCCATGGGCTTTAAACTTCTTGATGACACTGCGCACGGTAGACACAGGAACATTCAGGTCTTTGGAGATGGACTTGTAGCCTTGAGATTGCTCATGCTTCCTCACAATTTGGTTTCTCAAGTCCTCAGACAGTTCTTTGGTCTTCTTTCTTTTCTCCATGCTCAATGTGGTACACACAAGGACACAGGACAGAGGTTGAGTCAACTTTAATCCATGTCAACTGGCTGCAAGTGTGATTTAGTTATTGCCAACACCTGTTAGGTGCCACAGGTAAGTTACAGGTGCTGTTAATTACACAAATTAGAGAAGCATCACATGATTTTTCAAACAGTGCCAATACTTTTGTCCACCCTTTTTGTTATGTTTGGTGTGGAATTATATCCAATTTGGCTTTAGGACAATTCTTTTTGTGTTTTTTTCATTTAAGACAGATTAAATGAAGATAATAATACCAAAGAATTTGTGTTTGCAATCATTTTCAGGAAGAAACTGAGTATTATCTGACAGAATTGCAGGGGTGTCAATACTTTTGGCCATGACTGTATATATAGAAGCGATCCTTCATCAACAGAAGTCTTTATTGCGATCAAGAAGTAATTCCAGCAATATTTTGTATCCGCTCAATATAAAAATACTTTTTATGGAGAATCTGACCTGCCTCTGAAATACGAGGACTGTATGTTAATTGCTCTCGATTTTAATGAGAGTTATAGTAGCATTAGGTAAGAAATTAAGTTAACTAACATTATAAAGCAACGGCACACTTTGAAGAAAAAAAATGAGCTATTTATTGGACATCAATATATTATTTTCCCTTCTGGAGGAAATGAAGCAATCATGAGTGATTTAAGTGAGAAAATGACCTCCATATTTATAAATGTCAACTTACACACACCAGAAAACCATTGCATCTGAAATAATGAGGCAGCCAGTGAACTGAAACTGTAGCTATGAAGATGAAAAGTGCCATGGTCCTGTACCAATAAATTACTTCTATTTAGGTTGACTCTGGGAAGTCACATAGATGGAACATGCACAATGCCAATGATTAAGCCAACAATGGAGGGAGAATTTTGGAAACAAATAATGTCAATTTCAATATTGAAATGAGTACATAATAGCAAAAGTATTCTGTATTATACTAAGGGAACATTACAGAAAAACGTGTATAATAGAGTCTATAAAAAGATACTGATGTCCTTGGTACTTGTATTTGTATAGCGAGCAGCTTTTCCATGACACATGAAACTTTTTCAGGTCACTACTTGCATCAGCTCTATGCTAATAACATCTCCCTTCACAAAAGTATGTGATCATTTCTGCCTTTGGCATGCATAAAATTGATAGTTTGGAAACTATGCATCATTGGCCAAACAAAAAAAAAAAAGGTAATTTTCTACTCATCCAAAATCCAAATTCACTATATGTCCTAAACAAGAGAGAGATCATCATTGTAAAATTATTTCACTCTATTTAGTGTACAATGGAGTTAAATAAATATAATGAAATAGCAATTTAGAAAACTTTACTAATTAATATTGTTTCATTAGACTGGGTACTTCTATCATCGGACAGTTGCTCCATCCTGAAATGCACTTCCAATTCTGTGGTAAACACAAGTCAGTTTTTTCTTTGTTGCCATGTGATCAGAGCAGAGTCTGTGTGATAGGGGCTGGCTTATTTCAACAGTTAAGCCAGCCCCCCTGTTAGGCAATCCCTGCATGTCTTGCGGCTGTTGAAAAGGCACGAGACATGCAGCCGTGGGGACTTGAACATATTTTTCGAGCACACTGAAGACACTCAGTTAGCACCCAAGAATGGTCAGATAACACCTTAGCCGAGCATGTTTGCTCATCGCTAGTATAAACATCAACCAGTCCAGCGTATAACAATTATATCCACAGAAAACAAATTCATAACTGCCATACGCAAGTCTAAATACTTACCGTATTATGATGTGTGGTGTAATGACCACTGTGTCCGCTAGGGGGCGCTGTGTGGATTTTCCAAGAGAGAGGATGAGTGGAAGAATCCTGAAGGACCGTTATGTATCTCAAGGTGGGTGTGGCCTTGAAATGGAGACTGATGTGTGTGTTGATCAGCAGTGATATTGCTAAAGTGCTGTGTCAATGTGTCAGGGAGAAGTCTCCAGGTAGCTGGGGAGATGGGCGGACCCAGTTACCTACAAACCCACCCAGGGGGTGTGTTTAAGGACGCTAGTGCAAAGTGTGTGAATGGTTCAAGGACCTGCGATGAGCCATGTGACCAGGTGGGCGTGGCTACGGACCATATAAGGTGGCCAGGGCAGGTCACATGTGGTGAATGTAGGGACCTGGTTGGTCCGTTGTGAAAGGTCCCGCTGGGAGATGTGTCTCTTGGCTAACAGCATGTGGAGTGGCTGTGTGTAATGGCTGCACGCGCCTGATGTTCCCTGGAGGGAATGGATTATCTGCAGCATGGAGAAACAGCCATGACGAAACCCGGATGTGGGTGAGATAACTATGAGGCTGAAGAGCCTGTGTATGCCAACCTGTGTGACCACATGGAGGACAGAGAGAAGCTCTGTCAAGGACGCTATGCTGATATGAACTTTATGTTGCTTGTTTTGGGTTATGCTGCATAAATAAACCGTATGGACTATAATGGTTTTATGGAAAACCTGTGCCAGATCTGGTTTTGTGGCGGCTAAGTGAGAATCCCCTATATGAATGACAGCATTACCTTACAGATGACACAGGTAATTAACATAGGCATATCCAAAAAGTAGAAAACATAACACCTAATATCTGATAGGTGTGTATACGTGTAAAGATCTGTCAACAGCAGTTGTTTTGTTGATGAGCTCCAGATGCCAAAGTACTTAATACATACAATGTCCAAAGTAAATAAAAAGTCTGCATCAAAATTTAAACAAATTGGGTTTTGTTGCACATTTTAACTTCCCAATTGAACTCAATGAGGAAAACCTGCCATGAATTTGCAATCAATCCACTATATAAATTGACATGCCGGGGATCTAAATGTTTTAACCGCAGGTAAATTTCCGCAGATTTTTTTTGCAGTGTATGAGTGTGACGACTCCTGTAGTGGACCCTCTGGGTCATGGCACCAACACACCCAGGGCGAGCTGACCTAGTGAGGACCACCCCCTATACAGGGAGTGTCAGGGGCAAGCCCAATGGGGTAAGATATCACGACTGCTGGAACCAGGTGGCCGGCTCACAGGAGATACGAATGAGTGTGTCTGCAGGATGCAACTAGGAGGGTGCAGATAACAGGAGTGTGCAAAGCATGGATACCAGGGTACGCAGGTTACAGGACAGTATAGAACGAGTGTATGGAAGTACAGAGGGTTCAGTACAATACAGGGCGTGTACATGGGAGTGCGCTAAATACTGGTAGTGCAAGGCGAGTACACGGGAACACATATGGCACGCGCTGACAAGCACGTCCCGGTGCGGGCAAGCAGGGCACGTGCAAGGGAGCATGCCAGAGTACAAGGTTAAACAAAGCGGGAACTTGGAAGCACGCCTGAGTACAGAGTTAGGCAAAGCACGTGCTGGGAAGCACGCCTGAGTGCAAGGCAAGACAGAGGGTGTGCTGAGAAGCACAACAGGGTAGAGTACAGGAACAGATCACGTGCTAGGAAGCACGACAAGGCAGAGTACAGGAACGGAGCACAAGGCAGAGTGTAGGAACACAGCACATGGCAGAGTGCTGGAACGGAGCACAAGGCAGTGGACCCGAATACAGCACTCAGCTAAGCCAGGACCAAACAGACCAAGCCAGGAAGCACAACAATAATCAGGCACCTCCCAAAGGAAGAGGTAGCCTGATATAGGGCATGAGCGCTGGGACTTCCGGGTCAGGTCCTCTAGGATCATAGAGATGACATGGCTGCCGAGAAGAGCGCGCATACGCACTAGCAACGTTGTACAGACATGGAACTAGGTGCGAGAGGTGCGCCTACGCACCCAACAGGACCCCCGGAGCGGCTACGAAACTGGAAGTGGTGACGTCGGGCGCGGGGTCCCGGTCCCAGGTGAGAGCGGCGTGATAGGCGGAAAGACAGTAAGCTCAAATCTCCATTTTGCCGTTATTTCACTCTGCATTTTCCATCTGAAAATTTGGATAGAAAATCTGTGGCAATTCCACTAGATGTGTGACGTAAGGGTGTAGTTACACAAGGCTAATTTCATGCAAACATTTCTAAGGCTGGAAATCCTTTCCATACATCTGAATGGGGTTGTTTGTGGTGACGACCACAAAGATTTCTGCATATCCTATTCAGTAGAAATTTCTTTTAAAAACTCTGCTCTGTGTGAATTTGTGTGTCCATGGGAAAGAAAATGGAAAAAGCCACATTCACGATCCGTAAAATTCATCTACCTTAGGGCTCGTGCACACGACCACATTTTCGGTCCGAGTACTATACGATAAAAAAATGGATCACTCACTGACTAATGTTATTTATTAGAACAATGTTTCTTTCCTGACTAAATCTTCGTGTAAAAAAAAAAAAACGTAGACAGGATGAAACTGCATACTGTGGTGTGAACCTATCTATAGTGGAAGCCATTCACATCCAATGATTAACAGGCGATGGTAAATTAAGAGACAGCTGTTTTGTGAGTTTTAGGTTATCACTAGTGTAAGGAAAATGCCAAGTGGACTTTCAGTTCTTAGGATTTATAACTAAAGGTGAATTATCTCAATTAACCAAACTGATTCCACCATAAGCCAATAATATTCATTGCTCATAAAGATAATTTCATACCTTTATTGTAAGAAAAGTATTAAGTTACGTACCGGTAACGGTATTTTTCGGAAGCCCATGACAGCACCACGAGAGAGGGTATCCGCCCTATAGGAACAGGAAACCTACAGATACAAAAAGGCGGCACCTCTCCCACGCATCAGTTGGATTACAGAGCTTGAGAGGCTACCATGGTTAGTACACAACATATGATATATACAACCTATCTACCCTATTTACCAGAATTATTTTATACCATCTCCCACATAAGGTGATTTTATGAACAATCTTCTAAAGGAGTGCACCGTTATACGTGAACAAGGGAGGGAACTAAGGGTGCTGTCATGGGCTTCCGAAAAATACCGTTACCGGTACGTAACTTAATACTTTATTCGGACTCCCATGACAGCACCACGAGAGAATTACAGAGATGTAACCTAACTTAGGGAGAGACTACAGCCTGCAGCACCCTTAGCCCGAAGGTGAGGTCTGAGGAGGCACCCATGTCTAACCGATAGTGGTTAAAAAAGGTGGAAGGAGATGACCAGGTGGCCGCCTTACATATTTGATCAATAGATACTCCAGCTCTTTCCGCCCAGGATGATGCCATGGCCCGAGTGGAATGTGCCCTCAGATTCTGTGGAGCTGGGCCGCCACCTGCTGTGTAGGCAAGAGAGATAGCCTCCCTAATCCATCTTGCTAATGTGCGTTTTGATACTCTGTATCCTTTCCTGGGACCTTGGAAGGATAGGAATAATGTGTTCTCCTTCTTCCAAGGATCCGTGGCTGCTAAATATGTCAGTAAGCATCTCCTAATATCTAACGCCTGGAGTTTCTGCTCTTTAGGGTTGGTTGGATTAGGGAGGAAGGAAGGCAGAACTATCTCCTGTGTCCTGTGGAATTGTGTTGCTACCTTGGGAAGGTATGCTGGATCTGGCCTTAGGATTACCCTATCCTGTAAGAACTCTGTGTAAGGGGGCAATCTGGAAAGTGCCTGTATATCGCTCACCCTACGTGCGGATGTTATTGCTACCAGAAATGCTGTCTTAAGAGATATAATCTTTAGTGAGGCGGAATCTAAAGGTTCAAACGGACTTTCCGTCATGGCTGTAAGGACTAGGTTTAAGTCCCACGGTACGCATCTGTCTTTGTGTATAGGTCTCGATCTGGCCGCTGCTCTGATGAACCTTGCTACCCAATAATCTTTTGCAATATCACCTGCAAACAGGGCCCCTAAGGCTGAAACTTGTACTTTTAGCGTACTTGTGGAGAGACCCAATTCGAAACCTTTCTGGAGAAATTCCAGAATATGTTTCGTGGGAATTCCGTCTCTGATGTCAAAGTGAAAGGTGGACAGGAAGCGTTTCCAGGTCCTAGCATAGATATTAGTGGTAGTTAATTTTCTGCTTTTTAGGAGGGTGTCAATTAAGTTCTTGGAGAACCCTCTATCTTTTAATAGTGACCTTTCAAATACCACGCTGTCAAATGAAGTCCCGCTACTTGTGGGTGGCTGACTGGCCCCTGGTAGAGGAGATCCGGAAGGTTCGGCAGTACCCAGGGATCGCCTACCGACATGGTCCTCAACCATGCGAACCAGGTCCTCCTGGGCCAAAAGGGGGCAATCAGTATGACTTTTGCCCGATCCTCTCTGATCTTCCTGACTACCAGAGGAAGAAGATTCAATGGTGGGAAGGCGTATGCCAGAGAAAAGTCCCATCTTATCAGGAGGGCATCCACCGCCAGGGGATTTTCCCTGGGGTTCAGAGAGCAGAACAATCTTTCTTTTCTGTTTTTTCTGGTGGCAAAGAGGTCTACCTCTGGCTGACCCCATCTGCGGACAATCTGGTGGTAAATATCTTTGTTCAAAGCCCATTCTCCTTGTCTTAGAGCCTTGCGGCTTAAAAAGTCTGCTCTTACGTTGTCCTTTCCGCTGATGTGGAGCGCGGTTAAAGATAGACAATTTTTCTCTGCTATCTGGAGAAGCCGTTCTGTTATCTGCATCAGAGCGCTGGAGCGGGTCCCACCTTGGTGGTTGACATATGCTACCGCTACCTGGTTGTCCGAGTGTATCCTCACATGATGGCCCTGTAGGTAGATAATGAGTTTCTTGACTGCCCGTTCTATCGCCAATAGCTCTCTCTGGTTGGATGAGATATCAGAATCAGAATCCCACTGTCCCTGTAACACTATGTCCCCCATATGGGCTCCCCAACCGAAGGAACTTGCATCTGTGGTTATAATACGGGTTATCTGTGTTATCCAGGGCACCCCTGACGCTAGGTTCTCGCTATCAAGCCACCATCTCAGTGATTTAACAGTTGAGGGGCTTAGCCACATCCGACCTTGTAAGGAGCCTCCAAGGGCCCTGCTATTAACCAAGACGTCGTTTTGAAGGGGTCTGGTATGGAACTGTGCCCACCTTACTGCTGGGATGCACGACGTTAGAGAGCCTAACAGGGACATGGCCTGTCTGAGGGTCATAGATGGATTATCAATTGCCCGAAGAACCTGCTCCTGTATCTTTTGTAATTTATCTAGTGGCAGCAGGCACCGCTGAGTCTCTGAATTTAGTACTAACCCTAAAAATTTCTGTATTTTTAAGGGCTGGAGTCGGGATTTCTCGTAGTTTAAAATCCATCCCAGGTTTTCTAACCTGGATCTAGCTTTTTCTATCTGGGATTTACAATGACCCACCGATTTTCCTACAATCAAGAAATCGTCTAAACATGGAATGATTAAGACGTCAACCTCCCGTAAGTGAGCCATAACTTCGGCCACTATCTTTGTAAAAACCCTGGGTGCTGCTGAGAGACCAAAGGGAAGGGCTCTATACTGAAAATGACGCACTGTGCCCTCTACTGAAACTGCCACCCTCAGGAACTGCTGGAAGTCTGTATGGATAGGTACATGATAGTACGCGTCTTTCAAATCTATGACTGCCATAAAACAACCTTTAAACAATATTTTTATTGTTGTATTAATGGACTCCATTTTGAATGTATGATTAATCAAAAATTCGTTAAGGGAACGAAGGTTTATAATCGTTCTGAATGTGTTATCAGGTTTCTGGATTAGAAACAGGGGAGAGTAAAACTCTCTTCCCCTTTCAGCTTCTGGAACCTCTACCAGGACATTTTTCTGGCATAGGCTCAAGACTTCCGCTTCTAAAGCCGCTTGTTCGAGATGAGAAGATCTTAAGGGGGTTAGTTTAAAGGTGTCCCGCGGGATCTGGGTAAATTCCAACCTAAGCCCGGTGGATATTACCTTACGCACCCAGTCACTATTCGTAATCTGTGACCATGCCGGGAAGAAGGATGACAGTCTACCCCCCACGGGAACTGCTAGTCATTGATTTGGTCTCTTTTGATCTCTCGATGAGCGTGTGAACATATAGCCCGTACCTCGTCTCCTTCTGTCTTCCCATCTGGGCCGATCTCTAACAGGCGAAGAGTTGCGCCTTCTCCCCTGGCCAAATCTCCTTCTACCAAATGGACAACGGTAGGACGCTGACGAAAGATTTGGGAATCTTTTCTTGTCGTCCCCCGCCTTCTCAAGCAGCTCGTCTAGGACAGTTCCAAACAAATATTCGCCCTCACATGGAATCGCACAGAGCTTTGCTCTGGACTGGATGTCTCCCTGCCAGCACTTTAGCCACAGGGCTCTGCGAGCTGCATTAGAGAGACCTGCTGCTCTGGCGGCCATTCTCACTGCATCCGCTGAGGCATCTGCTAGGAAGGCTGCTCCCTCCTGGATGGTCGGTAGGGCCCCAAGAATTGTCTGTCTTGATGTACCCTGTTTTAGTTGTGACTCCAACTGGTCCAACCAGACCATCATGGACCTGGCCGTGCACGTTGAAGCCACTGCTGGTCTTAAGGACCCGGCCGCCATCTCCCAGGTGTTTTTCAGGAAAGTATCAGCCTTCCTGTCTAGGGGATCTTTAAGGGATCCCATGTCCTCAAAGGGGAGCGAGGATTTTTTTGATGCCTTTGCAATGGCTGCGTCTAATTTGGGGGCTCTGTCCCAAGAACTTACTGTCGGATCGTCGAAGGGGTACCTTCGTTTGAGGGCTGGTGGTAGCGACCCTCTTTTGTCCGGTTTTTTCCACTCTCTGTGGATCAGATCCTGTATCTTTTGATTTAACGGAAAGACTCTCCGCTTCCTCTGTTCCAGCCCACAGAACATGACATCCTGCATGGACAAATGGGGCTTAGGCTCCTCTACCTCCATTGTCCCTCTGACTGCTTTGACCAGCTTGTCTACCCGGTCAAGAGGCAGACAAAATCGCCCCGAGTCCTCTTCTCCTGAGGAGGACGAGGGAGATGAAGCCTGGGAGTCTCTGCTTTTTCTCCACTATACCGAGGAATCAGACTCCGCCGGGACCTCGCCCTTTAGACTTTGCGGCTGGGACAAGGACTTTAGGGTTTCCCTCATTTCTGCCCTGACAATGTCCCTTAAACTCGCCGCTACTGCGGGCGACTCTTCTGCCACCGTCTGCTGAATACAGGGGGGGCACAATCTTTTGAGGCACGCGTCCGGTAATGGGCATGCACAGAGTGCGCATTCCCTATGTTTATTTTTACTTGTAGCTTTTTTCCCCTAGAAAAAAACACAGAAGGGGGGTCCCGTCACTGAGTGAACTTTCACGAAGATCACTTACCAGTGCCACACTCAAGTACCGGAGAACGAGGGGGATTTCTTTCGGTCGATGCTCCTGTCTGCCTGGAGGAGCTCTTACGAGTGGACTGGTCACTTCGTCCCGTATTACTGTCACGGGACACTTTCTTTTTCTGTTTGACCTGCCGAAGGTCATCCAGGGGCGGCAGTGATGTTTGCCGCTGCTGTCGCCCTTGCTTCTGCCGCTGCTGCTGCTGCTGCTCTCGATCACTCTCCATTACCACTGCTGCTGCTGTACACTGCTGCATGTAGTAATGTGGCCAAGGCAAGGTACCCTGCCAGGGTCCCGCCTAAATACCCCTCCTCCGGTCAGCAGTATCCCCCCCCTTAACGGGGCTCCCTACCCCAGCTGGCGCCGGACCCGGCGCCATCGGTGTTTCCGATGGGCGCCGCCATTTTGGAATCCTCGCGCATGCGCAGTTGCGCCCTGACCCGGAAGCGCATCCTCCGCCCGCCCCCTGACGTCACCGCTACCCCGGGAAACACCGGAAGTCACGTGGGACGCCCGGGAGCCACGGAAGCAGCGCCACCCGGTCGCAGCCCCCTGCACAGCGCTGCCGTCGTACCTGCGCTGCCGGAGCCGGGAACCCCCGGGGGGAATATACTTACCGGCGGCGGCCTAATTCCGGAGACGGACATCCTCCGGACGCCGCTCCCTGCTGCACACGCCACCGCCGTGACACCCATCCTGGGCCACCGTGGCGTCCTCCAGGAGATCCGCACCAGGCCGAGGTAGGAGACCCCCTCGCTACCGGTATCGGCTGGCCGGCCTGGGATCCGGTTCTTCTGTAGGATCCCGTCCCCTCAGGAACAGGAAACCAACTGATGCGTGGGAGAGGTGCCGCCCTTTTTGTATCTGTAGGTTTCCTGTTCCTATAGGGCGGATCCCCTCTCTCGTGGTGCTGTCATGGGAGTCCGAATAAAAATATTTGCCATTGACTAAAAGGTGAAAACTATATGATAAGGTTAGTTGATTCATAGAATTAATATAATTAATCTAATAAATGTAAGTATTAATCTTCAGCTGACTTGCAGGGTTATCGGTTTACCGCTTTATGGATTAATGCCATTAGTCAATATAATATTTGCTGAATGGGGAGAATTTGGATTATTTCAATGTAACTATGAAGCCTTTTTGTTGCTTCCACAAGGAGTCAAAGTCTCATAAAGAAAGACGTTTTTATGCAACCGAAGACTTAGAGAATTACAACAAGCATTTAAATATTACTAGTTTTTATTTTCATATTTCTTAATCTAGAGGATTCTCCTATAATAAATTGGCTTTGTGTGCAATATACAGACACTTTCATTAAAGAGTATTTCCATCTAAGGGTAAAAAAAAAATGGCCTTATATTGGTAAAACAGGTCGGCACAATAGCAATTAGCTTCTTAGAAACTGATGACAAACTGTTTAATCAATAACATTGTGACAGGCTTACCATCAGTTACTGGGAAGATAAGTAACAGCCAATATCACCACACTAACTGCGGTCACTTTTGGGCACCTCAATAGAAGTAAAATAGAAAAATGGCAATATCTTTTTATATTGTGTTTAGCAATCTCTGTTAGATGCAAAGATCGAGATACATGGGTTATGGAGCTGTGTCCAGAAAATAATCTGGTTGTATATTCAAAAATCCATTTGATGACATTTTTTAAATTAAAGTGCATATAAAATCTGTTTGTTATGGGTCTGAACAGGTGCAGTCATTGGGATAAAAGACCAATATACACAAACTGATAAAACAGTAACCGTATAAACATACTCAAAAATGCACCAAAGGTGGAAAAAACCAAGGTGCCTAAGTTCACATATACAGTTCACAAACTTCAATTTATGACCAATCAGATAAATAAATATAAAAAGAACTCAGACCATAAAAGATACTCTGCCAATTCCAGCAGAGCAAAGGCTTCTTCAAGCCTGCGGCCTGCTGGAGGCCAGTGCTAGGCAAGGGACATCAGGTGACACAACAATGACATAACTTCATGGCGCCGCCCAATGCTGACCCACGGCAAGACAAGATAGAAGGGGAGACGAAGGCTGTGGTGGTTGGGAATAAGGGTTATGTGGGTATAAGTGTGTATATATATATACACACATACATATATATATATACAGCTCTGGTGGCAAAAAATTAGAGACCACTGCACACTTTTATAAAAATCAGCTTCTCTACATGTCTGACAGCCACTCCATTCCCATGTCAGTTGAATTCCAACCAGAGTACACCTCATTCAACTTAGTGTGCTTGTGATTAGGTGATCACCTGAACCAAATCTTATTTAACGAAGGAAAGTATAAAAACTCTGCTGTAGTGTTCACAATCCTCTTGCAATAGAACAAGCTGAATGACAAAACAAATGCTAGTAATATCCCAAAAGTAATAGGAATGAAAATAAATAACTTTTAGCCATGCCAAAGGAGTTGAAAGAAAAGTCTTGAGTAAGGAAAAGAAGGGCTCAATTCTGGTTTTACTAGCAGAGGGATACAGTGAGCATCATGTTGCTTCCATCCTTAAAATTTCTAAGACGGCAATCCATTACAACAAGGTCAAGCAGCAGACATTGGGGACAACAGAGCTACAGACTGGCAGACGGTGAATACGACTCTCCACTGAAAGGGATGACCGTCATCTTATTGGAATATCACTCAGTAACCGTAGGAGGACATCAAGTGACCTACAAAAGGAATGGCAAAGGGCAGCTTTGGTGAAGTGCATGGCAAGAACAGTACGTAACAGGCTCCTAGAGACAGGGCTCAAATCATGTAAAGGTAGAAAAAAGCCTTTCATCAATGAGAAGCAAAGGAGAGCCAGGCTGAAGTTTGCCAAAGACCATAAGGACTGGACCATAGAAGACTGGAATAAGGTAATCTTCTGTGTTGAGTCTAATTTTCAGTTTTGCTCAACACCTGGTCATCTATTTGTTAGATGGAGACCTGGAGAGGCATACAAGCCACAGTGTCTTGCACCCACTGTGAAATAGCCACAGTGTCTTGCACCCAATGTGAAATTTGGTGGAGGATCGGTGATGATCTGGGGATGGTTCAGCAAGGCTGGAATTGGGCTGGTTAATCTTTGCGAAGGATATACAAGGTTATCCTGGAAAAACAGTTGATTCCTTCTGCTCAGGCAATGTTCCCCAACGCTGAGAACTGTTTTTTCCAGCAGGACAATGCACCATACCACACAGCTAGGTCAATCAATGTTTGGATGAAGGACCACCACATCAAATCCCTGTCTTGGCCAGTCCAATATCCAGACCTGAATCCCATTGAAAACCTCTGGAATGTAATCAAGAGGAAGATGAATAGTCAAAAGCCATCAGACAAAGAACTGCTTCCATTTTTGTACCAGGAGTGGCATAAGGTCACCCAAAATCAGTGTGAAAGACTGGTGGAAAGCATGCCAAGACACAAGAAAGCTGTGATTAAAAATCATGGTTATTCCACAAAATATTGATTTCTGAACTCTTCCTGAGATAAAACATTAGTATTGTTGTTTCTAAATGATTATGAACTTTGTTTTCTTTAGCATTATTTGCTGAATACATTACTGCAGTACAGCCAGAAGGCAGACTCTGCCCACACATGTCATATGGTCCTGACGTCATCACAGGTCCTTCAGCCCAGCTGCCATCAGTGGTAGTGAGTCTTGGAACGCAGACAGGAAGTTTAAGATCCCCTCAGACACCTTCCTCCTAGGTGTGCAGTGTGAGTAGGAGCCGGGCAGGGTGGCAGCGTTGCCTGCTGCAGTGTGGGCAGCAACGACCTTCCTGTCTTCATCCAGTAGTGATATGCAGAGCAGCGCCTGGCAGTCTGCAGTGTATGGGAGATGCTGGGGGGAGAGGGCTGCTCTTGCTGCTGCTGGGGTGATTACAGCAGGAGAACTGACATGAGCTGGAGGCTGGGCTGCTGATGAGCTCACCCACAGCACCCACAGCCCTGGAGTCTTACACTGGCATGGATGCCAAAGTGCAGATATCAGTATGGAAACCTGCTACACCACCATGAGGAGAGCAGTCAAGGTTCTCTGCAGAGGATTCCTGCATTCCATCGCAGTAGATGGTGCTGCAGCATCAGACATTAAAGGGGTACTCCAATTTGACTATCTTATAATATGACCGCCAGTTGGGACTTCCAGACGCTGTCCCCAAATCCCATAAGGCACCGCGGCAGTGTCACTTGCGCAGGTGGTTCATGGCCGTAAAGCCTCGAACTGCGCCTGCGCGAGTGACATTCACGCCACCACTATTACCACGCATGCACAGTAACAGCCACAACTGCGCGCTCTAACCGTGCATGCACGGTAACGTCGCGGCTGTTACTGCGCTGGCGTGGGGAATAGCGGTTACGTGTATGTTTCACCGCACTCCTGATGCGATAGCATCGGGCCTATTTCTAGTATATATATATATATATATATATATATATATATATACACACACACACACACACACACTTCTGAAAAAAATAAAGGGAACACTTAAACAACAGAATTTAACTCAAAGTAAATCAAACTTCTGTGAAATCAAACTGTCCACTTAGGAAGCAACACTGATTGACAATCAATTTCACATGCTGTTGTGCAAATGGAATAGACAACAGATGGAGATTATTGGCAATTATTTAGACACAGTCAATAAAGGAGTGGTTCTGCAGGTGGGAACCACAGACCACATCTCAGTACCAATGCTTTCTGGCTGGTTTTTGGTCACTTATGAATGTCTGTTGTGCTTTCACACTCGTGGTAGCATGTCTGGGCAATAAAAATGAAAAAAGCATATACAGAATGGGAGGAATAGGGCTAAGCAACAGCACATGTGAAAAAGACTTGGGTAAACCAATAGATCACAGACTGAATATGAGTCAACAATGTCATGCAGCAGCAAAAAAGGCAAATGCAATTCTAGGATGTATTAACAGAAGTGTTATGATTGAGTCACCGTAGGAGGCAAAAATAGAAATGCTAGCTAAGTCCAGAAAACCAGAGAAGTTGGCAGCTATCGGATTGCAGACCCCTGAACCTATCAACACAACTAGCAGTAGCCGTGGGGGGCTCCTACGATGCCCTAGGCCCCTCGATCACAGCCGGAGGACTACATAGCCTAAAGACAGAAAAGGAAATCTAAACTGCCCCAGAGCAGACCCCAAAGCAAAAGGCAGCCCCCCACATATAATGACGGTGAAGCAAGAAGAAAGAACAAAACACAGACAGAAAGATAGACTGAGCAAATATGGGGCCCAAGCTAGCTTAGATAGGAAAGGACAGGAAGGCTGCTGTCTGCAATCCGTGAAAAACCCTATGAAAATAAGAGCCAACAAACTGACAGTAAAAAAGGCCCTCAAGACGCTAGGCTTCAAAAAAGGCTATGTTAGTACTCAGGAATATTCTGAAGACAGAGCAACAGGCAAAAGGAGATTCAGCTCACCCCAGCAGGGAATGGCAGAATCCAGAAAAGCAAGGAAAACAAAACACTAATGCAAAAAGGCAAAGCAGAAATCTTAGCTTTAGATGAGCAGGAATCAGACTGGTTTCCTAGAAGTCCACAGAGAAATCACCCGCAGGCCAGAAGGGCGTCGGCAGCCTTATATCCAGTCATTAACTCCACTCAGCCATTCATCATCATCAGCCCCAGGTGTTTGACAATCAGGCTCACTACCCTTTCTTCACCAGAAGAGGGAGTTCCCCGGGCCTTAGTAGTGAAGGGGAAAATGAACTCACAACACAGAAGCATACAGTCTAGATCACGTGAAGTCATTATTGCCCTCTACTCCTCTTTGGTCAGACCTCATCTGGAATACTGTGTCCAGTTTTGGGTGCCACATTTTAAAAAAGACATCAACAAATTGGAGCAAGTTCAGAAAAGAGCGACCAGAATGGTGACCGGTCTGCAAACCCTGTCTTATGAGGAAAGATTGCAGGATTTGGGAATGTTTAGTTTGCAAAAGAGAAGACTGAGAGGAGACTTAACAGCTGTCTACAAATATCTAAAGGGCTATCACATTGTAGAAGGATCATCTTTATTCTCATTTGCACAAGGAAAGACTAGAAGCATTGGGATGAAATTGAATGGGAGGAGACACAGATTAGATATTAGAAAAAACTTTTCACAGAGTGATCAATGAGTGGAACAGGCTGCCACAAGAGGTGATAAGTTCTCCTTCAATAGAAGTCTTCAAACAGAGGCTGGACAGACATCTGTCTGGGATGATTTAGCGAATCCTGCTTTGAGCAGGGGGTTGGACCAGATGGCCCAGGAGGTCCCTTCCCACTCTACGATTCTATATGTCACGATTCATTTTCGGATCTGTGGCAGATCTGGATTCTCACATATAAACCTTTTTTCCTTTCTGGCCATCGAAGGTTAATATCTGTTTTTCCTCCCGGTGGCTGTTGGTGTAATTACATCATTGGTGAGAGAAAGCTAAGTGTGGTTTTTGTTACCCTGTTCCGTTTGCTGTCTATGCTTACCTTGTGTTGTATTAGTGCAGAGGTGGGACCAGTGTCTTGTCCTGCCAATTCCCTACTTAGGGATAGATGCAGGGCAAGTGACGGCTAAAGTATCCTGCTCGGCGACAGGTTGAAAGAACCTGTATAGGGACGCTAGTAAGAGCAGGGCACATTCTCAGGAGAGTGCAGGAGGTGTTCCTTTCCCTGTTCCCTATCGCAGGGCCCATCGTTGTAATTGTTTCCCCGGTGTTCCCTTGTTTGTTTGCTGTTTGGTGACTGACCAGTCGTTGGGTCATGTAACACTTGTCAGTCACTTCGTGACAACATGAGACGTACTCTACAACCCACAAAAGTGGCTGAGGTAGTGCAGCTCATCCAGGATGGCACATCAATGTGAGCTGTGGCAAGGTTTGCTGTGTCTGTCAACGTAGTGTCCAGAGGCTGGAGGCGCTTCCAGGAGACAGGCCAGTACACCAGGAGACGTAGAGGGGGCCGTAGGAGGGCAACAACCCAGCAGCAGCAGGACCGCTACCTCCACCTTTGTGCAAGGAGGAACAGGAGGAGCACTGCCAGAACCCTACAAAATGACCTCCAGCAGGCCACAAATATGCATGTGTCTGCACAAACGGATAGAAACCGACTCCATGAGGATGGTCTGAGGGCCCGAAGTCCACAGATGGGGGTTGTGCTCACAGCCCAACACCGTGCAGGAAGCTTGGCATTTGCCACAGAACACCAGGATTGGCAAATTCGCCACTGGCACCCTGTGCTCTTCACAGATGAAGGCAGGTTCACACTGAGCACATGTGACAGACGTGACAGAGTTTGGAGATGCCGTAGAGAGTGATCTGCTGCCTGCAACATCCTTCATTATGACCGGTTTGGCAGTGCGTCAGTAATGGTGTGTGGTGGCATTTCTTTGGAGGGCTGCACAGCCCTCCATGTGCTTGCCAGAGGTAGCCTGACTGCCACTAGGTCCTGAGATGAGATGCTCAGGCCCATTATGAGACCATCTGCTAGTGCAGTTGGCCCTGGGTTCCTCCTAATGCAGTACAATGCCAGACCTCATGTGGCTGGAGTATGTCAGCAGTTCCTGCAAGATGAAGGAATTGAAGCTATGGACTGGCCCACCCGTTCCCCAGACCTGAATCCTATTGAGCACATCTGGGACATCATGTATTGCTCCATCCACCAATGTCACATTGCACCACAGACTGGCCAGGAGTTGGTGGATGCTTTAATCCAGGTCTGGAAGGAGATCCCTCAGGAGACCATCCGCCGCCTCATCAGGAGCATGCCCATGCGTTGTGCAGTAGGGAGGTCATACATTCACGTGGAGGCCACACACAATACTGAGCCTCATTTTGACTTGTTTTAAGGACAATACATTCCACTTTAATTTTATGTGTGACTCCAAATCCAGGCCTCCATTGGTATTTAATAAATTTGATTTCCAATGATGATTTTTGTGTGATTTTGTTGTCAGCACATTCAACTTTGTACAGAACAAAATATTCAATGAGAATATTTCATTCATTCAGATCTAGGATGCGCTATTTGAATGTTCTCTTTATTTCTTTGAGCAGTGTGTGTGTGTGTGTATATATATATATATATATATATATATACACACATACATACACACACAGTGACCATGGTGGCCATTTTGAAGCCAGCCATTTTGGATCCAACTTTATTTTTTCCATTGGGAAGAGGGTCATTTGACACATCAAATGTATTGAGAATTTCACAAGAAAAACATTGGTGTGCTTGGTTTTAACGTAACTTTATACTTTCATGAGTTATTTAAAAGTTTATGACCACTTATAAAATGTGTTGGATTGTCAATGCAACCCTCTTCTCTCACTCTTGACACACTGATAGCAACACAGCAGAAGAAATGCTAGCACAGGCTTCCAGTATCCGATGTTTCATATGCTGGACATCTCTTATCTTCGCAGCATAGACAATTGCCTTCAGATGACCCCAAAGATTAAAGTCTAAGGGGGTCAGATCAGGATATCTGAAAATGCTACATGATGATATGTTGCCCTCTTTATGCACTGAAGATGGCACGTTCCCTAAGTTTTTCCAGCAAGATGGTACACCACCGCACTATGGGTGTCAGGTCTGTGCATTGCTACATGAACAGTTTCATGGAAAGTGGATTGGTCGTCATGGGCCAGTTGAATGGCCACCAAGGTCTCCTGATCTCGCCGTGTGACAAAGCAGTACTGTGCAGTCACATATGGGGTATCCATATATGGGGTATTTCCACATTCAGCAGAAATTGTGGGTCAAATTTTGATACCATTTTTACACATTTTCCAGAGTGAATATACAAAATCAGGGGCTAAAAGTGGTAAAAATGTAATTATTTTTTCCAATGTTATAAAATTCTGTGACCCACCTGTGGTATCAATATGATCATGGCACCCCTAAATAAATTCATTGACAGGTGTGGTTTGTAAAGTGAGGTCTCTTTTGGGGGGTTCTGCTGTTCTGGCACCTCTGGGGCTCTGCCAATGTGACATGGCACCCTCAAACCAGTCTAGCAAAGTCTGAACTCCAATATGGCATTCTTACCGTCTGAGCTGTGCACTGTCTCTCAAAAGTAGTTTCGTCCACATATGAGGTATTGAGGAGAAACTGCACAACAAATTTGTGTGTCCATTTTCTTCTGCTATCCTTGTGAAAATAAAAAAATTGGGGCTAAAACAACATTTTTGAGTGAAAAATATTTTTTCTTCATTTCCACAGATCAACGTTGTAAAATTGTGTGAACCATCTGTGGGTTCAAGGTGCTCATGACACATCTAGATCGATCCCTTGAGGGGTCTAGTTTCCAAAATGGGGTCACTTTTGGGGGTTTTCCACTGTTTAGGCAAATCAGGGGCTCTCCAAACACGACATGACACCGGCAGACCATTCCATCAAAGTTTGCATTCCAAGATGTCACTCCTTTTCTGAACCCTGTCATGTACCCAAACAGTAGTTTACCCCCACATATGGGGTATCTGCATACTCAGGAGAAATTGCACAACAAATATTACATTCCATTTTCTTCTGTTACCTTATAAAAATAAAAAGTTTGGGACTAAAAAAAATTTTTTGTGGGAAAAAATGTGGGAAGCACCTGGGGGTTCAAGGTGCTCATCACACATCTAGATAAGTTCCCTGAGGGGCCTACTTTCCAAAATGGTATCATTTGTGGGGAGTTTCCACTGTTTAGGCACATCAGGGGCTCTCCAAATGTGACATAGCATCCGCTAATTATTCCAGCAAATTTTGCGTTCAAAAAGTCAAATGGTGCTTCTTCCCTTCCGAGCCCTGCCATGCGCCCAAACAGCTGTTTTCCCCCACATATGGGGTATGGGCTGAGGAGAAATTGCATAACAGATTTTGGGGTCCAATTTTTCTCTTACCCTTGTAAAAATAAAAAATTTAGAGTCTAATATAACATTTTTGTGAAAAGAAAGCTAAATGTAAATTTTTTTCCTTATACATTCCAAAAATTCATGTGAAGCACCTGAAGGGTTAATAAACTTCATGTAACAGAAAGGAAAGAGAAAAGCTACCTAACAAAATGTGCACACTCCAATATAAAAATGTAACTATTAATTTTATTAGACACTAGCACAGCAAGCAAGATGCATATAAAAACAATTAAAAATACAAAAACAGTGGGATCCCAGACCTGAGTACCCAATAAATGCATGAAATATGTTATGGGAATAATAATCTCAGACAATGGGTATTGTAATGTGTTGTCTTCACACCTAAAAGTCCAAATTCACACAATTGCATATAACTTCAGTGCATATAACTTCAGTGCGTATTATCAGTGTTCAGTTCACACCAGTTTTTAGATTGCAGTCATTACACACGCTAGTCCTCCTCTGACTAATTCCCGTGGGTGTCCTGCACCGCTTGTATCACAGTCTCTACTCACAGCCGTACACAGTCCAGGATATCCTCCAGATCACAGCCGGGCACTATATCCACCTATTTTGCAATCGTTACACGCCAGTCCTCTTTCAGGCACAGGACATCCACCTCTGGTTCACCTCCGGGCACAGGACTGTCCACATCCAAGACCATTTACCGTGGACGACTTGCATCACTGTGTACGCTATCAGTGCCAGGCCTATTGGCTCCACTCTGTCCTGTGCTCTGCACACCAACTGTTCTGCACAGCAATAAGCACCAACTCACTCTGGCTCTGATACACCTGAGACTCACTCAGAACTACTCAGATCTGACTAACTCTTTCCTGCAGGGTTTTTAACACAGCAACCTGTGGCTTTCAGCCCAATGGAAGACATGGATCCAGAATGGAACAGACTGCAACACTATCATACAGCAATCTGTTTCAAACACAACATCCAGAGCTGGTTTTCCCTACCTCTGTCTTGGACAGTAACATGTCCAAGACTAACACTTTTATTATCAGTCTGCATTGCAGTCACAGCTATGCCCGTGACTGACATGCACACCTATGGTCTTCATACACCCCTGTGCATATCCTGGGGAGACTACACAGCGACCCCTACCTGTGACATCAGTCACTGCTTCCCCATTGCAATCCCAGCTATGCCTGTGACCGCAATGCATTCTCATAGCCTCAATACACCTCAGTGCATATCCTGAGAACACACAGCGCCCCCTAGCTGTAACAGGGGTCACTGCCTGACAGTACATATCAGAAAATAGAGTACATTATATAAGCAGCCTAATAAGGACAGAATAGTCAATAACAAAATAGTTATAGACCCCTGATATAGGAAAACTGAAAACCTGATAGTATGAACAGAATAGCCTATGAATCAACGGCTGTCCCAATAATCAAGAAAAGGTGGTCAAGAGATCAAATAATTATACCTCAAGGAAAAAAAAGATATACTCAAATGGCTTATACAAAATGAAACTAAACCCAGACTCAATGCATAAAGTTCAGACCTAATTTCTGCTTGGATGCACAGTCAGTCTTTTGATATTTGCATGCATTAGCTTTCTGACTAAGCACTCCGCTCCTTAGCCTCAAGCATTTTTAATTGCAGCAGGATCCTACCCCTCCATAGAGATATAGACTTCAGTCTAGGAGAGGATTCACATTAGGTTCCCATAGAGATAAAGACTTCAGTCTAAGAGAGGATTGGCATTAGGTCCTGGCAACGAGAATCGCCTTATCGTGGCTGATGGGTACACATGAATTGGCCAATTTATGCGCTAAATATTTTTCATATTTCAATGCATAAGGTTCTGCATAACAAGTATTATTGGCCACAGCCAGAGGTATACCTGTGTAAAATGGTATATGGAACCATAGAAGGATACAACTAAAAACTGCAAGAATATAAGCTGGCCAGTAAAAGGGCCATCTGGTAGGTCTGGGAGCCTACACCACGCATATCGCCGTGTCTAGCATTGCTTCATCAGGAGAATGTGGCACAAGTGCATGTGTAGAAGTCTATATAGGGAGAGCAATGATTACATTTCTTACTGGTGTGGTACGCGGGCCGGGACCGGAAATGATCTGGATATGATCTGTGCGCCTAGTGCTGGCAGACGTCTCTGCTCAAAAAGCTACACAGCGCATGTGTCAAAGGGAGACAGATTATGGACGTGAAAGAGAAAATTATAAACAAAGTACGCATGCGCGGCTCCCGGGAGATGAGGAAGATGATTACAGTGTATTGCACAGAGTGTAGAGGCCATGCGTCTGGGCGGGCCACCCCCACCCAGGCCAACTCAGAAAATGAAAATGTAGAAAATGAATACATTTTGTTTGCACCAGGCAGCATAATATTGCTAATAGAGAACCCCATCTGGGGAAGGGAAGGGGAAACCATGGACCTTCGTGGTTTCAAATGTTAGGGCTGTATTTCAGTCTCAGTCCTGTACTGTATGAAGTGTAAATAAAGACCAGTACAAAATTTAGATGAAAGTCGGTGAGAATTATATCCCTAGCGTGTCTAAGGTATATACCATTTTCATGCCTGCGGAGGTGGGAAGGAGTCAAAATCAGGGCTGTGGAGTCTGAGTCGTTGAGCTGCAGTCTGCCAGAATTGGAGTCGGTATAAGATGGACTGACTCTGGCTCCTAAAATATATAGTAAATTGGGTTTTGTGAGGTATGTGCAGTAAATGTTTTCAGAAGAATTTGGGAAAGTTATGAAATGCCCTATAAATGTCTGTTCTGTTCCTGATCTAAAGATCTAGGTTTTTAGTTCAGATGAATCTGTGCTGCACTTTATGCTGAGTAGTGAGGCAGTTCTGCGGAGTCGGAGTCAGGGAAGTTGAGGAGTCGGAGTTGGTGTTTTGTCTTACCGACTCCACAGCCCTGGTCAAAATACCAAGGTGTCCTTGCATGGAATTGCAATAGTGTATTTGTTATGTTCAGTAGAAGATAAGACTGGCAGCTTTAACTAAAGAGAGTACAGATCTAAAGCTGGGCCACGTGAGGTGTGCCTATGTTGTTGGGATAAGTTTTGGACATGAATGATGACTCAGAGCGGGCCAAGACAGACAACTTAACATAATTGATCGATAATATTTTAAAAATAGAGTCCTGGTCATAGAAAATATAGAAAAACAACTAGAAATATATACCATATAATTCAAGGAGGATTTCGTAAGCACCAATATGAATAAATCTTCCCCACTGTATAAACTTATGCTTAGTCATCTAAATCATTTGCTTCAGTTTTCTGCTGCGGTCTCTATTGTCTTATAGCTATTACAAGAATTCATCTCGAGCCACAGTCAAGTTTTATGAAGTCAAGGCTACTGAGGCTTTCAGCAGGGTCTATTGCTTCGTCAGGACACAGATTCTACATTGTGCTCATCTTTTTTTTTCTTTGTTTTTTAGGTCTGCTATTACATGGCAAATTGAGTTTTCCTACTAATTATAAACCAAAATGGCAATTTACAGAATGATCTTTCTTTATTTTTTTACTATCTTTTTGTAAACGTGTTTTTAGTCCAAGGTTGTCTTGCTTTACACCCAAACGGAAAACAGTGACTTTTAGCCAAAAAAATAACAAGCCTGTCAGACATAACTTTGGCGATTAGCTCAAAAGTACTGTACTGTACTCACAGCAAGGAAAAGAAGAAGCAGCTTGGAACAAGTTAAGGGGGTTGCTCAAGAGGACAATTCCTGCCCATATGTCCTTTCAGGGCTTATGCAGTTTAAAAAAGGGGTTACCCTCGAGAAGTCCCTTTCTATGAGCCAAAACAGGGGGCCGCTCTTCAAGAAAAGCTGAAGGTTTCGTATACTCAAGATGAAAACCATATACCAGGATGGCTGCCGTGAAATACCAAAATTCAGATGCAACAAATAAGGCTTCCCTTAACCAAATCAGGTAATTTGCAGGAGTTCCGAGACCTGCAACGACCAGCTGAGGAGACGACCTCTGAGCCGCCAGTCTATATAAATTCTGCGATGGACAAGTGATAGCAAATCAATGGCCACAGGTGGGTGATATTGCTTGTTTTTCTGTTACCTACTAAGGCTAGTTTCACACTAGCGTTTATGAGCGCAGCGACGGCCTGCGCACGGCCGCTGCTAAGCCCCGCCCCCTGCCGCGCCCCACCGGTAGCTCCGCCCACCGGCGCATGACGCTGCATGCGCCCTGCGTACCCTATCTTTATCACAGGGGGCGCAGGCCGTGCGCAGTATGCGTTTGGCGGCGCATGCGTCCTTTTGACGGTGCGCTGACCTGCGCCAAACGCAACCTGCTGCAGTTTGGTTGCGTCGGCGCACCGTCAAAAAGGCGCATGCGCCGCCAAACGCATACTGTGCACAGCCTGCGCCCCCTGTGATAAAGATAGGGGACGCAGGGCGCATGCAGCATCATGCGCCGGTGGGCAGAGCTACCTGCGGGGGCGCGACAGGGGGCGGGGCTTAGCGGCGGCCGTGCGCAGGCCGTCGCTGCGCTCTTAAACGCTAGTGTGAAACTAGCCTAAGGGTTACTGAAGAAAAAAATCAAATATGCTTCACCATGCCTAAGGCCTCTTTCACACTTCCGTTTTTTACAATCAGTCACAATCCGCCAAGTTTTGAAAAAAAACAGATCCGCAATTTTCTTTTGAGGATCCGTTTTTTTCCCCATTGACTTCCATTATTGGCGGATTGTGACGGATTGCCGTCCGTTGCATCCGTTTTTTTTGCGGATCCGCCAAAAGTTCCTGTCCGTCACCATCCTCAAAGATTTCAAAACGGAGCTTGAAACGTTTTTTTCTGTGGCGGATCCTCCAGACACTCATTTAACCCGAAATTCTTTCTGGGTCTCTCTCTCTCTCTCTCCCAGGCTGCGATTCCTTTAAAATTCTTCATTTGTCGGATCCGTCAAAAAAACGGACGGGTGCCATCCGTTGTCATCAGTACTAAAACGGATCCGCCATCCGTCCTTTTGGCGGATCATGACTGATGCAAAAAACTGAAGTGTGAAAGAGGCCTACGGAATAGTGAGGCCCATTAGCCATATATTAAAAATACAGTTTGCTATAAAGTAACATTAATCAGCTGCTGTAAACTACTTGCGGTGGCCACAACTCCATAAAGCTGGTTGCTTGAATATGGTTTCTAAATTATTCCACGGTGGGATTAAAACTTTTCGGTGAGAATAAGAACATTATAATTTTATCTGGCCAGAGAGCTGCATAGAGCTTTAATTAGCGATACACAAGCATATAAAGCGATCACCTCCACTGAGGAGCTTGTTGATCTTGCCATTAATTAAAACCAATAACTCCACAGAGAGGTGCACGGAGAGCTGGTCAAGTCATCCTCTAGAGCACATTGTTCAACTAAGTCACTTAGCTCTCTTCAGTACAGTGACAAGTGAAAGCCGTCTCTATATTTACATTCTCATTAGCACTATTCACCTTCACACAGAATTTCAATTAAATATACAGGAGTCAACAAATTACCTTAGTCAGATCCTATTCCATCACAATACCAAAGAATTAGCGCACAACCCAAGTAACATATATCTTATTCACAAGGAGACTTGCTGCATAATTACATTTCCATTCGCAGGCTACATTCCTTAAGGAGTCTTATTCTGTTAAGAACTAAAAAACAGCCTTATTTTGTTCGGAATTTGAACAGAATGGAAGGAAATGGGCTAAAATCTTCCTTTCCTCTTCCTTTCTAGAACAACACTGTAATTGTCACTCTGCCCTGTTCGTTTACTTAAGATCCTGCCATGTCCTCTGTGCATGAATTATTCATTGTGTGCCAGTCCTCTCCTGTGACTTTGTGAATGCATATGGTTGGTTGCTGGAGGATATCAGATATGCAACACTTTTGACAAGTACAAACAGACAAGCAATCTTTATCGGCTATGTAAATATTGCAGGAATAAAGAATTGAAATTAAAAATAAATTTAATGAAAATCACAAGGTGTTGACTTCTGGATAAGACGAAGTATATGCACCTTTTCAAAATATACATCCATCAAACATTTTCTGATACGTTAGACTACCACCAGTGCTCACAAGCGTCTTCATTTATAGAAGATAATGGTCCAATTCAATCAGGTGAAGAAAATATTTGGTTAGTAGTTACCCTTAATCTAGGTTCACATGTTACAGTCAAGGTCCATCCATCATGAGGCCAAACCTGCACCAACGTGGAGAATGGCATGATTGTCAGTTTAATGGCAGATGAAAGCAGTGTCACTGATAATGTCTGTGGATTCAGAGTAGGGTCCCATGTAGCAGTTGACCACGTAGACGAAGTGATGGTATGATGTGGTTGTTAAATGGATTACACAGGTCAACGAAAAAAAATTTTTTTTCTGGTGTCCAAAATATTTTAATGAATTTGGGGTATTTTTGGGGTGCTGATTCTGAATATGTCATCAGTTTTGCCAGATTGGCTCAAGTTTTTGAGATTTTTGGTATCTTATTTATAGCACTTGTTGGTAAATGCGACGCATCATCTCATTAATTTCTTTGGATTAGTACTTGAACTGAGCAGTTCTCAATATAGTTTTGTGTTAATTAGTGTTCTAAAAGTTTGTTCATAGCTTGATTTTTGCACTAACTTTATGTTGTTGTCTGTTTTCCAGTGAAAAGCATGAACTCATCATGAAGAAGTTGTCTTAACGATCCAGACTCATTCTGTTACATTTGTGGTGAATATACACTGCCAAAACATAGAAGAAACATAACACACTTCGTAAAAAAAGTGTATTTTGCCTATTTTGGGGTTATGCTTGGGGACCAAGACAAGTTTTGGGCACCACACATAGTGTGCAAAGCATGTATCGAATTATTACGAAAATGGAGCAAAGGACAAAGAAAAAGCTTCAAATTTGGTGTTCCAATGGTGTGGAGAGAGCCAAAAAATCATCATGATGACTGTTATTTCTGTGCAGTGCAAGTGCAAGGATTCAATAAGCATAAGAAACGAAAATGGGAGTAACATGGAATCTGCAAGAAGGCCTGTCCCTCATTGTGAAGATGTGCCTGTACCTGTGTTTACCATAAATAACAGTCATCATGATGATTTTTTGGCTCTCTCCACACCATTGGAACACCAAATTTGAAGCTTTTTCTTTGTCCTTTGCTCCATTTTCGTAATAATTCGATACATGCTTTGCACACTATGTGTGGTGCCCAAAACTTGTCTTGGTCCCCAAGCATAACCCCAAAATAGGCAAAATACACTTTTTTTACGAAGTCTGTTATGTTTCTTCTATGTTTTGGCAGTGTGTATTCACCACAAATGTAACAGAATGAGTCTGGATCGTTAAGACAACTTCTTCATGATGAGTTCATGCTTTTCACTGGAAAACAGACAACAACATAAAGTTAGTGCAAAAATCAAGCTATGAACAAACTTTTAGAACACTAATTAACACAAAACTATATTGAGAACTGCTCAGTTCAAGTACTAATCCAAAGAAATTAATGAGATGATGCGTCGCATTTACCAACAAGTGCTATAAATAAGATACCAAAAATCTCAAAAACTTGAGCCAATCTGGCAAAACTGATGACATATTCAGAATCAGCACCCCAAAAATACCCTAAATTCGATGAAATATCTTTGGCACCAAAAATGCTGTTGACCAGTGTTATAGATGTGTGTGGCCTTTAACAATAAGAAATCAATTTACACCCATTTCCCTATAATCTATTCAATTGTCGGCATGTGGCCGCACACTTGACTTCTAAAGTCAACTTGACTTTTCCATCATGCGGATGAATGCAGCAATTAACAATTGAAATTCTATTAGCTAAAGCTAATTTGAAAAACAATCTCCATGTCTGTCTGGTCCAATGGTGGCAGCATAATGTGGACAGAACTTGCTTAATTCAGTGCAAGTATTGTTGTTGCATATACATTGATCTGTGTATCTGGTCTAGTTTTTGGTCAGTAAATATACATCACCCTTTTTACCAATGTGCGACCTTACCCTTAGAGAACAGTCATGGGGAAGAAAGCAAAAGAATTTGAAGCTTGAAAGGAAACCCTACAAACAAAATTTACATACAGTGGGTATGGAAAGTATTTACACCCCTTTAAATTTTTCACTCTTTGTTTCATTGCAGCCATTTGGTAAATTCAAAAAATTATTTTTTTTCTCATTAACATACACACTGCACCCCATCTTGACTGAAAAAAAAACAGAAATGTAAAATGTTTTGCAAATTTATTAAAAAGAAAAACTGAAATATCACACGGTCATAAGTATTCAGACCCTTTGCTCAGAATCTCATATTTAAGACACCTTCTGTTCATTTCCTTGTGATCCTCCTTGAGATGGTTCTACTCCTTCATTGGAGTCGAGCTGTGTTTAAAGCGAACCTGTCAGCTGTTTTGGCCACTATAAGATGTGGCGACTGCTTTTCAGGGCTAATCTACAGTGTTATGAGTAGGTCACTGAGGAGGATAGCAGGGGAATAAGCTAGGCAACCAGAAAACCAGAAAGGTTGGTAACTTAGCGGATGGCAGACCCCTAAAACTAACAACACAACTAGATTTAGCCATGGGACGTACCTACAACGCCCTAGATGCCTCGGCACAGCCAAAGAGTTAACTAAGCCTAAAGCAAGAAAGGGGAGAGCTAAACTGCCCTGGAGTAGAACCCCAAAGGAATAGATAGCCCCCAAACATATATTGTCGGTGAGACAAGATGAGGCACAAACACAGGCAGAAAATAGAGTAAGCAAATGATGGGGCCCAAACTGTCTAGATAGAACAGGACAGGAAAGATACTGTCTGCAATCATGCAAAACCCTAAGAAAAATCCAATACGTCTGATGTACCAAAAAACACTGAGGTCTCATGACCTCGCCCCCACTATATCAGCATTCTGGTATGAACTGGCAGCAAAGCAAAAGAGACTAATATAACAGGGGACTGAACAAACTGACACAAGCTGTAACATTTGGAGCGGGGTCCAGCACGCTGAACCCTCACAACAAGTAGAAAGAGGCAAAACCAGATCAGATGCAAAAATACTGAGGTCACACGACCTCTCCCCCTAGATCAGAATTCTGGTGTGAAAATGTTAAGGGCTGGCGGAATACACCAAATAATAAGATGGTGTTTAGGTGCGTTCGCAGCCCGGGGTCCACCGTGCAGAGGTGTTAACTGCTGCTCGGTAATGGCGGACGCGATATGGCGGTGAAATAACGGCACACACGGGGTTAACCTCACCCAAGGTGTACCGAGGTGAACTCTTATGACTTAGAGCCGCACTACCGCAAATAATAGATGCCGTAGCCTGTTTTCGCTCACAGAGCTCGGCAGAGTAAGCGCTAGCGTAACGTCACAGAACTCAGCCCTTAGACAGCAGGACTGAAGTCCCTCTAGACCGCTAGCGCCCGGCACCGCGACTGCGATACCAACAGGGGTCACATAAATGGCGTGTGCAAGTGTGCAGACGGCCGGTATGCACTGTGGCCTACAGGCTAGCCACTAGCATGCGCTGACTCAGTCCCTAAACCCTAACAACAGACGTATCAAAGGGTAGGGGTTTCATAATGAGTCAGACACCAGATACATGCATCCATCATCATACACACCAAACTATTTGAGTCTATCTTAGCGCATGGCCGAGCGGCCATGCGAACCTTTTATAGCCGCAGGCGTCCGTGATCCTCCTTGCTTCTCGGATGGGCCAATCCGAACACGAGCAGGACCTGAGCACATGACCTTTGATCTCCAATGGGAGATCACTCCACAGGCATGCTCAGTGGCCCGACATGAGGACTTAGTCCCTGGAGGATCTTGCTGCTGAGCAGCATGCATTGCCAAAGCTGAACCAGGGGTGACAGCAGCAAGCAAACCCACGGAGCTGGTCTGGACCGAGCGCTGGGACCGACGAGTTTGCTGAGCAAGCTCCTCTGCGGCTGGGGAGGAATGGGAGACCGTCGGAGGCAAGGCTCGGGATTCCCGCTGTGCAGCGCCGGAAATCCGACGTCTAACAGAACTGGAATCAAAACAAAAGATACTGATATAACAGGGGACAAGCAATACGGAACAGACTGAAATAAGCTGTGGCATATGGAACAGAATCCAGTACAGGTCCCAGCAGGGAACAATGCTGAACCCACACAGCAAAGCAGAAAGCAGAGAAAGGCAAAAACTGGATCAAATGCAAAAAGATTCCAGCAAACAAATAACTTATCTGAACGATGCAGGACCAAGGAGGGGCAAGCGGACTTCAAAATGCACAGGAAGAAAAAATCAAATCACCAGCAACAACTGAGGGAAGCTTGCTCACTTAAATTTTCCCAGTTTGTAACACCTGACCTCCAATCATCCTCTTCAGGTGATTGACTTCTGTCAACCCGACCAGCTCCATTACCCGCAGCAACCACCAGAGGGAGCCCAAACTCCGAAGTCAGGTCCAAAGTGTTCACAACACTACAGCATTCTATAATGCTTTAGATAAGCCCCCAGTAAAACCTGCAAGATAAGAAAAAGTTTTACTATACTCACCCGTGGGGAGAGCGATCCAGTCCGATGGGTGTTGCAGGTCTGGGTCCAGTGCCTCCCATCTTCTTGTGCCGCCGCCCTCCTGCTTGCTTTACAGGCTCCCTGGCATCCCACTTATGCTCAGGCGTACTTCTTTGCCCTGTTCAGGGCAGAGTAAAGTACTGCAGTGCGCAGGCGCCGGGAAAGGTCAGAGAGACCCAGCGCCTGCACACTGCAGGAATCTGCTCTGCCCTCAACAGGGCAGAGAAGTACACCAGCGCAGGAGTGCGATGCCGTCGAGCCACGAAGCAAGCAGGAGGGCGGCACTGCAAGGAGATGGGATGCGCTGGACCCCGACCTGCGACACCCATTAGAATGGACCGGACCGCCCCCTCGGTAAGTATAATAAAACTTATTTTTCTTATCTTGCAGGTCGGATTCGACCTTATCTACAGCATTATAGAATGTTGTGGATAAGCCCTGAAAGGCAGTGGCCGCATCTTATAGGGGCCAAAACAGGTGACAGGTTCCCTTTAATTAAACTGATAGGACTTGATTTGTAAAGGCACACACCTGTCTATATAAGACCTCACAGCTCACAGTGCATGTCAAATGAAATGAGAATCATGAGGTCAAAGGAACTGGCCAAGGAGCTCAGAGACAGAATTGTGGCAAGGCACAGATCTGGCCAATGTTACAAAAGAATTTCTGCAGTACTCAAGGTTCCTAAGAGCACAGTGGCCTCCATAATCCTTAAATGAAAGAAGTTTGGGACCACCAGAAGTCTTCCTAGACCTAGCCATCCAGCCAAACTGAGCAATTATGGGAGAAGAGCCTTTGTGAGAGAGGTAAAGAAGAACCCCAAGATCACTGTGGCTGAGCTACACAGATGCAGTAGGGAGATTGGAGAAAGTTCCTCAAAGTCAACTATCACTGCAGCCCTCCAACCATTCGGGCCTTTATGGCAGAGTGGTCCGACAGAAGCCTCTCCTCAGTGTCAGACAAATGAAAGCCCACACAGAGTTTGCTAAAAAAACACATGAAGGACTCCCAGACTAAGAGAAATAAGATTCTATGGTCTGATGAGGCAAAGATAGAACTTTTTGGTGATAATTCTAATCGGTAAGTGTGGAGAAAACCAGGTACTGCTCATTACCTGCCCAGTACAATCCCAACAGTGAAACGTGGTGGTGGCAGCATCATGCTATGTGGGTGTTTTTCAAATGCAGGGACAGGACGATTGGCTGCAATTGAAGGAAACATGCATGTGGCCAAGTACAGAGATATCCTGGATGAAAACCTCTTCCAGAGTGCTCTGGACCTCAGACTTGGACCGAAGGTTCACCTTCCAACAAGACAATGACCCTAAGCACACAGCTAAAATAACAAAGGAGTGGCTTCGGAACAACTCTGTGACCATTCTTGACTGGCCCAGCCAGAGCCCTGACCTAAACCAAATTGAGCACCTCTGGAGAGACCTGAAAATGGCTGTCAACCAACATTCACCATCCAACCTGATGGAACTGGAGAGGATCTGCAAGGAAGAATGGCAGAGGGTCCTCAAATCCAGGTGTGAACAGTTGCTACCGCAAACGAACAACGCTTACGATGTAAAGAAAATCTAAAATGTCATCCTACATTGATGAACATTATTGCCCTTCAAATCCAAACTATTAATCCTTTTGTGGCAGCTTATCAAATGTTACGTGATGTGGAAGAACAAGAAAAAATTAAATCTCTACAAAACGGAACTGTCATGCCAAACATCACTATGGCTATTAAACAAGATCGTACTCAAGACCCTCGACGCTACAATAATCCCACTGTCAGTGAAGTAGCAGTCGTGTTTCAAAATGACAATGGTGAGCCACCTTTCAATAGAGACATATTAATTCATTTAAAACCTGATCCCCACAACCCTTTAGCTCCAAAAACACAACAAATTAGCATTCTCCATAACAATTTGGATGCCCTCCTCTATCCAATATTTTTCCCTTATGGAGACCAAGGATGGCATGATGGACTCAAACAACAAGGCAAAAGTCCGAGGAGGATCACATAACTCCAATAGTATTGCTATATGTTATCTGTCAGAAATTACTTTAATGCATTCCTCAATGGGGGTAAGCTAACACAGCAATATTTAGTAGATGCTTATGTCAAAATTTAAGCTAATCGCCTACATTACATCCCCCACCACCAAAAAGATTTACAAGTGGAGGATTACTGCCTCCTTCAAGAACATCTACTCAAAAAATCGGTTCAAAAGGGCATCCCTATTGGAAAAACCGTCATTTTACCATCTTCTTTTGAAGGCAGTCCAAGAAACATGCAGCAGCGCTACCAGGATGCTATGGCTATTGTTACGAAGTATGGTCGACCAGATTTATTTATCACCATGACATGTAATCCTAAGTGGAGTGAGATTACTACACATTTAGAACCGTGGCAGTGTGTTGAACACAGACCAGACTTGGTAGCACGCATCTTTAAAATTAAACTGGAATCCCTCTTAAAAGACATTAGTAGTGGATTATTTGGAAACGTCACTGCAATGGTCCATGTCATTGAATTTCAGAAGCGTGGTCTCCCACACGCTCATATTTTAATTATTCTTGACAGCCTGTCTAAATTACGGACTGAGACGGACATAGTCAATATAGTCTGGGCTGAAATACCTGATGAAACAATCTACCCTCAGCTCCATAACATTGTTCTTCAACACATGATTCATGGTCCCTATGGAGAACACAATCGTACTTCTCCCTGTATGGATCTTGGAAAGTGTAGCAAAGGTTTCCCTAAACAATACCAACCATATACCATCAAAGAAAAGGACGGCTATCCCACTTACCGCAGACCCATTGGCAAAACATATGAACACCATTCTAAGACGATTGACAATTCATGGGTAGTTCCATATAACCCATTTTTACTCACCAAATACAAGTGCCATATTATGTAGAAATATGTGCTTCCATTCAAAGTGTAAAATATTTATTTAAATATGTTTACAAAGGACATGACAAAGCCAACCTTGAAATTTCTCAAAATAACATCCAACATGATGAAACACACCAATTTACGAATACCAGATATGTTAGTGCACCTGAGGCTGCATGGCGGATATTTGCTTTTCCTATGCATAAACAATCTCATGCCATCATTCACCTAGCCGTACATCTGCCTAATTCTCAACCACTCTATTTTCATGAGAATGACTCTGCAGACAACATCCATCAAAAGCTCAATTCCAATTCTACACTTATGGCGTATTTCAACCTTAAGTTACAAACCAGACAGGCCCAAATGCATCTGCACTAATCCAGGGTGCAGCGGACCCAAGTAAAATGGCAGCTGCACAGGTGCATAAATACCAAATGAAACAGCCAGCCTACAATCAGAGATTGGCCGTGTGGTACACCAGTGCAGAAAAAATAATCCGCATGTGGCAGTGTTCACACAGGGAATGCAGAATGCAGGGCTTCTGGCTAACAACCTCTTAGTAACACCATATAGGGGGGCTGCCCAGTGCCAACTAGAATGCATCCCGTGTGAACAGAGGCCACAAGTTTGCAGAACCATTTGGGCCCAACTGCACCCTGGAAAAAATATAAAAAGTGCACAAAAAACATATCAATATATGTAAGGTATTGGTTGATATTAAGGCCTTAATACGGAAGCTGACAAACTGCGTCAAAGTTCCTTACACTTGTCAGTCCCTACTCTAACATGAAAACCTCAAAAAGAAGTTCCATATTAAGGCCTTAATATCAACCAATACCTTATATATATTGATATGTTTTTTGTGCACTTTTTATATTTTTTCCAGGGTGCAGTTGGGCCCAAATGGTTCTGCAAACTTGTGGCCTCTGTTCACACGAGATGCATTCTAGTTGGCACTGGGCAGCCCCCCTATATGGTGTTACTAAGAGGTTGTTAGCCAGAAGCCCTGCATTCCCTGTGTGAACACTGCCACATGCGGATTATTTTTTCTGCACTGGTGTACCACACGGCCAATCCCTGATTGTATGCTGGCTGTTTCATTTGGTATTTATGCACCTGTGCAGCTGCCATTTTACTTGGGTCTGCTGCACCCTGGATTAGTGCAGATGCATTTGGGCCTGTCTGGTTTGTAACTGAATTTTTGGGAGGATTTTTTTTTTCCTCTTTTTGAGGTTTTCACGTATTTCAACCTTAATAAGATCGACCACAATGCACATAACTATTTCTACCGTGAAATTCCAGAACACTACTTTTGGAAACAAGGCACATGGGAACAAAGAAAATGAGGGGGTCTCACAGTTATTGGAAGAATGTATACTGTTAGTGTGAAAGACCAAGAATGCTATTATTTACGTTTGTTGTTACTGCATGTAAAAGCTGCTATCAGTTTTGACAGCATTAAAACCGTCAATGGAGTTATGCATGAAACCTTTAAGGATGCTGCGTTAGCACTCGGATTATTATTCGATGATAGCATCTGGAGACATACTTTAAGAGATGCTTGCATTCTTAACATGCCTTCCCAACTTAGAGACATGTTTGCTTATATCTGTATTTTTGGCCCCCCCAGTAATCCACTTGAATTGTGGAATGAATTTAAGGACCATTTTTTTACAAGACTACTGTCATACATACCACAGTGACACTGAAGAGTGTATCGATTGTGAAGGATATGCTATGAAAGATGTCCAAGATGTCCTCATAGTCCATGGAAAAACATTTGCTGATTTCAATTTACCACGCCCAGCAAAAAATATTAAACACCTCCTTAAACAATATGATAAGGATTATGAGTTAAAAAAAGCTGCAGAGATGAAAGAAACTCTTAATCAGGAGCAACTTTTTGCCTATGATGTCATTACTGAAGCTTTAGAAAATAGCAGTTTAACACCAAAGTGCTTTTTTCTCGACGGACCTGGTGGCAGTGGAAAGACCTACCTATACCATCTACTTACACATCATTTAAGAGGACAAGGAGAAATTGTCTCACCTGCAGCGACTACAGGAATAGCATCAACTTGATACAAGGAGGCCGAACAAACCACTCTCTATATGGCATACCTATTCCGATCAACGAAACATCCGTTTCCAGGATTAAAAACGAAACAAATGCAGGAAAACATTTACAGAGTACAAAACTTTTTATTATTGATGAGTGCACTATGGTCCAAAAACATGCATTGAATGTGATAGATAGACTTCTATGTAACATCATGACAACAAATGGTGCTGAAAAAAATAAAACACCGTTTGGAGGTAAAGTTATTGTTCTTGGAGGAGACTTCAGACAATGTCTTCCCGTCATCGCTCATGGAACAAGAATAGACATTGTAGATTCCTGCATTAAATATTCACAACATTGGCAACATTTTACCAGACTACCGCTAATCAACAACATGCGCTCCACTGATCCTGAATACAGCACTTGGTTGCTTAAACTTGGAAATGGTGAGCTGTCTAATGAACGTAACCTTGGAGAGGATGTCATTGAAATTCCTCCAGACATGCTTTGCACTGGCTCTATAGTAACCGAGATCTTTGGAGACCATATTTGCATTGATGTTAATGACAAACAAAGCCTCAACACAGCTGCATCACATGCTATACTATGTCCAAAAAATGATGACGTAGATTTTCTGAACTGTAAAGTAATGGATCGCATCAGTGGTGATTATACTGTATATACAAGTGATGATTCTGTCGATGCTGATGAGGCAGAGGAATGTGAAAACTACCCAGTTGAATTTTTAAACTCTCTGACACCACCAGGAATGCCATCACATCTCTTAAAACTTAAAATTGGCACCATTGTGATGCTATTAAGAAACCTAAACACCAAGAAAGGTCTCTGCAATGGCACTCGCCTCATTGTCATTGCCTTACTCCGCAACATCATACAGGCTAAAGTGATTACTGGCTCAGCTGAAGGAGACATTGTATTTATTCCACGCATCGATTTGTGTCCTTCAGAAACTGGGTTACCTTTTAAATTAAAACGTTGACAGTTTCCTCTAAAACCTACTTTTGCTATGACCATTAACAAATCCCAAGGACAGACCCTCAATCGAGTTGGCATTTTTTTGCCCGAACCTGTATTTGCCCATGGACAATTGTAGGTTGCATTCTCCCGAGTAAAGCAACGCAGCAACGTTAGGGTCAAAGTGGTGGATACACCACTTCAAGGACAATTGCTACCTAATAGCACAAAAATCTGCACTAGAAATGTCGTTTACAAAAATGTCTTACTTTAAACTATTTAAGTTGGTCCTGGAATTGATAGATATATAAATGATAGTTACATTCTAAATAGATATAGATAATAGACTTCTAAGACTTCTATACATAGCTTGATATATGTTATATATATAGATATTCTAAGCAGATAGATATATAATACACTAATTATCTCTTTCACATATATGTCATAGACATATTTAAATCCATAAAAACATACATAGGTATAGGTATATATAGATTAAAAAAATAAATACAAAAACAAAAAAAATTTAGGCACACATACGTAGATTTCAACTACATAGCTAACACATACCTACACAACTTAGGTAATAATAATTATTTTTTTATTTATTTATAGAGTACTATTATTTCAATAGCACTTTACTTACGTCAGTAATACTGTCCCTCTTGAGGCTCACTATGTAAATATCCTATCCACATAAAAACATAGGTGTGATATATTTACACATAATTCTCAATATTAATGTAACACACTTTAAGTATAAAAGGGGAGATGTGTATCATCAAAATTCTTTCATTTGGTGATATAAACCTGGATGTCAAGGTCTAGCATTATATTTGCTGCTGAGATATGTTATTTCATCTTTTAACAGGGCCGGGTTTTTGTGAACAGCTAAAGAGATGGGCGGGATGGCTGTTCACCACATCTCCTTCTCAAGGTGTGCTACTCACAGTGCCGCACAACACATGGTCAACGCTACATCACTATCCTCCCGATGCGATAGCATCGCGCCTTAATCTAGTTAATAGAGAATTACAATAAATCAAGGCGGCAGTGGATCACGGCAAATGTAAGGACTTCTGTTGTTGCATATGATTGAAATTGCCATGTGATGGCTGATGGAAAAAGCAAGCAGAATTGAATCCTGACAGAGAGTATATTACACACTGATAGGATTGGCATGCTACAGGCATGGCCAGTTTTAGGCCAAGTGGGGCCCTAGGCAAAGTTCAAAAAGGGGCCCCAAATGCTAACATATTGCACATCACACAGAAGCATTTCGGTTGTAGTTACATGCGCTGAGTTCAGGACGCTAAATGAGTGTGATCGACAATATTGAAGTCGTTCAACGCTTGTTTCCCAGCCTCTTTCCACCATCTGAGAAAGAATGATGGGGACAGAACGATCACTAATGGATCAATCTGTCCATATACAGTATCATGTTATCAGCAGCACATCTACAGTTTACACCCCATAGTCCTCCATATAATATAATGTGCCCCATAGTCCTCCATATAGTATAATACACTCCTCAGTCCTCCATAAAGTATAATGCACTCCCCATAGTCCTCCATATAGTATAATACACTCCTCATAGTCCTCCATATAGTATAATACACTCCTCATAGCCTTCCATATAATAAAATACACTGCTCAGTCCTCCATATAGTATAATACACTCCTCATAGTGCTCCATATAGTATAATGCACCGCCAAAGTCATTCATGTAGTACAATTCACTTCCCATAGTATAATGCACCCCATAGTTCTTCATACAATGTATTCCCCATAGTCCTCGATACAGTATAATGCTGCCCACATATAGTATAATGCAGCCACCCCATAGACCAGGGGTCCCCAACCTGTAGCTCTTGAGCAATATGTGGCTCGCGGTCCCATGAATTGTGGCTCGCGGCTGAGCTGCATTAGCTCCTCGTCTAGCAAACAGGTATGAAGAGAACATCTCAAAATGGTGAATTTTGTGAGTAGCCCTGCACAAAAGTGCAGATCTGGATGCACATATACTGTCTTGAGGTTTAGAGATGATTTAGGTATGGTACGCTGGAGGATGGTACTACCTGTTAGAGGAGGTGCTCAAAGCTGGGTGTGACAGTATGCTGGGAGTCCTTGATGGGAAAACACTGAATGGAGGTATTGTGCGAACCCCTGGATCACAGTGTACAGATTTGGAGTGATTTATGAGGAAAAGCTTTGGTTATGATTATACCTGTAATGGGGGCTCTGGTTGACACTACTTTGAGGGAGGCGGGAACTGGATGTGGCTCACGGCCCTCTCCCAGTGCTGAATGTGGCTCTCAAGGTCAGAAAGGTTGGGAACCACTACCATAGAGCATAGTGCAGCTACCCCACAGAGTATAATGCAACCACTCCACAGAATATAATGTAACCCCCCTCATATAGTATAATGTAGCCCCTCCATAGAATACAATGTAGCCCTCCTCATATAGTATAATGCAGCCCCCATAGAATATAATGTAGCCCCCTCATAAAGTATAATGGAGCCCCCATACAGTATAATCTAGCCCCTCACAGAATACAACGTAGCCCCCTCACAGAGTATGATGCAATTACCCCCTATAGAATATAATGTAGCCCTCCATATTATATAACACAGCCTCCCTCATAAAATATAATATAAAATGTACCCACCATGGTATATAACAAGCTCAGCACCACATGGTATATAGCACAGCAGCACATGGTATATAGCACAGCCACACATGGTATATAGCCCAGCACCACATGGTATATAGCCCAGCACCACATGGTATACAGCCAAGCACCATGGTATATAGCACAGCACCACATGGTATATAGCACAGCACCACATGGTATATAGCCCAGCTACACATGTTATATAGCCCAGCACTACATGGTATATAGCACAGCCATACATGGTATACAGCCCAGCACCACATGGTATATAGCACAGCACCACATGGTATATCACACATGGTATATAGCCCGGCACCACATGGTATACAGCACAGCACCACATGGAATATAGCACAGAACCACATGGTAAATAGCCCAGCATCACATGGTATATAGCACAGCTCCACATGGTATATAGCCCAGCACCCTATGGTATACAGCACAGCACCACATGGTATAAAGCCCAGCACCACATGGTATAAAGCCCAGCACCACATGTATACAGCACAGCCCCACATGGTATATAGCACAGCCCCACATGATACATAGCCCAGCACCACATGGTATATAGCCAAACACCACATGGTATATAGCCAAACACCACATGGTATATAGCCCAGCACCACATGGTATATAGCCCAGCACCACATGGTATATAGCCCAGCCCACCATGGTATACAGCACAGCCCCACATGGTATAAAGCCCAGCACCACATGGTATATAGCACAGCACCACAGGGTATACAGTCCAGCACCACATGGTATGTAGCCCAGCACCACATGGTATATAGCCCAGCCCACCATGGTATATAGCCCAGCACCACATGGTATACAGCACAGCCCCACATGGTTTATAACCTAGCACCACATGGTATATAGCCCAGCACCACATGGTATATAGCCCAGCCACACATAGTATATGCCCTAAATAGCCCAGCCACACATGGTATATAACCCAGCCACACATGGTATATAGCCTAGCCACACATGGTATATAACCCCCCCGCCGAGAATGGCCCCACAGTCCAGCACACACAACGATATATTAAAAAAAAACACTATTCTCACCTTCTCCTCTTGCCCGTGCTGCTCCCGGCTCCTGCTCTGCCTGGCACACAGTGAAAGCACGATGACATCATCGCACACCCACTGTGTCAGAGGTAGAGCAGGGAATGATGGGAGAGGGAGTGTCAGCTGACGCTCTCAACTCCATCATTGCTTGGAACTGGAGCGGCGACTATGACGCCAGTATAGTTCAATGTGGCGGTGGGGGGAGTCAGCGGTGGGGGCAGGCGGGGCCCCATAGCGGTGGCATGATGTGCCGCTACCTGGGGGCCCCTGGGGAAGCGTGGGCCCTAGGCAGTTGCCTGGTCTGCCTGCCCCGAACGCCGGCCCTGCTACAGGGCTTCACTTTATAAATAAAGGGACTGTCCAGGTTTCAGATTAAAGCCTATAGTTAACTCTAGGTGACTGCAGGCTTCTGAATTTTCACAGGGCATGCACTGCACATTTTTAGGATTATCCCTTACCGGTGGCAAAAGTGAACAGTCATGTCAGCACAAGTATGAGATTTATATATTTCTGACCACATTCCAACTAGAAGTGTTTGTCCTCACTCAATTCATTTTCATTAATTGAGACCATACAGATTTAGTCAGCATGTGACCGCACGTATGCAAATCATCGTCACCAGAAAATCCTGACGTGCAGTGCGCACTGTGAAAATTCAAAAGTCTGCAGTCACATAGAATGACTGCAGACTCATCACAAATTTGGACAACCCCTTTAATGCTCCTAAAATAAAAAAAAATCATGAGAATTAGTCAGTATCACAAAAAAAAACATGATAGATGATGTTGTCTCTGACTGGAGTCGTTCCCTTTCTTTAATTCATATTGTTCAGACTCCATGATGAGTTTTGACATTTACATATTGTCTGCAGACTTCCATCTTCTCTGGTCTTCTGCAGTACATCTCGACACGATGCCCTTAAAAATAGCAATAGTGCTACCACCAATGCATCACATCCATGATGGTAGATACGCAAATGACCACTAGGACGATTTAAATATCAATTTATTTATAAATAGCTTAAATGCTCATAGTTTAGGGCTGGCCCTATATTGTTGTATTGTCAGACGGTCCCTACATTTTGAGGCACCAAACAAATCATATATCATATTTATGCACCAAAGTTGCAAATATTCAAAGGTATCAATATGGACTAGTGAATGGAAAAACCAATCGGTACAACGAGAGAAGCCAAAAGGAGGAGAAAAAAATGAGACATGGGTTAAATGACTGGATTATGAAAATATCAGGGCAAAGGAAGTGTTATAAAATGAAATTACAGTTATTAACAAACTAGCTGAAGAGCTCGGCATTGCCCAAGCATAGCAACTAACTACGGTTAGCTATAACAAATTATAATGATTATACCTATCTATCTATCTATCTCTATATATATATATATATATAAAGCTGAGTGTAGAGCCCCGCCCACTCTGCACAGCCACATTCACTATAATATCCCACATCATCCCGTCAGCCAGAGCTACCGGACTACTACCCCTAATATCCCACATCATCCCATCAGCCAGAGCCACCGGACTACTACCCCTAATATCCCACATCATCCCGTCAAAACCACCGGTCTACTACTCCTAATATCCCACATCATCCCTCAGAGCCACCAGACTACTACCACTAATATCCCACATCATCCCGTCAGAGCCACCAGACTACTCCCCCTAATATCCCACATCATTCCATCAGCCAGAGCCACCGGACTACTACCCCTAATATCCCACATCATTATAGGTCAGCCTGGGGTCAGAACCAGAGCGCTGAGTGGAACGGTCCTAACTTTCATACCGAGGATCCCATTAAGAGAGGCCTGGCGTCAGAATCTGAGCACTGAGTGGATTTGCCCTAACTTCCATACCAATAATCTCTTTAATAGAAGCCTGGTGTGAGAATCAGAGCGCTGAGGGATTTACCTTAACCTCCATACTGGAGATCCCTTTAAGAGGTGCCTGGGGTCAGAATCAGAGCGCAGACTGGATTTGCCCTCACTTCCATACCGGGGATCCCTTTAAGAGGGGCCTGGGGTCAGAACCAGAGAGCTGAGTGGAATTGCCCTAACTTCCATTCCAATGATCCCTTTAAGAGAGACTAGGGTCAGAACCAGAGCCCTGAGTGGAATTGCCCTAACTTCCATACCGGGGATCCCTTTAAGAGAGCCTGGGATCATAACCAGAGCACTGAGTGGATTTGCCCTGACTTGCACAGCAGTGATCCCTTTAATAGAATTCTGAGGTCAGAATCATAGCGCTGAGGGATTTGCCCTAACTTCCATACAGGAGTTCCCATTAAGAGAGTCTGGGGTCAGTACCAGAGCATTTGAAGGCAATTGCCCTGACTTCCATACCGGGGATCCCTTTAAGAGAGCCTGGGGTCAGAACCAGAATGCTGAGTGGAACTGCTGTAACTTCCATACCGGGGATCTCTTTAAGAGAGGCCTGGGGTCAGAACCAAAGCGCTGGATGGATTTGCCCTGACTTCTGTACCGGGGATCCCTTTAAGAGGGGGCCTGGGGTCAGAACCAGAGCACTTAGTGGAATTGCCCTAGCTTCCATACCAATGATCCCATTAAGAGACCCTGGGTTCAGAACCACAGAGCTGAGTGGAACGGTTCTAACTTCCATACCAGGGATCATTTTAAGAGTGGCCTGTGATCAAAACCAAAGCGCTGGATGGATTTGCCCTGACTTCCATACCAATGATCCCATTAAGAGACCCTGGGTTCAGAACCACAGAGCTGAGTGGAACGGTTCTAACTTCCATACCGGGGATCATTTTAAGAGTGGCCTGTGATCAAAACCAAAGCGCTGGATGGATTTGCCCTGACTTCCATACCAATGATTCCTTTAATAGAAGCCTGGCGTCAGAATCAGAGGGCTGAGGGTTTGCCCTAACTTCCATACCGGCGATCCCTTTAAGAGGGAAGATGTGCCTATGGGATGGAGGATGTGTGATGGGTATATGGGCACGGGAAGGGGTGATTGATTTCTGTCATGTGCTCTCTGCTCCTTTCTGGGGGGCAGACAAAGGCTGTGAGCTCACGTTCCTGGGGATGCTAGATTTCTCCCACCATGTCAGTGTCTGCTGAGGTGTTGTGGAGTGGGAAAACTGTTGCTCATAGCAACCAATCACAGCTCAGCTTCTTTTAAACAGCTCTGGTGAAATGAAAGATGCTTAGTGATTGACTGCAAGGAAAACTGTTGCTCATAGCAACCAATCACAGCTCAGCTTCTTTTAAACAGCTCTGGTGAAATGAAAGATGCTTCGTGATTGGTTGGTGACACACATACACACATACATTCAATTTTGTATATATAAATATGGTAAGTGGTGGCACCAAGGCGCTCACAAGACATAACACAAATTCATAAAAAGTATAAAACAGAAATAATCCGGTATGAAGTGGACACAGCAGTCAGGTTGGTTAATAAAGTGCAATGTGCCAGCAGCAAAAAGGGGACACGTGACCGTAAATGTGCAAGAAGATACAATAGGTAAAGTGTAAAATGTAAGTCTTCATGTTTCACTACAGGTCACCAAGTAGCACCATAGTTGAGTTGAAATAAATGCAAGCCAATACACATGGAAAAAATCAGGGTTATTAATAAGTGTAAGTGTTATAATCAGGGGTATGGGGAAGCATAGTTCAAAAAGGCAGGCTCATATTGCAATGTAAAACCATCAAGGAAGCTTTAACAAAGTAGTGAAAGAACAGTAGTAAGGGGCCATGGATGCAATAAATGATATGCAAAAGAGGCACATTAAGGAAGCAGCAACTCAGTAGTGAAAGTTCAATAGTAGAGGGCCATGGGTATAATAAATAATACATGAAGGAGGCACATCTATGAACAAGGGGACATACCAGTAAGCTGCTGTGCTTGAATATAGGGACCTGTGGCGCCAAACCCCGACGCACGTTTCGGACCAGACTTTCGCCAGACGCAGCTCCCCGGTATATACCCTTGCTCATAGATGTGACTCCTTCAAATATTATTTATGTTAACTGCCATTTCTTAATTACATTTCGAATTGAGGAAAGGGCAACTTGAAAACGCTTTGCTATCTTCTTATAGGCTTCTCCATCTTTGTGGACCTCCACCGTATTCATTTTCAGAGTGCTAGGCAGCTGCTTAGTAGAACCCATGGCAGCAGTTTTTTGACACAAGGTTAGAGGAGGCTGGGTTTTATAAAGCTGAGAAATTTGCCTTACTTAACGATGATAGTGAACAAGCCATAACCCTAACAGGCTAAGTAACGTCTGAAACCTTGGACAAAGTTATCTGAGCACACAAATCTCCAAGAGGGCCAAAACCTTAGCATTGATCTATTTTCCTTTTTGTAATTTTTAAACTGTAAAAAATGACAATATATTTTTTTGTGCCTAAATACAAAGGAAATGTGTCATCTTTAACTTTAGGCCTTTTAGAGATCATTTCATCTTCAACTTGCTTAACTGTTCACAATCAATCAGAGTATTTTTGACCAGGGGTGCCCAAACTTTTACATGCCACTGTACGATACAAGGCTAGAAACTCTCTCAACAGCAGCGGCTAAGGGTGAGCTCTGATAGCTGCTCATAACTATTTTGATACAGTGAAACTATTCACTTCTTAGTAAGAGAATAGTGGCTGCTGGATGTCAATGGCTTCAGCAGGTGTAGTCTGTCGCATTGGTGCTGAGTCTTGTCACTGCTGACAATGCCAAGCAGAAAATGCCACAAACGCCCCTATCAGCAAAATTACTAAAATTCCATCTGAAGGATGAGCCTAAGGGTCCCGTTTCACTTAGCGACGGACCAGCGATCCAGACAATGATAAGACCTGGTAGGGATCGCTGGTGCGTCGCTAAATGATCGCTAGTAAGCTGCCAAACAGGCAGATCTCTTCAGTGACGCAGCAACGATCCGGCGATCAAACACAGCGATGCATGCTTGGCAGCGGGACGCCAACAACAAAAAAAATGGCCCAGGACATTCCTGCATGATCAGTGATATCCAGCAGGGGGGGCCGGTCACTGCTGCGTGTAAAATGTAGCGAGATTGCAGGCGATATCGCTGTTGCGTCACAAAATCGGTGACGCATTAGCGATCTCGCTATGTGAGATGGGGCCTTACTGCATTTAAATTATTCATTAGCCTAAGGTGTGTTCTAACATTGTAAGTCATTTATCATAGCCATCCACAGACAGTCTGCACGATGTTACCTTACATATATCATCTTATACTGTATATTAATGTTCTTTCAGTACGGACATTTATAAGCCACAAGTACAAAGAGCTCATAACCGTAGAATCGGTGCATCCCAAACACTTACTGTGAACTAGAATCCACATCTAATAAGACTCACAAATAAATATATATAATGGTCATAAGAGGTGCAGTACAGATCTCCTAGAATCACCTAGCCTACAATCTCACTCCAGTATATCTTGGGGAAAAAGTACTACACTTAAATATATTTTATGGTGGTGTTTTGTGCTATAAGTTTTAAGAGAGTGCCAAGAAATACAATCACCATACCATTCTCCAGTCTGAAAGGTTTTTTGTACATAGTCTGCATAAATGGTAGGAGTGATTTATGTTTCACAATGAACAGCACAATAGCGTTATTTTTCTATATATTTAGTAGTCCCACAAAACATATTACTTTTCTTTCCTTATTCTATAAATTGCCCTGATGCCTGATGACACTGTAAATGAGAAAGCCAAAAAGAAAGCAATTTTGTTTTACCCTGAGCGGCTGTATTTTAGAAAACAAAATCGGATAACGTTCCTATTGGAAGTGATTCTCACAATGTGTTGTCGTGACTCATTGTACTTTATGATGATAGTAAATAGAAAACAGGTCAAAATGTTGTGAGTTAAGAAAAACACAACTGAAAATTTGAAAAAAATGACAAAATTTGCACTTTTCAAACTTAATATTTCTAACATTAAATCAGGTAGTCATATCACACAAACTCGTTAATACTTTTTTTTTTTTTTACCATATACAGTTAGGTCCATATATATTTGGACAGAGACAACATTTTTCTAATTTTGGTTCTAGACATTACCACAATGAATTTTAAACAAAACAATTCAGATGCAGTTGAAGTTCAGACTTTCAGCTTTCATTTGAGGGTATCCACATTAAAATTGGATGAAGGGTTTAGGAGTTTCAGCTCCTTAACATGTGCCACCCTGTTTTTAAAGGGACCAAAAGTAATTGGACAGTTGACTCCAAGGCTATTTCATGGACATGTGTGGGCAATCCCTTCGTTATGTCATTCTCAATTAAGCAGATAAAAGGCCTGGAGTTGATTTGAGGTGTGGTGCTTGCATTTGGAAGGTTTTGCTATGAAGGAAACAAGCGGTCAAAGGAGCTCTCCATGCAGGTGAAACAAGCCATCCTTAAGCTGCAAAAACAGAAAAAACCCATCCGAGAAATTGCTACAACATTAGGAGTGGCAAAATCTACAGTTTGGTACATCCTGAGAAAGAAAGCAAGCACTGGTGAACTCATCAGTGCAAAAAGACCTGGGCGCCCACGGAAGACAACAGTGGTGGATGATCGCAGAATAATCTCCATGGTGAAGAGAAACCCCTTCACAACAGCCAACCAAGTGAACAACAGTCTCCAGGAGGTAGGCGTATCAATATCCAATCTACCATAAAGAGAAGACTGCATGAAAGTAAATACAGAGGGTTTACTGCACGGTGCAAGCCACTCATAAGAATCAAGAATCAAAAGGCTAGACTGAACTTTGCTAAAAATCATCTAAAAAAGCCAGCACAGTTTCTGGAAGAACATTCTTTGGACAGATGAAACCAAGATCAACCTCTACCAGAATGATGGAAAGAAAAAAGTATGGCGAAGCATACCACATGATCTGTAAAACACAGCGGAGGCAGTGTGGTGGCTTGGGAATACATGGCTGCCAGTGGCACTGGGTCACTAGTGTTTATTGATGATGTGACACAGGACAGAAGCAGCCGAATGAATTCTGAGTCGTTTCATACTACAGATGGACAATGACCCAAAACATAAAGCCAAAGCAACCAAGGAGTTTATTAAAGCAAAAAAGTGAAATATTCTTGAATGGTCAAGTCAGTCACCTGATCTCAAACCAATTGAGCATGCATTTCACTTGTTAAAGACTAAATTTCAGACAGAAAGGCCCACAAACAAACAGCAACTGAAAACCACCGCAGTGAAGGCCTGGCAGAGCATCAAAAAGGAGGAAACACAGCATCTGGTGATGTCCATGAGTTCAAGACTTCAGGCAGTCATTGCCAACAAAGGGTTTTCAACCAAGTACTAGAAATGAACATTTTATTTACAATTATTTAATCTGTCCAATTACTTTTGGTCCCTTTAAAACCAGGGTGGCACATGTTAAGGAGCAGAAACTCCTAAACCCTTCATCCAATTTTAATGTGGATACCCTCAAATGAAAGCTGAAAGTCTGAACTTCAAATGCATCTGAATTGTTTTGTTTAAAATTCATTGTGGTAATGTCTAGAACCAAAATTATAAAAATGTTGTCTCTGTCCAAATATATATGGGCCTAACTGTATGTAAGGGAGGCAGGTCCAAGCCATAAATGTACAGGAATCTTACAAGCAGTATTCATATTGTATATACAAGAACTACATTATAAGTACTTTCCCCAATATCGAGCACTGTCGTAACGCATTTCCCCCACCAGTTATTGGGGTTTATCACAGAACTTCAAAGGGATCCAATATTACAGAGCAGATGCCACCAATGTGGAGTTCACTATGGCTGCAGAAATAATGCAGCGAGAATATGAAAACTGGTTTATTTCCCATATATGGAAATATATGGGAAATAGAAAGTGAAGTCACTTCCCCCTGCTCCTCGCCCGACGTAGAACGCATTCCAAAAACGTCACTTCCCTTTCTACTGGAAGAGACGTGTGCGGTTTAATGATGAACTCCCGGAGATCTGTGCAGTTTTTAAACGATGGTGGGAAAAAGGGAGTGAAAACTTCCCTACGAGCACGCAGCATGACTCAAAATGGAAGACGTGCCATTTGGCTTTTGGAATGATTTTTGTTTGCCATACTACATTTGAAGAGCCCCTGAGGTATCTGTACTATGAAACCCCCTCCCTAAAATGAGCCAATTTTTAGAACTACACTTCTCCAGGAATTTATTTAAGGGTGTAGAGAATAATTTTACCCTACAAGTGTTTCACAGAGTCCTTTATCTTTTGGGATGTGAAAACAAAAAATTACATTTGTTAAAATGGTGTGTAGCTTTAGCTTAACCCCCCCCCACAATTTGTTAAGTAAATTCTCCTGAGTATAGCAACACCATATATGCGGCCGTCCACTACTGTTTATTTATACTTAATACAGGGCTCAGAATGGAAGGAGTACCATTTGACTTTTCAAGAACGGCAGAATGAAAATTGCCATTTCAACAACCAACATGTTGTGCCAGTTTGTGCCACTGTGAAACGCCCAGTTCTCTAAATATGATGCTGCGTTTCCTGGATTTATAAGTACCCTAGACTTTGCTAGAGATATGACTGGGTTCCGGTGTGAATGAGTACAATGTGAATTTGAGGCCCAATTTGAGAATTTATGAAGCAACAATGACCAACAATGAGACTATAAGGTGAAGAAAGTAGAAACTCCTGAGATATGACCCCATTCTGTTTACAACAACCCTCAAGGCAGTTTTCAAGGGCGCAGTGAGAACTTTTACACCAAAAGTCTCTTCCAAAAATAATTGCACAGCATTGATTAAAAGAGAAAATTACAATTTTTTTGTGGTGTTCACCCTATGGTATTAGTGACATACAGTTGTGGCCAAAAGTATTGACACCCCTGCAATTCTGTCAGATAATACTCAGTTACTTCCTGAAAATGATTGCAAACACAAATTCTTTGGTATTATTATCTTCATTTCATTTGTCTTAAATGAAAAAACACAAAAGAGAATGAAGCAAAAAGCAAAACATTGATCATTTCACACAAAACTCCAAAAATGGGCCAGACAAAAGTATTGGCACCCTCAGCCCAATACTTGGTTGCACAACCTTTAGCCAAAATAACTGCTACCAACTGCTTCCGGTAACCATCAATGAGTTTCTTACAATGCTCTGCTGGAATTTTAGACCATTCTTCTTTGGCAAACTGCTCCAGGTCCCTGATATTTGAAGGGTGCCTTCTCCAAACTGCCATTTTTCGATCTCTCCACAGGTGTTCTATGGGATTCAGGTCTGGACTCATTGCTGGCCACCTTAGAAGTCTACAGTGCTTTCTCTCAAACCATTTTCTAGTGCTTTTTGAAGTGTGTTTTGGGTCATTGTCCTGCTGGAAGACCCATGACTTCTGAGGGAGACCCAGATTTCTCACACTGGGCCCTACATTATGCTGCAAAATTTGTTGGTAGTCTTCAGACTTCATAATGCCATGCACATGGTCAAGCAGTCCAGTGCCAGAGGCAGCAAAACAACCCCAAAACATCAGGGAACCTCTGCCATGTTTGACTGTAGGGACCGTGTTTTTTTCTTTGAATGCCTGTTTTTTTTCTCCTGTAAACTCTATGTTGATGCCTTTGCCCAAAAAGCTCTACTTTTGTCTCATCTGACCAGAGAACATTCTTCCAAAACGTTTTAGGCTTTTTCAGGTAAGTTTTGGCAAACTCCAGCCTGGCTTTTTTATGTCTCGGGGTAAGAAGTGGGGTCTTCCTGGGTCTCCTACCATATAGTCCCTTTTCATTCAGACGCCGACGGATAGTACGGGTTGACACTGTTGTACCCTCGGACTGCAGGGCAGCTTGAACTTGTTTGGATGTTAGTCGAGGTTCTTTATTCAACATCCGCACAATCTTGCGTTGAAATCTCTTGTCAATTTTTCTTTTCCGTCCACATCTAGGGAGGTTAGCCACAGTGCCATGGGCTTTAAACTTCTTGATGACACTGTGCACGGTAGACACAGGAACATTCAGGTCTTTGGAGATGGACTTGTAGCCTTGAGATTGCTCATGCTTCCTCACAATTTGGTTTCTCAAGTCCTCAGACAGTTCTTTGGTCTTCTTTCTTTTCTCCATGCTCAATGTGGTACACACAAGGACACGGGACAGAGGTTGAGTCAACTTTAATCCATGTCAACTGGCTGCAAGTGTGATTTAGTTATTGCCAACACCTGTTAGGTGCCACAGGTAAGTTACAGGTGCTGCTAATTACACAAATTAGAGAAGCATCACATGATTTTTCAAACAGTGCCAATACTTTTGTCCACCCTCTTTTTTATGTTTGCTGTGGAATTATATCCAATTTGGCTTTAGGACAATTCTTTTTGTGTCTTTTCATTTAAGACAAATTAAATGAAGATAATAATACCAAAGAATTTGTGTTTGCAATCATTTTCAGGAAGAAACTGAGTATTATCTGACAGAATTGCAGGGGTGTCAATACTTTTGGCCACAACTGTATTAACTGTGGGTCAATACAATTATGGCAATACAAAATATACATAGTTTTATTTTTTTATTAGGTTTACACAAGAAAAATACCATGTCAAAAAACTGTGCCTCTATATTTTTGAGCAATATTTGTTTTTCTGTTAACAGGTTTATTTTTGTGTGATGAATTGTAAGATGATACAATTTTGGGGATTTGAACACTTATCATCACAATTTCTGAGACCAGATATCTGGTGATATCAATGTAATTTTGAATGTTTTATCAATTTTATGCAATAAAATCCCGGTTTTAAAAAAATTGTTGCAATATTCTAACAGATAACATTTAAATTTGTGGCTTACAGGGATGTATATGGGCTTGCTTTTTTGTACGCCATGATGATACAGTTTTTCTAGGTAAAAATTTGAGTTTACATTTTTTGGGAAGCAAAGTGGCTAATAAATCACAATTTGGGCTTTTTATTACAATGTATTTTTTAATAGTGCGCTGACTGAACAGGATAAAATTTACAGTTTGGACACAGCGATAGCAAATATGTATTGTTTAGTTACATTTCATCAATTTTTCACAAAAGAATACAAATTGAAAATGTTTTCTTTTTGTGTTGTCATATTCTAAGAGCAACATTTCTTTTTATTATTTTCCAATCAACCCGCAAAACCGCAATTCTGTTTTTTGTAGACCTTTCCATTAAGCTTCATGGAAAGAACATAAAAACTTTTTATTTTTTTTTTTATAATGGTTTGACATCTCTGATTTATATTAGACGTCAGTTGTTTTCAAGTATGAAATAAGCAGAGTTTCATTAGTGATTTTCATCAGTGTCACCTGAGGTCCATCATAGTTTCATCAGAGTTTGGTTAGAATTGAATCAGTTTTTCTCTGATGGAAAAAAAAAAGTTTCTGCATCTTCTATCAGTCTGTGAAAAATTAACAGTACAAGGATTGCATCTGAGAGCTGTCTGATTTTTTTCACGGATGCATAGACTTTCTTTTCCAAGCTCAAATCGATACTCAGTATAGGACATGTGTCTCCACGATTTTTCGCAGGCAAATCAGTTACAAAAAATAATTAGATATGTGAACTATCATGGGTATGTGGGCCATCTGTGAAAAACACGAAAGCCACTGGTAAGAGAAAAACTAAAGTGGAGATAAGGCTTAAACTTGTGTTTACGCTTTGATGATACTTTTTTTTTTTTTTTGTTCAACACGAGGAGTCATTAGGAAAGACATGATTTGTGTCTCCATCCATATTTCAAAATACGGATTTCAGGTTACAAAGATTTCTGCCATCATATTACTATACATCAATGATTTTCACACACAACCATTATTTCTGCAATTAATTATTTTACAATATTTTAGGGTTCATGTCCCTCATATCTATAGAAGAAATACCAAACAGAAATAAAATGACCACTAACACCCACTTCTGGGCTGAGAGCACAACATTCAACTTAAATATCACGTTGAAAGGTTTTTCCGATGTGTTTCTTGCGATGAGACAAGACATAGTATCTTGATGGATTGTTCCTGTTGCCCATGAAAGGCCCTCATTTTCTTTTCAAAGCACCGCTGTTAAAACACACTTTCCCATATTACTAGTGCAGAACTGAGGAGGAAGCCATTTCCTGGGTCAGTCTTTGGTAAGACTGGATCAAAGAATCTTGACACAGTTCTAAACTATAAAACAATGTTCCTTAGATATCAATGAGGTCAAGGTTCATGACTTTGGAACCCTGACAAAACTTTTTGCCTAGAATTGTCGGAAATTCTAAGCATTTGAAACCACTTTAGTTTTCAATAAATCTGCAATTCACTGTTTCAAAGCTAAAGTTCTTGATTTCACAATGTGGAACATTTAGGCTGTGTGCACATGCTGCGGTTTCCGCAGCGGTTTTGGCCGCTGCGGACACGCAGCAGTTTTAGCTGCGGTGTACAGTACCATTCATTTGAATGGGAAAGCAAAAAACGCTGTGCCAACGCTGCGGAAAAAAACGCGCGGATTTGCTGCGGTTTTGAATCCGCAGAAAGAATTGCATGTCAATTCTTTCTGCGGAAACCGCTGCGGGTTCCTATCTCCACCATTGTGGAGATAGTGAATCCGCAGGACCAAACCGCAGGCAAAACCGCAGATAATCCGCAGGTCTTTGGACCTGCGGATTATCTGCAGTTTTTGCAAAATCCGTGCGGATTAATCCGCAGCGGAATCCGCAGCGTGTGCACGTACCCTAAGATATCACTTGCATTCTAGTGCTCTGAAATGAGAAGCTATGGTTATAGCCCATAGCCTAAAATTCTAAAGTATTAAGTATTGCATCCATAAGGGTGTACAAATTGCAACAGAAAAATATTTGTTTTGGGATTCACTGGATTTGTTTTACACAAAATCATGTGGATTACAGGTAGATTCTGGAGCAGATTTTGCTGCAGAGTCTCTGTGGTTTTCACTCCACTCACAGAAAGGGATGAAATATGCACCGTATATATGTAATATAAAATCCTCAGCATACGGTGCAGATTTCTTGGAAGCACATGGATAATTAATGTCTACAAATATCTGAAGGGATGTCACAGTGTAGAGGGATCATCCTTATTCCCAGTTGCACATGGAAACACAAGAAGCAATGGAATGAAACTGAAAGGGGGAAGATACATATTAGATATTAGAGAAAACATTTTGACAGTGAGGGTTATAAATGAGTGGAACAGGTTGCCACGAGAGGTGGTAAGTTCTCCTTCAATGGAAGTCTTCAAAAAGAGGCTGGACAGACATCTGTCTGAGATAGTGTAGTGAATCCTGCATTGAGCAGGGGTTTGGACATGATGAGCCTGGAGGTCAGAGCTGGAAAAGCTCTAACGTTCTATGATTTCAGATTTGACGAAACCTCATCCATAATGCTGCTATTGTAATATGTAGTGGGCTTTCTGTCTGAAGTTAGCACTTGTCATCCTTGTATAGTCCTTTATTATTTATTATTTTTATTTATTTATTTATTTATTTTTTTTATATAGCGCTAACATATTCCGCAGCGCTTTACATTTTGCACACATCATCATCACTGTCCCCGATGGGGCTCACAATCTAAATTCCCTATTAGTATGTCTTTAGAATGTGGGAGGAAACCGGAGTGCCCGGAGGAAACCCACGCAAACACGGGGAGAACATACAAACTCCTTGCAGATGTTGTCCTTGGTGGGATTCGAACCCAGGACCCCAGCGCTGCAAGGCTGCAGCGCTAACCACTGAGCCACCGTGCCGTCCTTATACAATCGTTTTTTTGGTTTTTTTTTACAGCAGCAGTCTTTAGTCATTTACAAGACCATGTACAGTTTCCTATGTTACAGAATTGCATTGTATCCATAAAAATCAGATGCACCACTGTGGCTCCGTATGGCATCTGACTTTTTTCTCGCACCAGTAGATTTGAATGAGTGAGTCTCATTCGATTTTATTCTTATGCCGATTAGGTCTGAGAAAATATACATACATGTTCACTGCCCCATTGAATAACATTGGTACGAATGCAACCCCTTTTTTTTATCGGATTACACTCGTCCTATTTATACAGTCGTCTGCACAAGCCCTAACAGTGATTGCACCCTGCAGGCACTGTGTGGGACATTCATAGTACTGTTTATTGGGAGCATTCTATAGGCACTAGAGATGGGAGAATCAATTTGTAGGACTCCGGTCTATCGGCCAGGTCAATAATCTGGGACCACTTTACGGGAGACTAGTGAATCTCCGTACCTCTCCGCATTCCCAACTCTTCTTTTGATTAGCCGAGTTGGTGCGACATTGAGTATGCGCCCCCTGGCAATGATGACATCGGGCCAACCCTGCTAATCAAAACAGGAGACAGAACCGCTGGGAGGTAACCAGAGAGTCACAGGCTATTGACTTGGCTGATAGACTGGAGTACTGAGAATCAATCCTCCCATCTCTAAGAGCAGCTATTTATGTGTGAAACTACTGGCATGGGGCAACACCATACTGGCACTTAGAGATGAGTGACTGCCTTTTTTCGAGTCAAGTCGGGTTTCATGAAACCCGACTTTCTTAAAAGTCGTGTTGAACGAAATCAGCCGACTATAGGGAAAAGTCGGGGTCCGACTGAAACACGAAACCCAATGCAAGTCAATGGGGAAGCAAAGTCGGCAGGGAGTGGAGGACAGTAAACACACCTACAGTGCTCATTTCAATGCCAACGACATCAATTCTTATTACTTAAGCTTGTCAACCTTAATTTACTTTATAATAATAGTTACGCATTGAAAACTGGGGGTTATTTGGCTAAAGTTGTGGGGGGGGTAGGGCTGGCGCCAGGTTTTCGTGTGCCCTGGGCCAAAGAGTGTCAGTGCGCTCTTTTAACACATATCACAATTCATAATGCTCCGATACGGCACAGAAATATAGGTATAGTACAATGAAAAATACTTCACTGCTTACATGACGTGACTGATATATATTTTAAATTCTACAATAGCTCAAAAAACAGACAGTATATTTCTCCATACAGTATTATGGCCACCACCTAGTGCGCCATACAGAATAATGAGCTCCATATATATCTCCATAGAGAATAATTGGTCCCATATAATGTTCCATACAGTATATGATGAGCTCCACATAATGCTACAGTATATGTTGGTCCCCATGGATGATGCTCCACTGTCTTATGGGCCCAAATAATGCTCCATATATAATGCGCCCCATTTCTAATGCTCCAGTGTATAATGGGCCCCGTAAATGCTGCTCCAGTGTCTGATGTCCCCCATTTGGAAGTTCCAGTATATGTTGGTCCCCATGGACGATGCTCCAGTATGTTATGGGCCCAAATAATGCTCCATATATAATGGGCCCCATTTCTAACACTCCAGTGTATAACGGCCCTGTAAATGCTGCTCCAGTGTCTGATGCCCCGCATTTGGAATGCTCCAGTATATGATGGGCCAAATGGATGATGCTCCAGTGTATGATGGGCCCCATATATCATTCTCCAGTGTATATTGCTCCCCAAAAAATGCTCCCAACATTTAAAAAAATTAAATACCTCTTCTCGCTGGGCACTGCTCTACTCTGGACTCCTCAGCATTGCCATCTTCAAGCTCTCTGCACTTGTACTGTTTTGGTTGAGGGCATACAGACGTGATGCCATCGCGCTCTCTAACCTGAATGTCACTGTCAGGAAAGGCGGAAGACGTCACGACGGTGGAGAAGGGAGAGCTAAGTATTGCAAGTGTTGTGGCCCTGAGCAAGCATGGGGGGCCCACTCGTGGGCGACGGCACTGGCACAGGGCCCCTCATTGTACGATGGTATGTCTGACGGCGAGTGGGCCCTCCCACTGGCAGAGACACTTTTGCGTACTATGAGGGGCCCTGTGCCACTGCCGTCACCCACGAGTATGACCCCCCACCTGTTCAGGGAACCGGCACTTTCATCTACACCTTCCTCTGTGTCACCGTGTAAGGTGGTATAATCCACCATATAGTATGCGGGAAGGGGCACCTGAGTTTCATCAGTGTCACATTCTGGCTCTGTAGCATGCAAGGGGAATGTAGTGCTGTGGGTGAATATGCCAGCAGAATCATCTAGCAGTGGCTGTGCATCAGTGCACTCCATCTCCGATTCATGTCGGACTGGGGAATTCAGGATTTCACTTGATAACACAGGCATGGCATGTGAAAAGAGCTCCATGGAGAAATCTGAAGTGTGGGCTGCCGCATCCTTCACTTTTGGTGGGGGTGAAGGAGACAAGGAAAGGGGTGGTTCCTGACCAGAAGCCTGCACTGACGACTCAGTGCTTGCATTTTTTTAAACTTCAGAAGAGGAGGTGATAGAGCTGGAGGCTGTTTCAGCAATGTAAGGCAAAACCAGTTCCTGATGCTCCGGCTTTAAAAGCAGTTTACCTATTCCCAGAAAAGGGAGCCTTAAAGGCCTTCTTGTGCCAGATGATGATCCAGGCTCAACGCCTCCTGCCTTAGCTGCTATTGTGCTTTTGGCACTACCAGCAGATGCACCACCACCATCAGTACCAGCTGGCCCCCCACACCCACGTCCTCTTCCACCATACTAAATTTTTGTGAAAATGGACTCAAAATACCAGCAGATATATGGTTCTGTTTCAGAAGTGGACAGCTCTATACAGTCTAGGGATAATTGTAAATCTCCGTATATATTTCATGAGTCAGACACAGACGTTCACAGGCTCAGTATGGATTAGACAATAATATAAAAATTTGCAAAAGGGTACAGTATCACTAGATACAAAGTATATATAGTATAGTTTAAACATACTGAATAGCCGTATACATTTCAGGAGGCAAACACAGATGCTCTCAGGCCCAGTATGGATGCGACAACAATATAGAAAGTTGAGAAAGGGTACTATGGCGCCCGAGGGTACGGTCACAACAGAGGTACTGCACCTCATCCAAAGGTGTGGTATCCCACCCTCAGGTAAGGAGGGATCACCACTCAGGACTCCTAACCCTGCACTCAACACACACACTAGTTAGTCAGTGCTTCCTGGGTGTACCCGGTGGGAGGATGGCCTCATCGCAGACTGACTAGGAAAGGGTGTTGGGGGTTAGTGTGGAAGGTAGGTACAGTGGGAGGAGCTTAGGTAGTGGAGTGATTGTGGGCATCCAATCAGAGAGAGCAAGGTGACAGTTGGTGGGTGGAGCTAATCTGAGGTAAATGGATCTTTCTAGAGAGTTGTCAGTCGGTGACAGGACAGAGTAAGAGCAGGATTGCTTTGAGAGGGCTGAGGGTCAGAGAAGAGAGAAACATCTTGTCCTAGCTCCTAGACTGGAAGGAAGGGGTCCTTGGGGCATGGGAAGTGCAATAAGCCACCTGTGAAGCCTGTTTCTGGAGAAGGAAGGACCAGGCCTCGTTGGGGAAGGTGGCTCCTGAAGGTAGTGGAGAAATACAGGGCTCAGCTAGAAAGACGGAGGCTGAGGTAACTTTAAGTGCCTTAGTCGCAGCCACATTCAATGCTCAAAAAGGCAGCAGTTGGAATAAAGGACCCCGGGGCCTGACCCACGCCGCCCGGTGTGATCCGTGGCTGCCGGCTTGGGACACTGCTTGCGAAGGCGCACAGCAGGAAGGAAGGAAGGGAGAGATCAGCGCAGAGACACGGCTTAGAAAGGATAAACAAGTCTTGAACAGGTGTTCCTGATCTACCTTGGAGTTTGCCGGACCCCTTTCTCAGAGGACAGAGTACCAAGCGGGTCATCTTGTGCACAAAACTTTTGAGGAAAAACTCAGAAACTGCACCCAACTGTGTTCTTGGTGTCTTTTACAACTCGCCTGCTACACACGCTAAACTCACCATCACCGTCAATGACTCACAAACACCATCTCAACTGCCCTGGGATACAGCTCTGCCCGTGGAGAGCTTCATCATCTTGGCTGCTTTAACACCATCCCAGAAGATCTGCATTGCAGCGTTGGCTACCCTAGCCGAGTAACACGGGTGGCGTCACGATCCCCCTTTTCCAAATTAATTATCATACCATCTTCCCCCTCATCTGAACTGTCATCTTCCTTATTGGACACCAAGGGCCACGGACCGGGTCACAATCACCACCGTGACATACTTCCCTCTTAAAAGAGCCTGAAAGGCCCAGTACTGAGTAACCCCCGGCCCAGCGTGGCATTTCATTTTAACACCATATACCAGGGATATATAGTATAGTTTCAACATTCTAAATCTACGTATATATTTCAGGAGGCAGACACAGACGCTGTCATGGCCAGTATGGATTCGACAACAATCTAAAAAGTAGAAAAAGGGTACAGTATCACCAGATATAAGGTATATATAGCATAGTTTAAACATTCTAAATCTCCGTAGAAATTTCAGGAGGCAGACACAGATGCTCTCAGTCCCAGTATGCATTAGCCAAGAATATAAAAAGTAGAAAATGGGTACTGTATCACCAGATACAAGGTAGATATAGTATTGTTTAAACATTATAAATCTCCATATTTATTTCAGGAGGCAGACAGGCACTCTCAGGGTCATCATGGATTACACAATATAAAAAGCTGAAAAAGGGTAATGGATCAGAAGCGCACAGCTGTATACTGTCATGCCCGCCATGTCTATTATGCCGCATGAACCCTGGAGCAGTGTGCATGTGCACCGAACTATCATGCCCGCCATGTCTGTTATGCCACATGACCCCTGGAGCAGTGTGCACGCGCACCGAACTATCATGCCTGCCATGTCTGATATGCCGCATGACTCCTGGAGCAGTGTGCACGCACAACGAACTATGATGCTCGCCATGTTGGGTATGCCGCATGACTCCTGGAGCAGTGTGCACGTGCACTGAACTATCATGCCCGTTATGTCTTATGCTGCAAGATCCCTGAAAGCAGTGTGCACACGCACCTCGTGACTGTTGTGCTGCAAGATGCCCGGAGCAGTGTGCACGAGCGCCTCATCTCATGGCTGCCTGCCATTGCCAGTGCGCATGTGTTTTACCTCATGGCTACACGCCGTTGCTGTATGACCAGCCGTCTCTGCTCTGCCTGCAGCAATCCTCTCTGTGTTTCTGGAGACCCTGATCATGTGACCTTTCCTATGTTCCAGCACAGTCTGATCCAGCTATCCTCTCTGTGATCCTGGAGACCCTGACCATGTGACCTTTCCTGTGATCCTCTCTATGATCCTGGAGGATCTGGACCGGAAGTCCTCCCCTGGTCATGACCAGGAAGTGCAGGTGCTAACGCCCTATATCAGACCGCCCCTTCCTATGGTCGGGGCCTGAGTATCGTGTTGCTTCCCTGCATGGCTGCTTGGTCTGCTCGGTCGCTCTCTGTATTCTGTGCCCCTGCACTCTGCCCTCTAGTGCTTCTCTGCACACGCTCTGTGTTTGTACTCTGCCTCTTGTCCCGTGCTATGTCTTGTGTTTTCTCTCATGCCGTGTTTTGTCCTTGCTATGCTTTGACTTGTAGTACTTTCTCTGTTCTCTGCCTTAGTCTTTCGCCTTGTCTTGCCTAAGCTATTCTTTGACTTGTAGTACTTCCTCTGTTCTCTGCCTTTGCCTGTTTCTCTATGTCTTGCCTTTGCTATTCTGAGCCTTTTAGTACTTCCACGTTCTCTGTTTCTGCCTGGTTTTCCTTACTCTGCCCTATGGTGCTCTCCAGCACATTCCATGTCTAGTCTCAAGGTTCTGCCTTGACCCGGCTCTGGGCTTCGGCCTACACTCCGCTGCTAGCCCTGTTCACTCTCTGACCCGACTCTGTGCTTCTGCCTATGTTCCGCTCCTTGGTCTGTACTTTGCCTAGCCTTGCCTTGTTTCTTGCCTTGCCTTGTTTCTTCGTGTGCCCTTTGCATGCGCCTGGCCTTCCCTAGCCTCCTGTTTGTGCCTCAGCCGTGGCCGCCCTAGCCGTGCCCGCCTGTTTGTGCCTCAGCCGTGCTCGTCGGCCAGTGACAGCTGTGTCGCCTGTTATGCCTCAGCCAGGTTCGCCTCAGTCTTGCCCGTCTGTCTGTGCCTCAGCTCGACCAGCTAGCTAGTGCCTCAGCCGTCCTCTCTGTGCTTCCTTGCACCCACGCTGTCTCTGCACTGTGCAATGCATGCCCTCTTAGCACGCGCAGGCCATAGCCTGCTCCTTGGCATACCTCCCCGTGCTTCTCTAAAAGTATGCTCAGGCTTTGCCATGCACCCTGTCATGTCCTCTTGCACGTACAGGCCCTAGCCTGAACCCTGTCGTGCCCTCTTGCATGCACAGGCCCTAGCCCGAACCCTGGCGTGTCTCCTAGCACGCGCAGGCCCTTGCCTTAGCCTGAACCCTGGCGTGCCCCCTAGCACGTGCAAGCCCTTGCCTTAGCCTGAACCCTGGCGTGCCCCTCTGCACGTGCAGGACCTTAGCCTGAACCCTGGCAGCTCCTCTAGCACACCGAGGACCTTGGACCTTGAACCCTGGCATGTTCCTACACACGCACCATGTCTCATACTTTGAACCCTGGCGTGTCCCCTACACATGCACCGTGTCTCGCACTTTGAACCCTGGCGTGTCACCTACACACGCACCTCACCTTGCACCTTGCCCTGGACCCTGGTGTGCCCCTAGCACGCACCCTGCCTGGAACTTTGCCTTGGACCTTGGTGTGTTCCCAAACACGCACCATGTCTGGAGATCTGTCATGCCTCCTTGCCTGAACCCAGGTTTGCCTGCCAGATGCCTGGAACCTGCCGATCGCTGCCAGAGATCGTAAGCCTGACGACTGTGGTCAGATGTCCGGAGCTGATGTTCGCAGCCTGATGCCTTGATCCTGTCGATCGTTGCCAGCTGTCCGGAGTCCGATGCCATCGAGCCTTGCTTGTACCTAGGCGTGCCATCTAGCACGTACCATGCCATGGACCTTGGCGTGCCACGCACGCACCTTGCTGTGTTTTCCTGTTATCACATTTTGCACCTGATGTAACCCTGAGTTTGCCTTAATAACGATACCTTGAATTCACGTCTTGCTTTGTTTCCTGCACGTCCTTTGTCGTCAGACACTCGTACTTAGTGTCTACCTGAGCCGGCCGTCTGGTTCCAGCAGTCGTGGTGGCTCACCCCCATGGTCTTGCCCCTGAGACTCCCTGTATAGGGGGTGGTTCCTCACAAGGTCAGCTCGCCCTAGGTGGGTGGGTGCCACGACCCAGTGGGACCACTCTAGAAAACGACTCAGCGATAGCTGACTCTGTCACACATACAGTGTAGGGGTCATTGTAAATCTCAGTAAATATTTCCAAAGTCAGAAACAGACTCTCACTGGCTCAGTATGGATTAGACCACAATATAAAAAGCAGTAAATGGGTAAGGTATCACAAGCGTACAGCTGTATACAGTGTTGGGGTAAACTTAAATCTACAAATATATTTCTGGAGTTACAGACAGATGTTCACAGGCTCAGTATGGATTACACCAGAATCTAAATAACAAAAAAGGATACTGTATCATTAGCGTACAGCTGTATCCAGTGTTGGGTAAATTTTACATCTCGGGATCTATTTCCGGAGTCACCCTCAGATGTTCACTCAGTACGGATTTGACCGTAAAACAAAATGTCGATCAAAGGTACTGTATCACAAGATAGGAGGTGTATATAGTATAGGGTAAACTTTTTATCTACGTATATATTGAAGGACTAAACCACACACGCTCACTAACTATGGATTATACCGTAGTAAAAATTTAAGAACAAAGGTACTGTATCAGCAGATACCAGGTGTATATAGTATAAGTGAAAATGTAAATCGCCCTATATATTTCCGAAATCACATACAGATAGTCAGCATGTATTTCTCCGTGATACCAGCCGGGACACGGTACTGTGTGAGGAGCGTACAGCTCTATACGGTGTGGAAAATAATGAACGTTTGTTCACTGTGCAGAAAAAAAGAATAAAAGTATTAGTGCTGTGTAAAAATCAGTCTGCACAGCAGTGTACACACAGCAATACTGCTATAAGGCAGGCTAATAATCGGCACTGCTGCACACAAAAAATCCTCCCCTGTCACTGCAATGTTATGAATGAGTCACCGGAGGAGGAAAAAATAAAAACACAAGCTAAGTCCAGAAAACCGGAGAGGTTGGTAGCTAGAGGATTGCAGACCCCTGATCCTATTCACCACAACTAACAGTAGCCGTGGGGGGTTCCTACGGTGCCCTAGACCCCTCGTCACAGCCGGAGAGCTAAATAAGCCTAAAGAGAGAAAGGGGAAATCTAAACTGCCCCAGAGCAGACCCCAAAGCAATAGACAGCCCCCAACATGTATTGTCGGTGAAAAACAGATGAAAACACAAACACAAACAGAAAGATAGGCTGAGCAAATGATGGGGCCCAACTAACTAGATAGGAAAGGACAGAAAAGATGCTGGCTGCAATCACGCAAAAAAACCCTGCCAAAAATAATGTCCAACACGTCTGATAGAAAAGGCCCTGAAGTCACAAGACTTCAAAATCACTATATCAGCACTCAGGTATATTCTGCAGACAGAGCAAAGAGATCAACTGATCAGAGACAAAAATGGAGTTCAGCCGTCCCAACCTGGGCAGGCTGAACACAAACACTAAGTAAACAGACAAAATCTCATGGAAAAATAGCAGAGCAAAAACTTAGCTTTTAGTAGACAGGAACTAAACTGGATGCCAGAGCTCAGAGCAGAAAGGATCACCAGCAACCCTGCAGGGCGTCGGCTGCCTTATATCCACTCAGAAATTCCGGATGTCCAATCGCACTCCACCTGTTCAGATGACAGGTTCTTCCCATCCAGATCAATTTCACTACCTCCTTTCACGAGCAGAGGGAGTTCATCAGACATCAGAGGTGAAGAAGAAAATGAACTCATAACACTGCACACTAACTGTACCCAACAATTGCGTTCAGCACAAGCACATAAGAACTTCTGTTTACAGGCCTAAGTGTCTCTCTAAAGACAGGGGCCAGAGCGAGCCAAACCCCCCACCTCCCCAGCGGTGCAAGTGGAGGCCCACTTGACAGTGGGTTGGGGGGAGGGGGTTAATTGTCCCTGGGTGGTGGAGTATGGAAATAAGGGGGGTATTTGAAGTGGGCTTATGGGGCGGTTACCTCAGTTCCCGCAATGGAGCCGCAGAGACTGTCCCACGCCCAGACGGCATGGAGTCCACATCAGCTGGATTGGAGAAGCTGCGCGCTGCAGCAGTTTTGCAGCCTGCCGGGTGGATCGAGGAGCAGGTCGCGAGGATCATCGGTGGAAGCAGTGGGTCGGCTGCTGCTGTCTCTTCCCGTGCGAGGCAGCGGTCAAGGGCCACAGAGCGTTTATCCCCCGACGCAGATCCCAGGACCCAGTGCCGGTGCCCCTTCCAGGGACCTTCCGGGTCGGGTGCCTGATGGTAAGTGTGCGGGCAGGCCCCGGGCTGGGAGGAATCCACGAGCCGGGCTGGGTCCAGTGGCGGTTGCAAGTCCTTCTCCCCGAGCAGAGCAGGAGGCGGGGCCTGCACTCGCCGGGTCGGTGATGAACAATGATGTCACGGCAGGCCGTCATGGAGCCGGGCAGTCTGCCTCCTCTTCTTGGGGTGGCGGTGGGAGTTACCCAGAGGGGGGTCGTCGGGCAGCAGCCCCCCGTTGCCAGAGGCTGTCAGCTATGCCCAGTACCTCGGGCACCCTGACCGAAACAACGGCGGTGGATCAGCATGGACGGTGCTTCAGGCAGTCGGTGGGAGTTACGGGGGGTGGGTGTCCGCAGGCGGAAACCTCCGTGGCTGTGCAGCCCGCTTGCCTCAGCGGGGACCAGAGAAGCAAAGAGCCCAGAACGGAGTTCCCCGGGAGGGCGGCGGTGTCGAGAAAGCCTGTTTCACAAGGTGGCGGACCTCTGGGGACAGAGGGTCTGAGGGGAAGCTCCGGAGTCGACGCACAGCGGGATATGGGATTGGCGGCTGGAGGAGTCACAGTGTCATCGCAGCCCGGTGAGTATGGCTCCATGTCTTGTTTGTCCTCATCTCTAGTGAGGTCCCCTGCGGTAGGGAGTGGGTTGGGGGGCCGGCCGGTTGCGTTGGGTCAGGGAGTTGTGGACCAAGTTCCTTCATGGATTGGGGGGCTGGGGGAGATGTTGACTTCCATGTGGGATATGTTGATGCGGATGGAGGGATTTGGAGCGCCCCCAGCGCATTTAGCCGCTAGGTTGGGGTCGCAGGAGCAAGGGACCAGTTTGTCGGGGGGTGGTTACTGGGGTATCAGTTGGCCGAGCTGACCCTGTGTCTGTTTCGGTTCAGACTGAGAAGGAAAAAGAATGTTGGGTCCATGTAGATGACAGGGCGCATGAGGAGGTATATGTATGCTTTGAGGGCCCACTGGGCGCTCATTGTAAGAATATGCTTGCAATTTTTTCACTGCTTCCTATGGAAAAGTTGAACTTGGACAAAGGGAAGAAGGATGATAGCAAAAAAAGAGGAGGAAAAACGGAGATGGCGATTGATTCCGCACAGATTAGCTAATTGGCTACAGGCATTCGATATTTTGGCTAGCGTGGTTGGAGAGAAGGCGCCTGAGAATTGTTCTCCTCTTTTTTGTTGTTTGGATTCGATAGGGGAGGCTTATAGGGTGTAGGGGGTTCAGGCTTGGCTCCGTTACGACAAACAGTTTAGGCATAGGAAGGCGGTTCGTCGGTAATTCGGTGGGACAAGAAAGATATACATCTGTGGTTGAAGGTTATGACGCTGACTAAGTTCGGCCATTCCTTTCCTGGAGGTGCCGGGAGGGCCGGTTCGTCAAATGCACAAAGCAGTGGACAAGGGGGTCAGTCAGGGCAATCGGTCAGCCAGAAAAAGGGTCTCTGCTGGCAATTGAATGATGGCCAGTGTACATTTGGGGCTAGATTGCTGCAAATTCAAGCACCTTTGATCCTATTGCAAAGGAACCTCGCATGGTGCTTCCAGATGCTTTAGGAAGCAGAAAGGAGAAGCAGAGAGTGCTAATTCCAAAGGGGTAGAAGTCAGAGAAACTGGCAGCGATGGTCCCTTATGTAAGTAGGTTTCCGGATGGGGTTAAGTCGGAACTGTTGTCCATTTTCAGTGACGGGTTTAAAATTCCCGCCCCTCCTTTTGAGATACCACGGGTGATTAACAATCTGAGGTCAGCTGACCAATGTATTGAGGTGGTGTCATAACAGTTGGGGAAGGAGGCTAAGTTGGGAAGGATGTCTGTGCCATTTAGGGATCCTCCATTTGAGGATTTGGTAGGCTCGCCCCTGGGTGTAGTGCCAAAGAAACAGCAGAATAAGTTCAGGCTCATTCATCATCTGTTCTTCCCTCGTGGTAGGTCGGTGAATGATGGAATTGACACGGAGTTGTGCTCTTTGTTTTATACGTCATTTGATGAGGCGGCAAAGTTTGTCCGGAAATGTTGGAAGGGGGCACTTTTGCCTAAAACGGATACTGAGTCGGCATTTATGTTGATCCCTGTTCATCCGGATAGTGTTAAGTTGTTGGTGTTACTGTGGTGTTTTTTGGGTTGATAGGTGTTTGACAATGGGTTGATCCGTGTCTTGTGCATTTTTGAGGCATTCAGTTCTTTTCTAGAATGGGTTGTCAGTGAAGTATCGGCTTTTGATTCCTTGATTCATTACTTGGATGATGGTTTGTGTATCGGTCCAGCTAATTCTAGTTGTTGGGAGAGGTTACTTAGAGCGGTGGAATGGGTGGTGGAGCGTTTTGTTGTACCACTTGCTCCCGGTAAAACAGAGGAGCCCTTGTACGTGCCTATCGTTTTTGTGAATCGTGATTGATTCGGCAAAATGTGAGTTCCGTTTGACGGAGGATAAGGTAAAGGCATTGCGGGATGAGGTGTCTCGGGGAAGACAGTTGAAGAAAATGTCGTTGAGAGAGGTTCGGTCACTACTTGTGAATTTGACTTTTGCTTGTCGCATTATTACAATGGGTCGGGTCTTTTCTCGGCGGTTGGCGAGTGCTACGGCGGGAGTGCGGGCTCCGCATCATTTTGTTCGGCTTTACAGTGAACATAAGGCTGATTTGGAATTGTGGGACTATTTTTTGGAGCAATACAACGGACATTTTTTGCTCATGGAGGAGGCAGTTGTAAATGATAACTTGGAGTTGTTCACAGATGCGTGTGATGGAGTGTGTTTTGGGTCATATTTTAGGGGCCTGTGGTGCGCCGCTGCGTGGCCTGAGGAGTGGTTTCAGCTAGGCCTTGTTAGGAATATTGCTTTGTTGGATATTTTGCCTATACTGGTGGCTGTGAACCTATGGAAAGAGGCGTTTCAGGACAGAAGGATCCGTTTTAATTGTGACAACATGGGAGTTGTGTGTTCCATTAACAGCTTGACGGCGTCCTCTCCTCTAGAGATTCGAGTCCTGCGGCAGTTAATTTTGACTTGTTTATCGCTTATTGCTCATGTGACGGCTTCTCAGGTGGCAGGTATTAGGAATTCCATTACTGATTCTTTATCTCGATCACAGTGGTAGCGTTTTCGGTAATTGTCCCCGGATGTGGAAGAAGCGGGTTTCTTTGAGTCCAGCCGGGCTTTGGAAGGTGGTCTCAGGGCTGCAGAACCTTTCATACGGGCATCTCTGTCTTCTATTACTTGGTCGATCTACCAGTCAGTATGGATTTAACAGTAATACAAAATGTTGGAAAAAGGTACTGTATCAGCAGATCCCAGGTGTTTCCAGTCTAGGGGTAATTGTAAATCTCCATCGATATTTCAGGATTCCGACAAAGACAATCACAGGTGCAGTATGGATTAGACAAGAATATAAAAACTTGAAAAAGGGTAATGTTTTACAAGCGTTCAGCTGCATACAGTGTTGGTGTCATTTTAAATCTCCTTATATTTTACCAGAGTAAGACACAAACTCTCACAGGCTCAGTATGGATTACACCAGAATATAAAAATGAGAAAAAGGGAAATGTATTCGAAACATACACCAGTATACAGTGTTGGGGTACTTTGAAATCTTCGTATATATTTCAGTCTCAGTAAGCCAGTCCAGACTCTCCGCTACAGGAAGCTAGATGGATAAAAGTAGACGGAAAGTCGAGTGATTTCAGAAATGTTTGAATTACTAATCACGGGAAAACCTCCCAGGAGAATTCACAGAGGCGATGCTGACCCTCAATTACTTTTTCTGTGGATACAGCAAAAATGTAAATTAGTGAAGAAAGGGTTGCTATATCGCAGTAGCGTCGATCCCATCACCGTTACTCGTCTCCATTAAATTGTGATCACAGGGAGAGCTGTAGACATGGTCCTCACTGCCTATCATGATCTGTCTGGTAACTTTCGAGTGCAAAACACAGAAGCCACAGGCCGTAGGGGATTCTATTGGATTGCCATGAGAGGAGACATTGAAAAATGGTGGCAGGAATGTCACACGTCTGTGACTATGAAAACTGTGAAAGGTGATCATAAAGCATCATTGCATTCGATTGTGAGTTGACGTCCATTACAAATGGTAGCCATTGGTAATCTGAAGGTAGAGGCCAGCAGGACAGGACATAGCTACATCTTAACCATCATCGATCAGTACACCAAATTTGTAGTGGCCGTCCCTGTGAAGGATTTAACTGGCCAGACTACACAGCGGTGGAGCAGGGAGAGGTAAGTATTGCAAGTGCTGTGTCCCTGAGCAAGCAGGGGGGACCCACTCGTGGGCGCCGGTACTGGCACAGGGCCCCTCATAGTATGCCAGTGTGTCTGACCGCGAGTGGCCCCCCACCGTCAGAGACACTTTAATGTACTATTAGAGGCCCTGTGCCAGTGCTGTCGCCCAAGGGTGGGGCCGCATACCTGTTCAGTGCAACAGCACTTGTCCGGCTGCACCAGGTGGTGACCCCGGTCCTGGAGGGGGGCAGCCCAGTTAGGGAGGTTTAAAAAACGGCATATGTTGATGTGCAGGCTGGACTTTCAGCAGCTGTAAATGGAGGAATTGGAGAAGTCCGAGGAAAAGGAGGACAAAAGCAAGCCTTTTTTCTGGCAACCTATGTGTTATCAGGGGAAGGTGCGACAAAATCCTTTGAAACCCATGCATGGTTCATTTTAATGAAGGTTAAATCATCAACATTTTGGGTTGACAGACGGGTCCTTTTTTCTGTCAGGATTGATCCAGCAGCACTGAAGACTCTTTCAGATAGCAAACTATCAACAGGGCAAGCGAGCTCCTGTAAGGCATATTGTGCCAATTCAGGCCATGTGTCCAGTTTAGAGGCCCAATAATCAAAGGGGAATGACCTGTGAGTGAGAACCTCGATATGGGAGGAGTAGTTTGTATCCATAGTTGACAACTGCTGTCTCCTGTCACTTTCAATCGATTCTGTATTAGCTGTCGTGTGCGCGGTACTTGAGAAATCAGACCACAACATGGTCAAGAAACCCCTGTCTACAACGCCAGTTCGGCTGTGTGCACCACGAACACCTCTTCCATTTTGCCCACTACGGTTTGTGGGAGAACCAGCTCCGCTGCTGTGTGCTGGGAATGCCTCAAACAAACGGTTTACCAGAGTTGCTTGTTTGTTAGCCAATATTAGCTCTAGGATTTCCTGTGGCATGATGTTGTGTAATTTGCCTTTATAGCGTGGATCGAGGATGCTGACCAACCACTAGTCATCATTTATCATTAGAGTTGAGCGATACCGTCCGATACTTCAAAGTATCGTATCGGATGGTATCGGCCGATCTTTAAAAAAAGTATCGGTATCGCCGATTCCGATACCGGAAGTCCCATTCAAGTCTATGGGACTTCCGGTATCGGAATAAGAAAAACCCTTTCCTGCCCTTGTACAGCCTCTCTGGGGTCTGTACGGGCCTTTCGGGGGGCTGTGCCGGCCTGCCAGGGGGTCTGTGCAGGCTCCGGTGGTCTGTGCCGGCCTGCCGGTGGTCTGTGCAGGCTCCGGGGGGCTGTGCCGGCCTGCCGGGGGGCTGTGCCGGCCTGCCGGGGGACTGTGCAGGCTCCGGGGGGCTGTGCCGGCCTGCCGGGGGGCTGTGCCGGCTCCGGGGGTCTGTGCAGGCATCGTCCGATGGGACTACAAGTCCCATCGGGCGATGCCTGCTACCATGACAGTGATTGACACATTAGCCAATGATGGGACAGTAGTAGTCCCATCATCCGGCTAATGTGTTAAATGTAAAAAAAAAAAAAAAAAAATTACATGCTACATACATACAACATGCATACTACATACATGCTACATTCATACTACATACTACATACTACATACATGCTACATTCATACTACATGCAACATACATACTACATATATACTACATGCATGCTACATACATACTGCATACTACATGCTACATACATACTACATATATACTACATGCATGCTACATACATACTACATGCTACATACATACCACATACATACTACATATATACTACATGCATGCTACATACATACTACATGCTACATACATACCACATACATGCTACATATATACTACATGCATGCTACATACATACTACATGCTACATACATACCACATACATGCTACATATATACTACATGCATGCTACATACATACTACATGCTACATACATACCACATACATGCTACATATATACTACATGCATGCTACATACATACTACATATATACTACATGCATGCTACATACATACTGCATGCTACATACATACTACATGCTACATACATACCACATACATGCTACATATATACTACATGCATGCTACATACATACTACATGCTACATACATACCACATACATGCTACATATATACTACATGCATGCTACATACATACTACATGCTACATACATACCACATACATGCTACATATATACTACATGCATGCTACATACATACTACATATATACTACATGCATGCTACATACATACTACATATATACTACATGCATGCTACATACATACTGCATGCTACATGCATGCTACATACATACTACATACATACTACATGCTACATACATACCACATATATACTACATACATACAATACATTCATACAATACATACATAGACATACAGTACATATAACATAGAGTAACATACTTACCAATACTTGTCACATTGTTCCCCGAAGCCATTGTCGTCTACGGAATAAATATTAACATAACAAACCACAAAAATACTCACCCACGATCCGAAGCAGTCCACGAGTGTGTCCCACGACGATCTTGGGTAGAGAACGGCAGCATCAGCTGTTGCTGCCGTTCTCTACGGGATGGAGGAATCCAATGACGGAAGGTAGGTATCCTTCCGCACTGTATTCCTCCGCCACTTAAAAAAAAAAAAGTCCCTAGTCTCACTTTATGCCATTGCTGTGTGGGAAATTCCCACGCAGCAATGGCATAAAGTGAGACTAGGGACTTTTTTTTTTTTAAGTGGCGGAGGAATACAGTGCGGAAGGATACCTACCTTCCGTCATTGGATTCCTGCAGCCCGTAGAGAACGGCAGCATCATCTGATGCTGCAGTTCTCTACCCAAGATCGTCGTGGGACACACTCGTGGACTGCTTCGGATCGTGGGTGAGTATTTTTGTGGTTTGTTATGTTAATATTTATTCCGGAAAGACAATGGCTTCGGGGAACAATGTGACAAGTATTGGTAAGTATGTTACTCTATGTTATATGTACTGTATGTCTATGTATGTATTGTATGAATGTATTGTATGTATGTAGTATATATGTGGTATGTATGTAGCATGTAGTATGTATGTAGCATGTATGTAGTATGTATGTAGCATGCAGTATGTATGTAGTATGTATGTAGTATATATGTAGTATGTATGTAGCATGCATGTAGTATGTATGTAGCATGTATGTATGTATGTAGTATATATGTAGTATGTATGTAGCATGTATGTGGTATGTATGTAGCATGTAGTATGTATGTAGCATGCATGTAGTATGTATGTGGTATGTATGTAGCATGTAGTATATATGTAGCATGCATGTATGTATGTAGTATGTATGTAGTATGTATGTAGCATGCAGTATGTATGTAGTATGTATGTAGTATATATGTAGTATGTATGTAGCATGCATGTAGTATGTATGTAGTATGTATGTAGTATGTATGTAGCATGCAGTATGTATGTAGTATGTATGTAGTATATATGTAGTATGTATGTAGCATGCATGTAGTATGTATGTAGCATGTATGTAGTATGTATGTAGTATATATGTAGTATGTATGTAGCATGTAGTATGTATGTAGTATTTTTTTTTTTTTTTTAACATTTAACACATTAGCCGGATGATGGGACTACTACTGTCCCATCATTGGCTAATGTGTCAATCACTGTCATGGTAGCAGGCATCGCCCGATGGGACTTGTAGTCCCATCGGACGATGCTTGCACAGACCCCCGGACATCAGCACAGCCCCCCGGCAGGCCGGCACAGCCCCCCGGCAGGCCGGTACAGACCCCCACAGGGTGCACAGACCACCGGCAGGCCGGCACAGCCCCCCGGCAGGCCGGTACAGACCCCGGGCAGTCCACACAGCCCCCCGGCAGGCCGGCACAGCCCCCCGGCAGGCCGGCACAGCCCCCCGGCAGGCCGGCAGAGACCCCCGGAAGGCCCGAAATGACGGCGCATCATGATGCGCACACACCGCGCATCATGATGACGTCAGGCCGTCAATCAACTGAACTTCCGATTCCGATGCCGAATTCCGATATTGAAAAAATATCGGAAGTCGGTATCGGAATTCCGATACAGCAAGTATCGGCCGATACCCGATACTTGCGGTATCGGAATGCTCAACACTATTTATCATCATTTTGGCAATGCGAGGGTCCCTTTTTAGGATCCACAAGGCATAATCACACATGTGGGCCAATGTTGCAGGTGTCAATGCTGCACTGCCAGTGGTGGGTGGAGGAGCACTTTCTGGCAAATCCACATCCCTCCAGTCACACACAAACCTTGTACCTGACCTTGGCACGTCCACATTTTCTCTTGCCCCGAGAAGCATCCTCCTCCCCAAAATAATCATCCCCCTCATCCTCCTCCTCATCTTCCTCTTCTTCCTCCACCTCGTCCACGACAGTTCCCTGACCAGACAATGGCTGACTGTCAACAAGGCTTCCCTCCTCCTCCTGTTGCTCCTCAGCTGCAGACGCCTGATCCTTAATGTGCGTCAAAGTTTGCATGAGCAGACGCATAAGTGGTATGCTCATGCTTATGATGGCATCGTCTGCGCTTACCAGCCATGTGCATTCCTCAAAACACTGAAGGACTTTACAGAAGTCTTTCAGCTTTGACCACTGCACACCCGACAACTCCATGTCTGCCCTCAAACTGCCTGCCCGTGTATCCTCCCACAAATGCATTACAGCCTGCCTCTGTTCACACAGCCTCTCAACCATGTGCATGGTGGAGTTCCATCTTGCAGCAACGTCTGAGATTAGGCGGTGCTTGGGGAGGTGGAGTGATCGCTGCAGCTTCTGCATGACTGGAGTGTACGGGCGAGCGATGGATGTGCGAGCACAGTCTTCACACCTTATGGAGCAGGGCTGTTAACTCCGGATAATTATCTAGGAAGCACTGCACCATCAGGTTCAAGGTGTGAGCCAGGCAAGGTATGTGTGTGTTTTGCAAGGGCTATGGCTGCCACAAAATTACGCCAATTATCATTGACTACCTTGCTTGGCTCAAGATGCAGACTGCCCAGCCATGACTCAGTCTGTCGATGCAAGTAGTCGGCCAGTAACTCCGCGGTGTGTCTGCTGTCGCCCAAAGACATCATTTTTAAAACAGCCTGCTGCCGCTTATCACTAGCTGTTTGATAGTGGGACACTTTGTGTGCAACACTGACAGATGAGGATGGAGTGCTCGTGTGACTGTGCTCTGTCGACGAGCTTTCGCTTGTGGAGGAGGAGGAGGAGGGTCGAATGCCTACAGCCAACTGTTTCCTATACCGTGGGCTAGGCAGCACTGTTCCACCGCCGCTGTCCCGTCGAGCCTGCATCCACATTAACCCAGTGCGCAGTGAGGAACACGTAAAGGCCTTGCCATGCCTACTGGCCCATGTATCTGTTGTGAGGTGCACCTTTCCACTCACTGATTGTTTTAGTGCATGGACAATGCGGTCTTTCACATGCCGGTGGAGGGCAGGGATGGCTTTTCGAGAAAAGAAGTGCCGACTGGGTAGTTCACAACGTGAGACAGCGTAGGTCATGAGCTCTCGGAAAGCTTCGCTTTCAACCAAACGGAAGGGCATCATCTCTAATGAGATCAGTTTGGCAATGTAGGCATTCAAAGCCAGTGTACGCGGATGAGAGGATGAGTACTTTCTTGTCCTACTGAGAGTGTCTGGTAGGGTGAGCTGGACTTGAGAGCTGCATATGGGGGAACTAGCGTTGGACCTGACAGACTGAGAAGGGGTTGGTGATGGTGAGGGTGTTGATGGCCTAGATTCAGTGTTTCCTCACGAAAATATTGTGATTCCCTGACTCTCTGGCCTAGCGACGACTCCTCAACATTTCTTGATGGTGGTGTGCTTAGCGGTGGCCTTACAGTGGGAGAAGCGATGGAGCGTTGCCGGCTAACTTCAGTCGGAGCAGGTGCACATGTGCTACCTGAGCTTTTGTAGTCCGTCCATGCTTGCAAGTGCATGTTGGTTAAATGTCTAAGCATGCAACTGGTATTCAAATTTCGTAGATTATTCCCTCTGCTAAAGGTCCTTCGGCACTTCTTACAGACAACCTTTGCGTCATCAGTAGGATTTTGTTAAAAAAAGTGCCACACTGCACTCTTCCTACTACAGTACAAATTTACAGGGCTTACACGCTGTGCTAATTTGACCATCTGGCCAAGCTGTCCTGCAACTCTTTTAGTTTTCTTACCAAGTTTTTTGATAGCTACGGGCCTGCCGGATAACCGCTGCTGCGATGACGATGCCTGCCGCAGATCCTTTTCCTGTTCTGACCTATTGTCACCGGCACCCTCTTCCCCCAATGGATGCCAATCGGGGTCTACAACTAGATCATCCATGACCTCGTCTTCAATGTCATCTGCACCTTCCTCTGTACCTTCCTCTGTGTCACCGTGTAAGGTGGTATAGTATGCGGGAAGGGGCACCAGAGTTTCATCAGGGTCTGATTTGGGCTCAGTAGACTGCGAGGGCAATGTAGTGCTGTGGGTGAATGTACCAGCAGAATCATCTAGCAGTGGCTGTGCATCAGTGCACTCCATGTCAGATTCATCTTGGACTGGGGAATTCAGGATTTGACTTGATAACCCAGGAATGGTATGTGAAAAGAGCTCCATGGAGTAATCTGAAGTGTGTGCTGCAGCATCCTTCACTTTTGGTGTGGGTGAAGGACACAAGGAAAGGTGTTGTTCCTGACCAGAAGCCTGCACTGACGACTCTGTGTTTGCAGTTTTTGTAACTTCAGAAGAGGAGGCAATAGAGCTGGAGGCTGTTTCGGCAATGTAAGCCAAAACCTGTTCCTGATGCTCCGGCTTTAAAAGCGGTTTACCTACTTCCAGAAAAGGGAACCTTAATGGCCTTCTTGTGCCAGATAATGACGCAGGCTCAACACCTCCTGCCTTAGCTGCTATTGTGCATTTGCCAGAACCAGCCGATGCACCACCATCAGTACCAGCTGCGCCCCCCCGCCCACATCAGTGGCCTCTTCCACCATACTTCCTCATGTTTGGGAAAATGTACCAAAAATACCAGCAGAGACATGGTACTGTATGAGGAGCGTACAGCTGTGTAAGGTGTATGTAAAAAGTGAAATCTTTGTACGGTGTATGTAAAAAGTGAAATCTCTGTAAATATTTTGTGAGTCACAGATGCTCACCCAGTATGTATTTCACCGTAATCCAACAAGCAGATATACGGTACTGTATCAGAAGTGTACAGCTGTATACGTTGTTGGTGAAACTGTCAATCTCCGTATATGTATTATTTACGGAGTCTCACACACACACACACGCTGACTCTGTGTAGATGTGACCGTAATAAGAACAGCAGATATACAATACTGTTTGAGAATCGGACAGCTCAATACGGTGTATGGAGAAATGGCAATGTCTGTATATGTATTTACAGAGGGTCACACACAAACGCTGACTCTGTGTAGTCGTGACCGTAGTAAGAACACCAGATATCCGATACTGTTTGAGAATCGGACAGCTCAATACGGTGTACACAGTAGAGAAATGGAAATGTCCGCATATGTATTTACAGAATGTCACACACACACGCTGACTCTGTGTAGATGTGACCGTAATAAGAACACCAGATATCCTATACTGTTTGAGAATCGGACAGCTCAATACGGTGTATGGAGAAATGGAAATGTCCATATATGTATTTACGGAGTGTCACACACACGCTGACTCTGTGTAGATGTGACCGTAATAAGAACAGCAGATATCCGATACTGTTTGAGAATCGGACACCTCTATACGGTGTATGTATGGAAAAATGTTAATCTCCGTGTATTTTCTTACGGAGTCACATACATATAGCATGTATTTGTCCGTGATACCAGCCGGTACACGGTAGTGTGTGAGGAGCGTACACTTCAATATGGTGTGTGCAAAAATTTACGCTCAGTAACTACTGGGCAGAAAAAAAGGAATAAAAGTATTTTTGCTTTGAAAAAAGCAGTCTGCACAGCAGTGTGCACACAGCAGTGCAGCTATCAGGTAGCCTTATAAGGCAGCCTAATAACCACCAGCGCTGCTGCACACAAAAGTGTGAAAAAATGAACGCTTGGTAACTGTGCAGAGAAAAGGAATAAAAGTATTTTTGCTTTTAAAAAAAGCACTCTGCAAAGCAGTGCGCCTTATAAGGCAGCCTAATCACCAACAGAGCTGCTGTACACAAATATAGCCTCCCCTGTCACTGCACACTATACTGTTGTGTTGTACAGTGAAAATCGCTATCAGCAGAAGCACTTTTTTCCTGCCTAAACACACTCCCTATTGAGAACGAGCAGCAGCAACCTCTCCCTATGCTAAGATTGGCAGAAGTAAGATGGCGGTCGGCGGTCACGGCCTTTTATAGCCACTGTGACGCCACACAAAGCCAGCCAATCACTTGAATGCCCTTCTCTAAGATGGTGGGGGCCGCTGCCTATGTAATCGCGTTGCCCACAGTGTACGTCCTTGATGAATGGCTGAGAAAAGGCGCTGGAAGCATTGTGGGAAACGCGACTTTGGCGCTCAAGTCGGCGACCTCATGGTCGACCTCACGCTATGGTAGGGTTTCGATCGGCGAAACCCGACTTTAGACAAAGTCAGCGACTTCTGAATTTGGCGGACCCGTTTCGCTCAACTCTACTGGCACTCATTATAAAAGGGCTCTTTACTGTCAATGACAATGGAGTCACTGTAAAGGCATGATAATGGAAAATCTTTGGCTTGCATTGTACATGTGATGATGTGTATGTATGGGTGTGGCTTAAAGTAATAAAAAAAAACAATATTTGCCAAATGACAGCTCAAGTCTCAGAAAAAGCAAAGATTAGACAAGCCTGTCATCAGCCTCGTCTGGAGCAATTTATGTAAGCCATTCTATGATAAGCAACAAGCAATATGTTATGAGCGGAAAATGCTTAAGGTCAAAATTCACAAATGTATAATATTCATCAAGAACAAAACTCCAAATTTTAATCAGAAAAGTTGAAGTGATAATTAATGTGATAACAGGAATCTGAAGTTGTTTGATTAATCATTGGGCCATAAATTAGCATATGATGTCATCCAGCTGAATAATACCAACTTAATTTTTATAACAGACAGTAAATTGACAATTTATCGCATCTGTTCTTTAATGACTGAGGCCATGGAATATTTATGGACTTTCAATACCCTAAGGAGTTCTGAAGACATAAGTGGAAGTGTTAATTAAGTGTTAAATGGCATCTTTAGGAATCTCAAAAAATAAGTCACACAATTAAGAAAAGCTTACATTTTGATAAACAAATTTAAATCAAATGAATGTAACAGATTACCTGGGAAAAAAAGAAAATGGGACACCCCATGAAGGTTGCTATTGATCTGTTACTGTTATTATGCTTTATTCATATACTGTTTTATATATTTATTTTGCATAAATATATACACACAAGCATAGGCTTTTGCATTACAATGTATTTTTTAATCAATGTAGCTTGTATGTTATTAAATTCCATACTTCTGGATATCTTGAAGTTCAGCAACCATCGTCTACTTTTATATTCCAATAAGTACAGTTGGTATACTATTGCAATTAACCATCCAACGCATTTGATATAAAATATTATATTAGCGTATAAAAAAACAAGTCCATTATATTTGTTTATTTAAGTGTCCCTCCCACCTTCCAAACTTAACTTATTGTCCCTTATAAAGACATTGAGAAAATAAATAGCAGTGGAAACTGGAGCTAATGTAAGAACAATCCTGGACAGTAGTGGAGTTCCGCCAAGGTCAGCAGGCCATGTGGCTGCTATGAGGCTTCCTCACCAGTCATTGCAGGTTCAACTGTATCCTGGATGCTGATACAGTTGAAACTAATGATAAGAGAGAGCGTCAGCTGACGATTCCGCCTTCGTCATTCTTCCTCGGTGTCTAACGTCTCAGACTTGATGATGTCACTACATGGCTCCCTCTGCATTGAGAAGGAACAAGGAGGTGAGAAAAGTATTGGTATTTTTTTAATCAATGAGTACGTTGTGGTGGCCATAATACTATATAGAGGACTATGGGGAGTGTATTATACTGTATGGACTATGAAGGACTGTGGGGAGTGAAATATATTGTATGGATGACTATGGGGAGTGCATTATAAGGGTACATTATATTATATTGAGATCTTTGGGGAGTACATTATGCTGTATGGAGGACTACGGAGAGTTTATTATACTACAACCACATGAAACAAAGAACCCTTAAAAATAATTTTTGTTAGTATATTAAAAATGAGATCCTACATTATAATAAACCACAGCGGTAGGGAGTCAAGATCAACATCTTTTTAGATAAACTACATCTGACAATTGTATTAAATAACCAATACTAAAAATTATCTATGGGAGGCATATGGTCCAGCCCTAAATGACTCTTCCTAACAGCAGAGGTTGGCACCCTAGAACTGCCGTGAAGGTTTTTGGCCAACTGTTCATGTTGCTAGATGACGTGAGTGTATGTCTGGTAGAAAAGAGAGATTCTTAAATGGAACAGACTAATCGCTCACTAATGTGTGGTCAAATGAAGGGAGGAATATATGATCCAGATATATCATCAAAACTGGAATGCAGACCATCAGTTTATTAATTCAAAATCAACAGAGATATGAGATTGTCAATCATGAACTGCAATTTATCCATAATAGGATTAGAGCAAAAATAAAATAATGTAGAGCTCTGATCACAGTCTCATAAAATCCAGTTAAATTATCAAGGTAGTCAGAATATGAGAGTCACAGAGTCATGAACCTAGAGAGAATATCATGGTAGTCAAAATGCTATTTGGTATCTCTTTCCTTTAACTCCCCTGTGTTGTTTGGTTTATGCATTTTGTATGATTGTTATTTTCATTTATGCCTGTCAGTCTTCCCTTGTTTGTCTGGTTAGTGTAATCCTATACACTTCAGCATCCCATCTCCTTGGGTGGGGGAGGGGACAGATCACTGTTGATATTGTAGCATAGCAACGCACATGAACCCGGCGTCTCCACCTTCAGGAGTTATCTGGGGGACAGAGTTAGACTAGGGCACCCCTAGTTCTAGAAACCTAGTCAGCGCTCACAGTCCCAAGGCACTGCGTGTAAGCATGTATACATATACATCCCAGCTACATCATCAAATGAGTACATTGAGGGAGGCAAAAAAAAGGCAGTGATTAGCATGTGATCCCAAGCATGCAAATTGCATATGAGTGTTCACAAGATTTCACATGTTAGACTCACTGTTAAGTTATAAAAATGTCCTGGACAGCCCTTTTTAATAGACATGCAAAACAATATTTGTATGTGAATTTTTAAAAAAATCCAATCTGTAATCTATAAAATGAAGTACCTATCAATGTGTGAATTTGAAACTTAAAGACAACTTTAAATACCATCAATGTTTCCATTCCAATATTAAAACCATGTCAAGAGGACCTCCCAGTGTTTTGCCTGAGAGACTACTGGCGTCGCTTACAAACTGCATTCGATGGTCTCAGGGTGCAGAAAGTGTCTAGAGGAGAGTTGGAGAAAATTGGAGGTTCCCAATTCAAGGGAGTCAACTTTCATCTAGTATCTTACAATTTTGAGAAGTTACAAAAGATGGAATCAATGTTTGACCTAGGACCCCGCTAAATACCAAGATTGATTTTTATTGATCAGATTTCTACAGATCTTGGCGATATGGATATATAGAGATAAATACTGAAAATACATTTGCTCCATTCATAGTGCAATTAATGGAGATCTGTCACACATGGGATGATTGTAAGGTATGGACATAAGCCATATACATCCATACTGTAACCATTGGCAGCAAAAGTAAAAAATATATGCATACTTTTTTACTGTGTATTTGTGTACTGTGTGGCTAGGTTCACAAGTTGCTTTTTTGCTGTTTTTTTTTCTGCAGCTAAAACCTTATCTATTGGCAGTAAAAAAAGGTGCAGACAAAAAGAAAGTTTTGCTGGCTATTTTGCTGCTTTCCTTGCTGAGTTTTTCAAGATCTCAGAGTTCAGATTTGCTTCCACCATGCAAGCATGAAAAATACAAGGCGATAGGCCACCAATGCAAGATGGTACCCCTTTTGAGAAAGCATTCATCGCGAAACGCGCGTCAGGGGGTCACAGAGGTGCACCTTGGCATACCGGCGATCATGAGTAAGTGACATTATTTAAACATTGAGGGGCATTTGACTTGTTTAAATGCCCTGGACAATATTAATCATACTCTGCATGGGTTTTTGCCCGGGATTCATTATACCATATTGTCGTTTTATACATCTTATAACTCTTGGTCACAGGACCACCACGTGTACCTTTGTTTTTGGCCTTTGTATCCCTCCTTTTCCCTTTTTTATATTTAGTCATTATTGATATGTATACCTTTGTATTGTCATTTACTTGAATCAATAAATTATTGTTTTTTATTGGATGTTGTTCTCTGCTCCGTGTTTTTCTCTGTGTGTACTCTCAATGGGAGCATTTCCTCTTCTGATTACTTTTAGGCTCTGGCCTTATTTTTTTGGATTGAAGTTATTTTCTTCAGTATTTATTATAATTTATATATGCTTATTTTTGACTATTTCTTGTTTTCATATATGTGAAACCATAAATCACTCTTGGAAAAAGGGCAATTTGATCAGATTATTTAGTGGAAAAAGATTTTTAATGTCTGAAAAAAATAGTGACTACTATGAGCAAAAAAGTTTACATGAGATCATGAAAAAATACAAATTTACAAATGTAAAAACAGCAGGGGGCGTGGGAGTTGAATTGGTCAGTCATAGTTTACTTGACATTGGCAGAGCATTGAGTAGGTCGGGCATTGTTGACTTTTACACATTGGTCAATATTGTTCAATTTCACACATTGGCTGGTCATTGAGATGGTTAATAATAATAATAATAATAATATAATAATAATACATTTTATTTCTATAGCGCCGACATATTCCGCAGCACTTTACATTTCAGAGGGGACTTGTACAGACAATAGACATTACAGCATAACAATAATCACACAGATCATAACAGATACCAAGAGGAATGAGGGCCATGCTCGCAAGCTTACAATCTATGAGGGAAAAAAAGGGAGACAAGAAAGGTGGGTGGTAACAGTTGCCCTGATTGTATGGACCAGCCATAATGTTAAATGTGTAACAGTACAGGCACAGAGGGCTAATGGATGTATAAAGCATGTGGGAACATGATGCGGGGAGCCTGGTTATGGTAGAAACTTTTGGCTGTGCCACACAGGAATAGATTAGGTTAATGTGTTGAGGCGAAAGGCCAGTCTGAATAAATGAGTTTACAGGGCACGCTTAAAGTTGTGGGGATTGGGGACTAATCGTATTGACCTGGGAATTGCATTCCAAAGAATTGGCGCAGCACGTGTATAGTCTTGGAGACGGGAGTGGGAGGTTCTGATTATTGTGGATGGTAACCTCAGGTCATCAGAAGAACGGAGGGCGCGGGTAGGATGGTATACTGAAACAAGTGAGGAGATGTAGGGTGGTGCTGAGCCATGGAGAGCTTTGTGGGTGAGGGTAATAAGTTTGTACTGGATTCTGGAGTGGATGGGTAGCCAGTGTAATGACTGGCACAAGGTAGAGGCATCGGTGTAACGATTAGCGAGGAATATAATCCTGACAGCAACATTCAAGACAGATTGGAGGGGGGAGAGTTTGGTAAGAGGGAGACCGATTAGAAGAGAGTTACAATAGTCGAGACGAGAATAAATAAGAGAAACAGTCAGAGTTTTGCAGAGTCAAAATTAAGAAAAGGTCGAAGTCTAGAAATGTCTTTGAGGTGCAGATAACAAGAGCGAGCCAGTGATCGCATGTGGGGGACAAAGGAAAGCTCGGAGTCAAGTATGACCCCAAGACAACGGGCATGTTGCTGGGGAGTAATAGTGGAACCACACACGGAAATAGCAATGTCGGGGATAGGTACATTAGTAGCGGGAGGAAACACAAGGAGTTCAGTCTTTGACAGGTTCAGTTTCAGATAAGTGAGAATATGATGTTAGACACAGCGTTTAGACAATCATTGGTGTTTCCTAGAAAGGCAGGCGTGATGTCAGGAGAAGAAGTGCATAATTGGGTGTCATCAGCATAGAGATGGTACTGGAAACCAAATCTACTAATTGTTTGACCAATAGGGGCAGTGTACAAAGAGAAGAGGAGGGGGCTTAGGACTGATCCTTGAGGAACCCCAACAGTAAGGGGAAGATGAGAGGAGGAGGAGCCAGCAAAAGATACAGTAAAGGAGCGGTCAGAGAGATAGGAGGAGAACCAGGAGAGAACGGTGTCCTTGAGGCCAATGGAATGAAGCATAGTGAGGAGGAGCTGATGATCCACAGTGTCGAATGCTGCAGAGAGATCCAAGAGAATTAGCATGGAGTAATGACCATTTGATTTAGCTGTTAGTAGATCATTAAAGACTTTAGTGAGGGCAGTTTCAGTAGAGTGTAAAGAGAGGAAACCGGATTGGAGAGGGTCGAGAAGAGAGTTATCAAAGAGATAGCGGATAAGACGGGAGTGGACCAGGCGTTCCAGGAGTTTAGAGATGAAGGGAAGATTAGAGAAAGGTCTATAGTTAGCGGCACAGTTTTGGTCGAGGGATGGTTTTTTAAGTAGTGGATGTATGATGGCATGCTTAAATGAGGAGGGAAAGATACCAGAAGAGAGAGAGCGGTTAAATATTTTAGTTAGGTGAGGGGGGACAGCAGGGGAAAGGGACTGGAGGAGATATGAGGGAAATGGGTCACTGGTGCAAGTGGTTGGGCGAGAAGATGCAAGAAGCCTGCTTACTTCTTCTTCTGTGACTGGTTTAAAATCAGAGAGTGAGCTAGATGCAGTGGGGGAGGGAGGACAGTGCATGGTATGAGGTGATTGGGAGATAATTTCCTGTCGGATCTGGTTAATTTTTTCTTTGAAGTAATTGGCCAGATCGTCAGCTCAAAGCTCCGTGGTGGGGGCCTGTACTCTTGGGTTGAGTAGAGAATGAAAAGTGTCAAAGAGACGTTTAGGGTTATTGGACAGTGAGAAGATGAGGGTGTTGAAATAGGTTTGTTTTGAGAGGTGAAGGGCAGTGTTGTATGTTCAAAGCTATAATGGATGAAATCTTCGGGTAGGTTGGATTTTCTCCACAGACGTTCAGCGCACCTAGAGCACCGCTGCAGGAAACGTGTTTGCAGGGTGTGCCAGGGTTGTCGCCATCTGTGTTGTGGTGTTCTATGTATAGGAGGTGCAAATTCATCCAGGGCACTGGACATGAGAGGGAGGAGATAGGGGCCAATGAAGACTGCATGTTCTTCATAAGTTTCTGGGTGTTGGGCCTGTATGTTTCTATAAATATGGACAGTGGGGGTGACCTGAGCAGCCTGGCAGTTCTTGATAGAGAATGAAAGAAGGTTGTGGTCAGAGAGTGGGAGAGGGGAGTTTGCAAAATCATCCACTACACAAAGCAGAGAGAAGACCTGTCGAAGGAGTTTCTGTCTTCATGCGTTGGAGAATTAGTAAGCTGCAAAAGGCCAAACGAGGAGGTTAGAGATAAAAGGTGAGTAGCAGATGGGGAGAGGGGAAGAGCAATGGGGATGTTGAAATCGCCCATGATGAGGGTAGGCATGTCACAGGAGAGAAAATGTGGAAGCCAAGTAGCAAAATGATCCAGGAACTGATGGGAGGGGCTGGGAGGACAATATACCACCGCCACTCGCATGGAGAAGGGGGTGTAGAGTCTGACGGCATGGACCTCAAAAGAAGGGAAGACAAGTGAGGGTACTGGAGGGAAAACCTGAAAGGTACATTTTGGTGATAGGAGCAGACCAACGCCTCCACCTGCTCTATTGTCTAATCTTAGGGTATGAGAGAAGTGTAGTCCACCATATGAAAGAGCAGCAGCAGCGGTAGTATCTGACTGCTGGATCCAGGTTTCAGTAAGAGCCAGAAGGTTAAGAGAATTAGAAAGGAAAAAGTCATGAATGAAGGAGAGTTTGTTACACACTGAACGAGAATTCCAAAGGGAACAATTAAGAGAGACAGATGGCATGCAGGGAATATTAATAAGATTAGAGGGGTTTCTGAGTGAAGCAGTTGGGGGGTTTGACTTTCTATAACATGAGGGACCAGGGTTGGGAGCAATGTCTCCTGCGACTAGGAGAAGGAGGATAGAGTGAGCAGATGGTTAAGTGATTTGTGAGAGCGTCTCTGATGTTGAATGGTGGGACTGAATGGATCTGTGCTGTGTAGCAATGTGAAAAGAGCGTGAGTGCCATACATAGGAGAGGAAAGGAGTGAGGGGCCAATATGGATGGAGTGTAGAGAGTTAATGCCAGGGAGGTGGATGTGTGTGAATGCAGCGGCCAGGATATAAATTATACAAATGCATATGATAAATATTTGTGGTAGTCAAAATGTACAGGGAGTAGATTTATTTTTCTTACCTGTCTCCTGCCCTGACTAACTGCCATGTTATAACTGCCAGCGTACTTTGATACATGTACTTCTGTACATAAATGCCCCCCCTGCATAAATGCATCCCCAGGCTAGCTCTGAATTTATAGAAGGCCAGTTGGTTAGGCATTGCTTACTTTATGCATATCACTAATTTAATTAAACTGTACTAATCCTAACTGCCATGTTTTGTTTTGAGGTTTTTTAACAAATAATTTATAAAATTTTCAGAAAATGCATGAACACACAAAGGGTCTACTAAAACCCATAAAAACATACAATAACAAAGTACAATATGCACCTGTACACATTCTACGTATACTCATTAAAACATGACTTCTTCACCATCCTACAGTGATATCACGGGAACTCACGGGTTAAGGCATGATGACATAATCCCAATAATATAAGTTTCATAGGGCCAAATAAGGTTTTACATCTTCAGTGGAAAGGAGGCTGACCTCTGACTATTCAGCCATGGATCTCATATACCCTGAATTCTCTTTTTGGCTGAGATGTAATGAGCCAACGCCAATTCATATTGGCAATGTATATTAACTTTCTCAATTACCTCTTTTATAGATAGCAAACTCGTCCCCCTCCACCTAGCCGCCAGAGCTAACCTGGCTGCAATCAAAATATGCGAGAAAAAACCTCTAAGCACCTGCGGTACTTTATCTATGCCAATATTAGTAAGACTCCCATATTGGACTCTAAAACCAACTGTACTCTAAGGACCTCTCATATTATATCACCAATATCTACCCAAAATTGAACTATAACCGGACATGACCACCACATATGACCCAGTTTCCCCCTTTGCCCACAACCTCTCCAGCACACCTGAGATTGGTTGAGACCAAAATGAGCTAACTGCGCCGGACATTTGTACCATCTTAAGTGCAATTTTTTTTTAATGTTCCAGGTGATTTAGGCAAGATAATACGTTTTGCACTTCTCTACAACCATGTCTCCAGGATATGCCTAGCTCCCCCTCCCATCGAATCATATATGGTAATTTAGTATTAACAGCTGCGGTATTCAAAGCACTATATAGGATGGAAATTCTCCTAGATCTCGACTCTGGTCTTAGGATATACCCATTAGCCCTGTGGTCCAAGGGAGTCTTAAAAAATGACATCTCTGGTGATGTGTGGATCAGATGCTTAATTTGCAAATACTGGCAAACTATGAGTCGTAGATCAGGATGTTTTGAGGACAGATGGTCAAAGGGGAGGAGGTTCAGAGCACCATCCAAGTTCTGAAGCGTTTCAACCCCTGCATTGATCCAGTTGTGCAGACCAATGTAAGGGATATGCTGCTCAAGAGCTTTCAAAGACACATCGGTGAAGGGGATTTTTAATAACTTCGAGGATATTTGTCCCCAATAGTCTATAGTAATCGCAATCGTCGGTAGGGGTAGGGTAAACAAAGTTTTCTTAATCGTCTCACTTTCTAGAGTAAGACTGGTTGAGCCCCTACAAGCATAAAATGCTTCAATCTGTAGCCACTTATGAGCATTATCCATTAACCACCAGTCTCCCACGCCAACAAGGAGTGCCGCCCTATGGTTTGGTGATATCACGGGAACTCACGGGTTAAGGCATGATGACATAATCCCAATAATATAAGTTTCATAGGGCCAAATAAGGTTTTACATCTTCAGTGGAAAGGAGGCTGACCTCTGACTATTCAGCCATGGATCTCATATACCCTGAATTCTCTTTTTGGCTGAGATGTAATGAGCCAACGCCAATTGATATTGGCAATGTATATTAACTTTCTCAATTACCTCTTTTATAGATAGCAAACTCGTCCCCCTCCACCTAGCCGCCAGAGCTAACCTGGCTGCAATCAAAATATGCGAGAAAAAACCTCTAAGCACCTGCGGTACTTTATCTATGCCAATATTAGTAAGACTCCCATATTGGACTCTAAAACCAACTGTACTCTAAGGACCTCTCATATTATATCACCAATATCTACCCAAAATTGAACTATAACCGGACATGACCACCACATATGACCCAGTTTCCCCCTTTGCCCACAACCTCTCCAGCACACCTGAGATTGGTTGAGACCAAAATGAGCTAACTGCGCCGGACATTTGTACCATCTTAAGTGCAATTTTTTTTTAATGTTCCAGGTGATTTAGGCAAGATAATACGTTTTGCACTTCTCTACAACCATGTCTCCAGGATATGCCTAGCTCCCCCTCCCATCGAATCATATATGGTAATTTAGTATTAACAGCTGCGGTATTCAAAGCACTATATAGGATGGAAATTCTCCTAGATCTCGACTCTGGTCTTAGGATATACCCATTAGCCCTGTGGTCCAAGGGAGTCTTAAAAAATGACATCTCTGGTGATGTGTGGATCAGATGCTTAATTTGCAAATACTGGCAAACTATGAGTTGTAGATCAGGATGTTTTGAGGACAGATGGTCAAAGGGGAGGAGGTTCAGAGCACCATCCAAGTTCTGAAGCGTTTCAACCCCTGCATTGATCCAGTTGTGCAGACCAATGTAAGGGATATGCTGCTCAAGAGCTTTCAAAGACACATCGGTGAAGGGGATTTTTAATAGCTTCGAGGATATTTGTCCCCAATAGTCTATAGTAATCGCAATCGTCGGTAGGGGTAGGGTAAACAAAGTTTTCTTAATCGTCTCACTTTCTAGAGTAAGACTGGTTGAGCCCCTACAAGCATAAAATGCTTCAATCTGTAGCCACTTATGAGCATTATCCATTAACCACCAGTCTCCCACGCCAACAAGGAGTGCCGCCCTATGGTTTGCAAGCAAGTTAGGGACTCCCATTCCTCCTGCATCATATGAGTAATACATCAACTTTCTAGCCACCTTCGGTCTTTTATGAGCCCAAATAAAATGATTAGCCATTTTTAGAAGAGACGAGAGAAATCTAATAGGAACTTTGACTGGAATACACATAAAATAATATAAAATCTTAGAGAGCACCATTATTTTAAAAATATTGATCCTGGCTATTCAGGACGCTGGAATAGAATGAAATTTGTCTAATTCTAACTTGGTCTCTTTCAGGAGGTTGGAGAAGTTTCTCTCTATAAGCTGTTTAGAGTGTGTAAGAACTATACCTAAATATGGGATTCCTTCATCTACCTATTTAAAAGGGTATTTACATTCCAATAATCCTCGAATCATAGACGGAACCAAAACAGGAAAAAATAATGATTTAGTGGCATTAAGTTTATAGTGCGATACTTTAGCGAATTCCTCTAACGTGGTGACAATGGCAGGAAAGGATGATTCTATATCGGTGCATAAGATAATTACATCATCTGCGTACAGTCCAATTTTATGAATTACCAGCCCAACTTTAACGCCCACTATATTCGGAGAAACTCGTACTTTTTCAGCTAATGGCTCCATGCACAAAGCGAAGATGATGGGAGACAAGGGGCAGCCCTGACATGTTCCGTTAGTTATTGCAAATGAGTTTGACAAAAATCCCGACAACAATACTCTAGCATTGGAATACATGGCACAGATCGCATACAATATAGGGCCCACCAAGCCAACTTCGTCAAAATACTCCGAAGATATCCCCAGTGCACCCTGTCAAAGGCTTTTTCAAAATACAATGACAGGAATGCACTGGAGAGACCACAGAGCTCCGCCAGTTTGATTAAGTTAATCATTCTGCGTGACCCATCTTTTGTTTCTTGACCCACCACAAAACCAACCTGATCCGGGGAAATTAATGTGGGAATAATGTGATGTAATCTTAAAGCTAATATTTTAGAGAAAATTTTTACATCGCGATTTAGAAGTGCAGTAGGCCTAAAGTTGCTAGGACACGTTGGCGATTTCCCTGGTTTTGGCAGAGTAGAGATCGTAGCTTCTAAGTTAGTTTTAGATATAGACTCCTTATCCTGCCATAATATATACAAATGAAGAAAAAAGGGGGTTAGAATCTTCTGGAAGTGACCATAGTACTCATTTGGTAACCCATCCGGACCCTGGGCCTTATGTCCTTTGGTGGACCCAATAGTAGTCCAAATTTCCTCTTTAGTAAAGGGCGCATTAAGGAAATTCAATTGTTCCTGGGAAACCTTTGGTAAGTTAATGCTCTACAAGTACTGCTCAATCGCCACTGGAGAGGGCTGGGGCATATCAGGATCTTCCCCTAAATTATAAACTTGAGTATAATATCTAGCAAACTCATTCACAATCTCCATTGGGTTTCTGATATGTTTCTCCTGGGGTCCTTCAAATGATCAATCTTGGATCTTACCTCTCTTTTCTTGACCCTATGGGCAAAAACAGCACTGGCTCTGTCCCCAGTTGCGCAGAATTTTGATTTAAGTTTTTTAAGGTTATGTTCATACACCGACAGGAGATTCACTCTCAATTTAAATCTAGTGTTGTAAATCTCTTCTGACAATGCCTGAGATGGGGATGATTTATTTAGAGAGTCTAATTGCTTGACACGGGAAATGAGGCTGTCTCTATATTTTACTTTGTTGCGCTTCAAATAGGATGCTTGCTGCAAAAACATGCCCTGATGAAGTGAGCTGGGACTGGCTCAGGAAACGCATTGGAAATAGACATCTTGAATTCTACCACAGCAGCGCAGTCTCTTTTTGCACTACCAGCCTTCTCTTTGTACCAAGTCCTTGGACCTCGTGCAGACTGCTGCAGCTCTTTTATGCGATTATAGGTGTTGTGACTCTCACAACCCTATCAGGTGAGCATAACATTTGCTGCGCACTCATCTACTTTCCATACAGACCTACGCATTGGAAGCGCCCTGTCTCCCCCTTTTACTTATAAAGATGAGAGAGGCCTGTAACTGACATCATAGGTAGACCACAACTAATGTGAGTCAAAATGAGAAAACGAATCCAGAAAATTACCTTGTCTGATTTGGAAAGATTTATTTTTCAAATCATGGTGCAAAATAAGTATTTGGTCACCTAAAAACATGCAAGATTTCTGGCTTTCACAGACCTGTAGCTTCTTAAGAGGCTCCTCTGTCCACCACTCATTACCTGTAGCAATTTTGTATTACATCATGAGTATCCAAATTTTATCCCTGAATGTACGGGGACTGATCTATGTTATGGAGGGAAGTGCGGAAGTCACGGGCCGAAATTATCTGTTTAAAGAAGAAGCATTTGTTGGAGGCGGATAATTGCAGGATACATCATCCGCAATTTCTTCATACATTCTTTGCTAACAATATGAGTAAAAAAGCAGAAGTTTGTATAATGATCAAAAATATGGTTGCTTTTAAAAATCTCCATATGCATGCAGACCCAGAGGGCAGATTTTTTAAATTAATTTGCTCCTTAAATGGAGAGGTATACACTCTGGTAGTATTACAGTGGGGAAAATGAGTATTTAGTCAGCCACCAATTGTGCAAGTTCTCCCACTTAAAAAGATGAGAGAGTGGCCTGTCATAACACATGCATAGAGAGCCTGTTTGTTGGGCTCTCCATGCATGTGTTTTGACAATACATGGAGAGACACATACAGCTGTGGCACTGGACAGCTGGTCAGCAGGAGCGATCCAGGTAGCCGGGTTCTATCTGCAGCATATTCGGTAAGCGCTATAGCTTACTGAATAAGGAGGGACCCGATCATATTCGCTCATCTCTATTAGAGAGGTACACGTGTGGAATCAGTCAAAGGAGACAGCCTTGAAGGCAGAAATCATCCTACACAGGGTCATCATGAGAAGGCAGATATCACTTCTACTTGGATCTGAGACACTGCTGAGAGGGCACTAATGCTAAACTGCAGAAAAAAGACCCTAGACCCAAAAGACAGCTAAAGACCATTCATAGATAGTAAAGGTGGTACAAATCAATTTGTACATTCCACTCTGTCGGCCACAACAGCAGTCTGTAACTGCTGGATGGGAAAGGTGGTACTGCCTCTTACCTGGTGGCATCCACAACTCTTTTGATTACCTTGTCTGGCGCAACGTCACATGTGCATCATATCGCTCCAACATTAGCACCACTGACCAGCTAATGAAAAGAAGAGCCCGAGATACTGGCACGCAAGAGGGGGTACTCCCTATCTTTTCTAGCAACCACAGACTGTTGTGGCCAATGGAATGGCATGTGCAAATAGTTTGGTTCAAACTACAACTCTACCAGGAAATTTACTGTAGCATGACAAATTAGAAGGGATAATATCCCCAGATGTACCCATTACCAAAACATTGTTCAGAAAGGGGGAGATTAACAACTCCCTCAAACAAGTAAGTGTTAAAGGGTTTGTCTGGTCCAAATCGATAAGTCTTATGTGCGATGCTGGGATTCACTGGTTTCTGACCCGGGACCGAAGGGTATGTATGCGTTACACATACTCCCGGCCAGGGCCCCTTCTAGTAGGCATGGCCTCGCTCCATACAGTTTTATTGAGCGAGGCCGCTTCCTGTCTAGTGATTCGGCCGACTGGTGGGCATTGCTGACTAGAGGGTGCAGCCTTGCACCATATAAGTGAATGGCAGAAAAGCTGCGCTCACTGGCTGGGAGTATGTATAATGCATACATACCCTCCTGCCCCTGGTTAGAAATAGGCAAATCCTTGCAGTGCAGTGTATGCGCTGTGGTAATTCATGAGTCTGCAGTCACACAGAGTGGTTGCAGACTTATCGATTTGGACCAGGCAATCCCTTTAAGAGAGGTGATAATGCCCCCAGGATAACCATAGGAAATGTTTCAAGTCTCAGGTGGGTGTCAACAACCAGGGACAGGCTAAGCTATGGGTCAGATACCCCCTGGACAGGTCTCATAGTCACGGTTAAGGGCCAGTCCGACCAACGGGTTCTTAATCAGAATGTATTTTTAAATAACCTGCATACAATGTGAAATTTGTGTGGCAAATCTTACAATTTGTGATGTAGCCATACATAATTAAATGCAAGGTATAGCGCTGCTGAGGCACCCAATGACCAAGCTTGGCCTCAAACAGATATTAGGCTAACAATTGTTCTGCGCCACTCAACCACCACGTGCATTAGGGGTGCTGTATTAACTCTGTGGCTTCGTACATGTAGCAGGACGCTATGCATGTCTCCTGAACACATTTCTTCCTACTTGCTGGAGATGAGCGCTGGATTCAGAAGACTAATGTTCTGCAGGATTGGCAGGGAGATGAGTCTATAGCTTAAAGGGCAGATCAGCTATGTAGTGTAGTGTGGGAGGGACTGAGGAGCAATGTCTGCAAAATATGGCTGTATCTGTGGTGGCTCATAAGACATATACTGCAAGATGGGGTGTATCTGGAGAAGTTAAAGAGCATGCTATGTACCATACTGGTGTATCTAGAAGAGCTGATAGAAGCAACGTAGTGCAAAATAGACTGCATGATGGGGCTGTGCCTGGGTGTGATGAGAAGCAATGTACTGTATCTGAACAGGTTGTATCTGCGGCTGTATCTGGGTGGGCTAAGAGGAGCGATGTACTACAGAATGGGACTCTAACTGGCTGGACAAAAAGGAGCAATGTAATGCAGGATGTGGCTCAGTGGTTTAACTATGTCTGATGAGCCCTGGTTCAAAACTTAGACCTGGGGCCCCACCTGCATGTTGCTCATATGTATGGGACCTTGTAGCTTTCTAGATCTTATAAAGACATACATGTTCGCCCTTCATGTAATAATGTCCCCCATCCTGGCTCCCCTTTCTGGTATAATGTCTCCCATCCTGGTAAAATGTCCCTTATCTTGGTCTAATGTCACCATTTTGTTATAATGTCGTCCACCCTGGTATAATGTACCCATTCTGTTATAATGAGCAGTACAGTGGCACAGTCATTAGCACTGTAGCCTTGAAACACCAGGGTCCTAGGTCCAAATCCCACCAAAAGCTACATCAGCAAAGAGTTTGCATGTTCTCCCTTTGTCTGTGCTGGCTTCCTCCAGATTCACTGGTTTCCTCCCACACTCCAAAAACATACTGATAGGGAATCTAGATTGTGAGCCCCAATATGGAAAGTGCTTATAATTTCTGTAAAATACTTTTGGAATTAATGGCGCTATATAAAAGTGAGTAAAATAAATAAATAATGTCCCCATTCTGTTACATTGTCCTTATTCTATTATAATGTCCCCATCCTGGTATAATGTCTTCTATCGTGGTATAATATCCCCCATCCTGGTGTAACGCCCCCCCATCCTCGGCCCCTTTTGCTGTTCTCTGTAGCCAGAACAGGAGCTGGCAGCGGATTTTAACATGTTGGAAAAGGCAGCACATGACGTCACTGCCATGCACTGCATGTCACTGGCAAGCCAACGTCCGCTGCCAGCCTCCAATTGGACGGCAGCATGTATTGCAACACAGGGAGCTGGCGGATCTTTGTACCTAAATACATTTCACCTGAATGTGCGTCCGTGGATACACATCGAAGCGAAATTGGCTTGGGCGGGCCTCCCCCCGCACAGGCCCGGTCATTATGACCCTGATGGAGCTGTATCTGGAAGGCTAAGGAGCGATGTACTCCAGTATGGAGCTGAGGAGTGATGAGCTGCAAGATGGGGCAGAATCTAAAGGGGCTGAGGAACAATTTACTGCAAGATTGGGCAGTGCATAGAAGGACTTAGAGAAGTCATGTACTGCAAAATAGAGTTGTGCATAAAGAGGCATAGAGGAGTGATGTACTGTAGAATGGGGATCTGTATAGAAGGGCTGAGAAAACTGATGTGCTTCAGAATGGGGCTCTAAATAGAAGTGGCTGAAAGGAGTGATGTTCTGTATGACGGTGCTGTATGTAGAGGGGCTGAGATGAGTGATATACTGCAGGAGTGAGGCTGTAAATAGTGGGACCAAAAGGATGCTATTGCACATAGAGGTGCTGAGGAACAATGTACTGCAAGATGGTATTGTACAAAGTGGAGACTGAGAGAAATAAATCATCTCTGGCTGCATCAGAGTCTGTAAGATGCTTCTTCACCCTACTTGCAGGAGTGAAATGCTTTTGGGATGGGATACACAATTGCTCATGACTGGCTGGGACATCAGGTAAGAATAATCACTCATAAAGTAGTACTTTCAACTGTTGGACCACTGGTGATCCCAAGAGCGTATCTATGAATGCTCGGATGCCCCTCCATTCATTCTCTATGGAACTAACTGAAATAGCTATTCTGGAAAAAAGAATCAGTCATTACCCTGTTAGACCACAGGTGAGTTCATCCAAATACAAGATGAAGGGTTTACCCCTTACGCGAGAAGGTTGGAAAATGACTTTTTGATGGCGTGGTTCAACAAGATTTAACACAAAATGGACAGAAACTGGCAATCTAGCCATTGCACTGGAAGGCCAGTGAGAGAAGAGAAAGGAAGTCCTGTGAGGCGACTGTAGAAAGAAGTCAGGCAATGGTAGGCTGATTAGAGTGAATTGTAGAATGCCTAGCTGTCCAGACAGCAGTGTCTCAAGCATTACTATGCAATGGGCTCACACAAAAACTTACTTAAATTGGATAGATGATCTCTTGGTGAAAGAGATGATTTTTTACACAGTTTATCTGGACACAGGCTAAGTTAACAAGTTTACTGTTGTTGTAGGCACTGTGTGGATAACAAATGACCATCTATATCCCTATCTGCATCCAATCTGGCACAATGATGTGAATAGTGATTTGGATTTTCTTTATGACAACAATGAAGCTGACAGAAATCAGAGCGGCCAATATGTGCTCATCACAGCATATTTTACATGTTCTTCCGTTTACAAATACAGTATATGCATGTGTAATACACATAAGTGATGCGCCTAGAGTATCCACATCCATCTAACAAATAAATCACCTAAAATATCATCCTAATAACCCAGTATCACCCAACTGTGGCAATACTAGCCCCTGTAACGTTTTATAAACATTCACGCCACTTTTCTGATTTTTGAATGACCTGAACATTAGAAAACAATGCTGGCAGGAGAAATCATTAGAAGGCTGTAGGTAACATGGCATGTTGCTTGCTAATTTGGCAGAAAAATTAAATGTAGCAGAAAGCATGGAATGCAAACAATCTCTACACATTATTTACCTTCTCGCCCTGCAACCTATTTGGTTACGATTTGTACAAAGGCAAGTAATAGAAAATGTAGCTGCTGGAGAAAAGCACTTTTATGTCTTGCTGCATATCATGACAGGTTCTGACAGACTACGGCATCACATTGTGAAATGATAGGTCTCACTCCACATTTTTCTGAAAGCATCTTTATTTTCTTGTGACACTAAAAACCTCAAGTGCATTACAGAGAGAGTGAGAAGATTATATTAGTGTATTCTATTGGCAGGGCTGTATAACAGGCTATCTGCAACTCAAAAATAAACAAGTGAGAAGACGAGAAAATAAAACCTACAACACCATCATTGTGTACTTTTATTCCTGCGTTCCTCTGTTTATGGTAGAAATGTCATCGGGTCTCTGGCTACATTTATTTGCTTTACTATAGAATACATTATGTACTAGGAAGAAAGCAACAAACTGCTCCTAGGGAGCCATTCAGGCAATATTCTGCCCTCCCAGGTAGGCAGCTGCTTCACGAGTCAGAGACATCCAGGGATAGTGTAATGGTCAATGTGTGACTGGACACACCACCTCCAGCAGGGAGAATTTATGTGACACACGCGACCCTGGATACACCGCCTCCAGTAAGGCGAATTTAAATAATAAGACGTGCAGCCGGATACACTGCCTCCAGCAGGCGAATTTCAGAAATACACGTGAAACTGGACACACCGCCTCCAGCAGGGCGAATTTAAATAATAAGGGGAAACACCAGGGAAACAATTACAATGGTGGGCCCTGCGATAGGGAACCGGGATGTGGAGACCTCCTGCACTCCCCTGAGTCAGTGTCTCTACACTCCTACCGATCCCTAGGCCGGTTCCGCACCGGGCGCCGCTCAGGATACCTTTAAACCCTAGCTCGCCCTGCACCTACCCCTTTCTAGTGAAATGGCCGGTGCAGAGACTAATCCCACCACTGCACTGAAACACACATAAAGGAAAGGCACATACAGGGAAACCACCAGAATGCAGCTTTCCTCCTGAATAGCTGCCACCAAGCCCTGTCAGAGCTGCAAGGAAATCCCCTCTGACTCCATTCACACCAGGGCTCTGACCGTGCTGCAAGGAACTCTCTCCAGCTCCTTTCTCCACCAAGGAAGGTTGAAATGAACACTATCACCAACCCCAGTGAGAGCACATGACACACCTTTATAATTAAGCCAGAGGAATCACACCTGTTAGAGATTCCTGTGTAATAACACTAACTACCACCGGGGGCAAACTAGAACAAAAGACACCACTGTGTAATAATCCTAATGGCCACCGGGGGGCAAAACCAAAACCTAAGCACACAGCTTAAGGAACAAAAAGGTTACATGTGCTTTTAACTGTCATCATCCACTTCTTCACTTCCACTGGATGTTTTTTGGTGGCCACCCATACACGCTCGTTCACACACAGGTCTGGACCTGAACGTTTATTGCCACTCATTCGTTTGTCACCATTAGGTAAACTCTTTCTGAGATTGACAACAGAGGCGTCCGCCTGTGCCACCACACTCACACCCCCGCAACTCCCCACGGGGTACACCACCCTCCAACCCCTTCCACCACGAGGTCTGCGCTCCCAGGGTTGGCTAATGGCGAGGGTTGAGACTTGCCCTTACTCTCCTGCAGCACATCTGCTGCTCTCACTCGAGAGAAAGGGGTCCGTTGAAGAGAGACGGCAGAGACAGTAGTCCCTAGGCAGCAGCCCTCACACGACTGCCCCCAGCTGACCACTTCCCTCGCCCGCCAATCTATTACAGGATTGTGTTTTTTCAGCCAAGGGAAGCCTAAAACGATAGGTACTGGCATTCCTTCGAAGACGTAGCATGACAAGGACTCCTCATGATGTCCTATACGTAGACAGATATTTTCTACGACTTGGGTCAAGCTCCCCTGGCTCAGTGGAACAGAGTTTATGGCCTGGACGCTTATAGGTTGGGCAAGCGTCCTACACCTCAGGCCATGAGACTGGACAAAGCGAGCATCCACCAGACTGACTCCTGCTCAGCTGTCCACAAGCACTGGTATCACCTCCGATACGCCGCCAGCCAACACCTCTGCTGACATAGTGTTAGCGTGGGTGGTCAGGAGCGGGAGCTCCGAGAGTGGACCCTCTGGGCCGTGGCACCGAGGGACCCCGGGCGAGCTGCCAGGTGGAACCGACCCCTATACAGGGACCGTTAGGAGCAGGCCCAGGGGTTCGAGTACCACGGTAGCCGGTACCGAGAGGGGCGGCTCAGGATGGACCGGAGTAAGACTGAGACTGAAGTAGGACGGCAGGAGCACTGAAGACAGGACTGGAGTAGGACGGCAGGAACACTGGAGACAGGACTGGAGTAGGACGGCAGGAACACTGAAGGCAGGACTGGAGTAGGACGGCAGGAACACAAGGCAGGACTGGAGTAGGACGACAGGAACACTGAAGGCAGGACTGGAGTAGGTAACCAGGAACACGGGTAACAGGACTGAGAAGCTGCTGTGAGGAGCAGCCGAGACAGGAACTGCAGGAGCAGAGTGTGCACGATGGAGCGAGGCCAGAGTGTCAGGAAACACAACGATCAGGCGCCTCCCTCAGGGGGAAGCGGCCTGATATGGCCCCGTCTGGTCAGCCATTGGTCCAAAGGTGCTTCCGGGTCAGGGCACAGCCGGAGCATAAGGAGCAGGAAGGAGGCGCGGCCGCGGCCTATGGCGCATGCGCATAGCATGCAGGGAAGGCATCGGTCGCGGGCCTGTCTCAGGTGACCGCCGCGGCCGTCGGGTGGAGAGAGGCTGCGGCGTGGGAGCGGAGGGCGACTGCGGCGTGGGAGCGGAGGCCGGGTAAGTATGGCGGAGCGGTGTAACAGTACCCCCTCCCCTAAGCCGCCCCCCCCGGAGATTAACAAGAAACCTCTTGAGGATACGGGGAGCATTAATATTCTCCCGAGGCTCCCAGGATCTCTCCTCAGGACCAAAGCCCTTCCAATCAACGAGAAAGAAAGTCCTACCTCTAACCCTTTTCACAGCGAGGATGTCCTGCACTTCAAAAACGTTGTCGGCACCCACCGGCTGAGGACCAAGATCAAGCGAGGAATGGAAACGATTCAGCACCACAGGCTTGAGGAGAGAGACGTGAAAGGTGTTCGGGATCCGGAGCGAAGCAGGCAACCTCAGTTTGTAGGCAACTTCGTTAATACGTCCCAGAATTTCAAACGGACCGATGTAGCGTGGACCCAACTTGTAGGAGGGCAGTTTTAGTCGGACGAATTTGGAGGAGAGCCAGACCTTGTCGCCAACACGATACGGAGGAGAATCCAACCTCTTTTTGTCTGCATAGTTCTTCATCTGATCAGCGGATCTCTTGAGTGATGTGTTGGTCTCAGCCCAAATCTTAGAAAATTCCAAGGACAAGGCATTGGCCGCGGGTACCTCAGAGGCAGGGGTTATCGGAAGAGGGACACCAGGATGTCTGCCAAAAACAATGAAAAACGGAGACTTGGCCGAAGACTCACCAGCATGGTTGTTATAAGCGAACTCTGCCCAGGGAAGTAAGTTGACCCAATCGTTCTGGTGGGCGTTAGAGAAGTGGCGTAAGTATCCCGTAAGTGTCTGGTTGGTACGCTCTACTTGTCCGTTGGACTGTGGATGGTAGGCCGAGGAGAAGTCGAGGGAAACGTTCATAAGCTTACAAAGCGAACGCCAGAACTTGGAGGTAAACTGAACCCCTCGGTCAGACACAATGCGTCGAGGTAGTCCATGAAGCCTGAAGACTTGATGAATGAAGATCTCGGCCAGCTCTGGCGCTGAGGGAAGACCGGGCAGAGGGATGAAGTGAGCCATCTTGGAAAAACGATCCACCACCACCAGAATGACTGAGCAGCCCGCAGAGCAGGGTAGGTCGGTGATGAAATCCATGGCGATGTTCTCCCAAGGAACCGTTGGGACAGGCAACGGAAGCAACAAGCCAGACGGAGATCTCCGTGGCACCTTGTTCTTTGCACAGGATGGACAAGAAGCCACAAAGTCGAGTACATCTTGGCGAAGTGAGGGCCACCAGTAGTGACGTTTGATAAGGTCAAGGGTCTTCTTAGTTCCGGCATGGCCGGCCAGTTTGGAGGAGTGCCCCCATAGAAGAACCTTTTGCTTGAGATTCTCTGGCACAAGCGTCTTGCCAGGCGGAGGAGTAAGCCAGTTCACTGGAGCCACGGTGATGATCCTAGTGGGATCAATGATATGTGACGGTTCCTCCGTGGATTCGTGTGGTTGGAAGACCCTGGACAGGGCGTCGGCTTTGGAATTCTTGTTGCCGGGACGGAATCGGAGCTCGAAATTAAATCGGGCAAAAAATAAAGACCATCTGGCCTGGCGAGGGTTTAGTCTCTGGGCAGACTGGAGATAGGCCAGATTCTTGTGGTCCGAGAAGATGACAAAAGGATGGACAGCTCCTTCCAGGAGGTGGCGCCATTCCTCCAAGGCCAACTTGATGCCCAAAAGTTCCCGGTCACCGATCGAGTAGTTACACTCGGATGGAGAAAAGGCCTTCGAGAAGAAGCCACAAGGGTGTAGGCGACCGGAGGCGGTTCTCTGGGACAGCACCGCCCCGGCACCAGTCGAGGAAGCGTCCACCTCGAGTACAAAAGGTCGATCGCTCTCAGGGCGATGCAGGACCGGAGCCGTGGAGAAAGCCCGTTTTAGGGACAGAAAGGCCTCCTCTGCCTCAGGAGACCAATCCTTGGAAGTAGACCCTTTACGGGTGAGCACAGAAATGGGTCTTGTGATCGCGGAGAAGTGGGAGACAAATTGCCGGTAATAGTTGGCGAACCCGAGGAATCGTTGTATCGCCTTTAATCCGACGGGGCGAGGCCATTTGAGGATGGCAGACAACTTCTCGGGATCCATCCTTAGACCAGCGTCGGAGATAATGTATCCCAGAAATGGCAGAGAGGTCTGTTCGAAGAGACATTTCTCGATCTTTGCATACAGACGGTTCTCCCGAAGACGCTGAAGCACCAGGCGGACACTCTTTCTGTGGGACGAGAGGTCCGGCGAGAAGACGAGGATGTCGTCTAAGTACACAACCACACAGGAGTACAAGAGATCCCGGAAGATCTCGTTGACGAACTCTTGAAAGACTGCAGGAGCATTGCAAAGACCGAAGGGCATGACCAGGTACTCGTAATGGCCATCTCGAGTGTTGAAAGCGGTCTTCCACTCGTCACCTGCGCGGATACGGACCAGATTGTAGGCTCCTCTGAGGTCCAGCTTGGTAAAGACCCGAGCCCCTCTGAGACGGTCAAACAGTTCCGGAATGAGTGGAAGAGGGTACCTGTTCTTGATGGTAATCTCATTCAAGCCCCTATAGTCAATGCATGGCCGTAGAGTCCCGTCCTTCTTTTTGACGAAGAAGAACCCAGCTCCCGCGGGCGAAGAGGATTTCCGTATAAAGCCTTTGGCGAGGTTCTCTCGGACGTACTCGGACATGGCGGTGGTCTCCGCGGGAGACAGAGGGTAGATTCTGCCCCTTGGGGGGGTTGAACCAGAAACAAGTTCAATTGGGCAGTCAAACGGCCGGTGTGGAGGGAGGACCTCCGCTTCCTTCTTATCAAAAACATCGGCGTAGGAGCTGTAAGCTGGAGGAAGACCCGGGAGGTCTGGAGGTGACTGTGGAGCGGCCGCCAGGCGAACAGGAGTCAGACAGCGAGCTTGGCACGGGTGCCCCCAGCGGAGTATCTCCCCAGAAGACCAGTCGAGAACAGGCTGATGAGTCCTTAACCATGGAAGACCGAGTAGAATGGCGTGAGAGAGCTTAGGTAAAACGTAAAAGGCTATCTTCTCTCGATGTAAGGCTCCGATTTGCAATTCCACCTCTTCAGTGACCAAGGTGACGGTCACCTGTAGCGGTTTGCCATCCACGGTGGCAATCTGAATTGGGTTAGATAGAGTGACTACAGGAATTTGGTATTTGTCTACCTCTTCCGGCCGAATGAAGTTACCCGCTGAGCCCGAATCCACGTAGGCCACCTCGGAACCACGCCTCCCTCCTGAAACCAAAAGCACAGAAACCGTAAGGGGTTGAGAGGAATCATCATCATCACCTAGGAAGGCCTCTCTTACCTGACCTAGGTGGAGTCGTTTCCTTGTCTCTTAGGACAGGTGCGGATATAGTGTGACGAATGACCGCAATAGAGGCACAGACCTTGTGCCCGTCTCTCTCTCTGACGTAACTCGGCCAACCTGAGATGATCTATCTGCATGGGCTCACCCGAAGAGAGGGAAGAAGATCCGACTGAACGTGAGCTGGCCGACTGAGTGAAAGGAGAAACTGACCTGGAGGAGCGCCTGTCTCTCACTGACTCCCGAGCGCGCTCCAGGAAGCGCAGGTCAATGTGGGTAGCCAGCGAGATAAGTTCCTCTAAGGTGGACGGGGTATCTCGACCAGCGAGTTCATCCTTTATTTTACTAGAAAGACCGCGCCAGAATGCCCCCACCAAAGCTGCGTTATTCCAGCCGAGCTCAGAGGAAATAGTGCGAAAGCGAATAGCGTACTGTCCGACCGTGAGAGAGCCCTGGTGTAAGTTAAAGAGTGACTCAGTGAGAGAGGCTAACCGGCCCGGCTCATCGAAAACCTTACGAAACGTATCCAGGAAAACCGGGAGACTCGAAACGACCGGGTCGTCACGTTCCCAGAGCGGGTTTACCCAAGAAAGGGCCTCTCCCTCCAGATGGGACATGATGAAGGCCACTTTGGCCCGGTCCGAGGGATATTGCTGCGGCAGCCATTCAAAGTGGAGACTACACTGATTTAAGAACCCCCTACAGAGCTTGGGATCCCCGGTGAAACGAGGCGGCTTGGCGAGGCGGGGTGTCGGAGGAGCAGCAGACGCAGGGGGAGGAGTCGGCACTGCAGCGGCAGCCTGGAGGGCCGACAAGCGACTATCAAAGGAGGCCATGTAGGACAAAATGTGGGTTTGAGTATCTTGCTGCTGACCCAGCTCCTGTTGGAGACTGGCCAGCTGAGTGGTATTTCCAGGATCGGCCACCTGTAAGGCCGACAAACGGGTGTCCATCGACTTCATGATTGACATAATGCGCCCCTGATTCTCCCGTAGGAATAGCAACTCTTTCTGGGTAGCAGCCGTAGTACCGGCGGAGTCCATGGCCTGATCGTACTGTTAGCGTGGGTGGTCAGGAGCGGGAGCTCCGAGAGTGGACCCTCTGGGCCGTGGCACCGAGGGACCCCGGGCGAGCTGCCAGGTGGAACCGACCCCTATACAGGGACCGTTAGGAGCAGGCCCAGGGGTTCGAGTACCACGGTAGCCGGTACCGAGAGGGGCGGCTCAGGATGGACCGGAGTAAGACTGAGACTGAAGTAGGATGGCAGGAGCACTGAAGACAGGACTGGAGTAGGACGGCAGGAACACTGGAGACAGGACTGGAGTAGGACGGCAGGAACACTGAAGGCAGGACTGGAGTAGGACGGCAGGAACACAAGGCAGGACTGGAGTAGGACGACAGGAACACTGAAGGCAGGACTGGAGTAGGTAACCAGGAACACGGGTAACAGGACTGAGAAGCTGCTGTGAGGAGCAGCCGAGACAGGAACTGCAGGAGCAGAGTGTGCACGATGGAGCGAGGCCAGAGTGTCAGGAAACACAACGATCAGGCGCCTCCCTCAGGGGGAAGCGGCCTGATATGGCCCCGTCTGGTCAGCCATTGGTCCAAAGGTGCTTCCGGGTCAGGGCACAGCCGGAGCATAAGGAGCAGGAAGGAGGCGCGGCCGCGGCCTATGGCGCATGCGCATAGCATGCAGGGAAGGCATCGGTCGCGGGCCTGTCTCAGGTGACCGCCGCGGCCGTCGGGTGGAGAGAGGCTGCGGCGTGGGAGCGGAGGGCGACTGCGGCGTGGGAGCGGAGGCCGGGTAAGTATGGCGGAGCGGTGTAACACATAGTACCTTGGGAGGGCAAAATGGAGGAAATATACACTCCCTGGTCGCCTCCCTCTAAGCGATCAGGGGAATGCGGCTTCACAGATGGCACAGATAATAATTTGGCGCGAGTTGGGCAAGCCTTCAGGACATGACCAGTCTGCCCACAGTAAAAACATGCCAACACCACTCCCCAAACCGTAGGCAGCTCCGTACACAAACTAGCTCCTCCTACTTGCATGGGTTTGTCTGGGGACTTGGCACGTACTGGGCAGGCTCCCATGAAATGGCCCGGCTTCCCACAGGAAAAGCATACCCCCCCACCATGACGAGCCGCAGACACCCTTTTTTTGTACCAACAACACCGGTGTCATGGTTAGGACATGGTTAATGTCCTGTTCTCACAGGGTTAACTTTTGCCGGCCTCTCTTTGGATCTGGGAGGGGTATTTATACTCATTCCAGACTAGCATCCTCTGTCAGCTATACTGTTATTCTGGCTGTGTGTCTGACCGACCCCCCTGGTGTGCGTGTACTGCATTGCTTGTTTGATTCCCGTGTATGACCCGGCCTGTCCCCTCACTCTGAACTCCGTCTCACGTTTTAGGTACTATTGTCTTCTCTGGTTCTGACCTCCTGGCTTGGCTATTGTTACTCCGCTACCGTTTGCCCCTATTGTACCGTCTATTGCCCGTTCTGGTTCTCTGATCTATTGCTACGTCCTGACTATCCGCCCTGTCTAACCCTTTGGTACTGTCCTGCTATCTCGTGCATTGACCCTGGCTTGATCTGGTTTCCGCCCCTGTCTATGCCCCTTGGTAATTTGTCCCGTAGTTACTTTTCTAGGAGTTTCCCTGCAGCTCCTAACTCTGTGGAGCTTAGGCCATGTCCCCAGCAGTCACATGCTTCAGGTTCTGATAGTTTGAAGCACGCATTGTCACAGCTGCTGCCCTGCTCCACAGGTATCTTTGAGCACAGTTTTTTGCACTCAGGACATGCGCACTGGCTCAGTGAGCGAGTGTAGTGCGGTGTTCCTGACAACCGGGCTGTCTGGGTTCCTCCGTCCGCACTGGTGGGTCCTCCTCCCTAGCGAGGACAACAGGGGGCACATTTTGTGTATGTCTCTCCCTAAGGCATCTATCCACCCGGATGGCAAGGGACATGGCGGCCTCCAATGACCTGGGGGCGGCGTACTGCACCAGAGTATCCTGCAACTTTGGAGACAGACCCTGCACAAATTGACTCCCAAGTGCAGGGTCATTCCACTGAGTGTCAGTGGCACACCTCCTAAACTCTGAGCAGTACTCCTCAGCAACCCGGGCTCCCTGTTTACACCTAAGGAGACGAGATTCCGACAGGGTGACGCCATCAGGATCCCCATACACTAGCGCCAAAGCCGCAAAAAACTCGTCCACGGACTCTAATGATGGTGAATCGTCCAGCAGGGAGAAGGCCCAGGATTGGGGTTCCCCCTTAAGAAGGGACATAATGATTCTCACCCGTTGCTCTTCATTCCCTGATGAACGAAGACGCAGCCTGAAATATAATTTGTTGGCTTGCTGGAATGCCAAGAATTGATCTCTCCCTCCAGAAAACCTGTCAGGAAGGGATATCTTGGGTTTTGGCTGAGCCTGTGCCTGAACCAGACCCCCAAAACCCACCAACAGTTGCAGCTGCTGCACCAACTCACCGCACAGCCCCCTAATCTCCTCAGTAAAGATTTGCAGCATTTGGGCAAAGGTCTGCCTTGGGGCCATGACTCAGCAGAAAAAAAAGTTTGGTTGGTGATAATGTAATGGTCAACGTGTGACTGGACACACCACCTCCAGCAGGGCGAATTTATGTGACACACGCGACCCAGGATACACCGCCTCCAGTAGGGCGAATTTAAATAATAAGACGTGCAGCCGGATACACCGCCTCAGCAGGCGAATTTCAGAAATACACGTGAAATTGGACACACCGCCTCCAGCAGGGCGAATTTATGTGACACACGCGACCCTGGATACACCGCCTCCAGTAGGACGAATTTAAATAATAAGACGTGCAGCCGGATACACCGCCTCCAGCAGGCGAATTTCAGAAATACACGTGAAATTGGACACACCGCCTCCAGCAGGGCGAATTTAAATAATAAGGGGAGACACCAGGGAAACAATTACAATGGTGGGCCCTGCGATAGGGAACGGGGACGTGGAGACCTCCTGCACTCCCCTGAGTCAGTGCTTCTACACTCCTACCGATCCCTAGGCCGGTTCCGCACCGGGCGCCACTCAGGATACCTTTAAACCCTAGCTTGCCCTGCACCTACCCCTTTCTAGTGAAATGGCCGGTGCAGAGACTAATCCCACCACTGCACTGAAACACACATAAAGGAAAGGCACATACAGGGAAACACCACTTAGCTTTGCTTTGTTGCTCTTGCTCCCAGCAACAGAGTCCACCACCAGAATGCAGCTTTCCTCCTGAATAGCTGCCACCAAGCCCTATCAGAGCTGCAAGGAATCCCCTCTGACTCCTTTCGTACCAGGGCTCTGACCGTGCTGCAAGGAACTCTCTCCAGATCCTTTCTCCACCAAGAAAGGTTGAAATGAACACTATCACCAACCCCAGTGAGAGCACATGACACACCTTTATAATTAAGCCAGAGGAATCACACCTGTTAGAGATTCCCGTGTAATAACGCTAACCACCACCGGGGGCAAACTAGAACAAAAGACACCACTGTGTAATAATCCTAATGGCCACCGGGGGGCAAAACCAAAACCTAAGCACACAGCTTAAGGAAAAAAAAAGGTTACATGTGCTTTTAACTGTCATCATCCAACCTGGATCATGACAGATATTGTCAGGAGGTTCTCAATCTTAGGAGAAAGTCTAACATTAATTATACGTATAATGGAGTGCTAACGTTAAAACGTTCTCTCTTGGGTCTTCAAATATACCTAAACTGGAGCATTGTTTTATATTCGCTATGCTCTTAAAGGGAATCTGTCACCTATTTTTTGGCATATAAGCTGCCGGCACCGCCATCAGGGGCTTATCTACAGCATTCTGTAATGCTGTAGATAAGTCCCCGATGTAACCTGAAATTGAAGAAAAACGAGTTATATTATACTCACCCAGGGGCAGTCCGGGTCCGGTCCGGGTCCGATGGGTGTCGTGGTCTGGTCCGGCACCTCCCATCTACTAGCAATGATGTCCTCTTATTTGTTTTCCGTCGCAGCTCCGGCGCAGGCGTACTGCTCTGCCCTGTTGAGGACAGAGCAGAGTACTGCAGTGCGCAGACGCCGGACCAAGTCAGAGAGGTCCGGCACCAGCGCACTGCAGTTCTCTGCTCTGCCCTCAACAGGGCAGAGCAGTACGCCTGCGCCGCGATGGGAAGCAAAGAAGAGGACGTCATCGCTAGAAGATGGGAGGCGCTGAACTGGACCGCGACATCCATCGGACTCGGATCGCCCCTGGGTGAGTATAATCTAACTCATTTTTCTTCTCTTTCAGGTTTCATCAGGGACTTATCTACAGCATTACAGAATGCTGTAGATAAGCCTCTGATGGCGGTGCCGGCAGCTTATATGCCTAAAAATAGGTGACAGATTCCCTTTAAATTTAATGCCGATTGGTGAAGGTCTACCGAGTTCTGAGACCAATTGTTCAAAACAGTGTCCAAAAGTGTGCAGCTTATGAGGCCGAAGCAATCCCCTCCTGCCTTAGCGCATGCACAGAACAGTGTACAAGCTGAACGCATCTGACTCCTCAGTTGCGCCCTTCTGAGCAGTGTTTGAGAGATCGCTGGAGGTCTCAGGACCTGAGCCCCCCAATGATTGCAGAAAACGCTCCAAAGGTTATTTACACTTTAAGCAACAAGGGTTTCAATGGGACTGAGGTTCCCCCCTCACAAAAAAAAACAAAAATGCTTGTTCAGCTATTTTCATAACTCCTATAACAATTAATGGAGAAAGCCACGCATGTGTAGCAACTTCTTCAGTCACAATGGTGTGAGCCGAGGAAAAAAGGTTCCCCCTCTGGGACTATCACCTCTATCCAGACATTTATGACACAAACTGTATATATTACATGAATGTCTGAAATGAGAATAACACTTTAACTTTTTATAAATTAGTGTCCATTTACCCAAGCTAAATATCCATGTACCAAAATGATTAGACATTGTTTGCATTGCACTTCAGTACTAAATAGACCTTCAGCTTGCTGTTATCCAACAGACACACAAAAATAATGTGCACGTATTCGGAAGCACTGGATTATCTGGTATTACTGTAAGACCTCCTGTACATGTCTATTCTTTGTGTATGAATCTAGCCGCACTAAATTAATATTTAAAGGGAATCTGTCAGGTCCATTTTTGCATACACTTTTGATAATATCTTGAAATAGGGCTTGGGCAGTCCTTTCAGGATATGTAACTTTTATTGATGTACATAACCCTATTGTGTTGCTGTAAGCCCCTGAAAATGTATAGTTGCGCATCGGCTAGTCAAATGTATGTTAATGCTAAATGAATATTCACCTTTTCTCCTCACCCATAATCCTGCCCACCCCTCTGCCCCGATGTCAGTGATTCAGACAGATTACTATACGCCCGAGGATTGCATCGCAACTCTCGGACTGGCCATCTGCTGTCCTAACTTGAGAGTGATAGCTGCATAGATGCTGTCACGCTCAGGTCAGGAGAGCAGACAGTCTGAGGCATGCAATGCGATCTTTGGGCGAGTAATATGGCAGTCTGACCTCACCCAATTAATTATATCAGGGTAGAGGGGTGGATGAGATTATGGGCAGGGGAAGCGAGCTAGTGTGCATGTAATTGCGAAAACAGTATTCACCCCCTTCCCCCTATAATCCCGCCCACCCCTCTGTGCCGTGGTCACTGATTCAGTTAGAATGACAAATTACTTGCCCCGATGCAATCTACAGTCCTTCTGATCTCCTGACTTGAGCGTGACAGCATGCATTTCTGACTGAATCACTGACACTGGCATAGAGGGGTGGGCAGGATTATGGGGGGTGGAAGGGGTGAATATTCATTTAGCATAAACATACTTTGACAAGCCATCGCCCAACTGTACATTTTCAGGGGGCTTACAGCAACACAACAGGGTAATGTACATCACTAAATGTTACATACCTTGGAAGGGCTGCCCAAGCCCTATTTCAGATACTATTAGTAGGGTACGTAAAATTGACCTGGCAGACTCCCTTTAATCAAATTTGTTATAGCATGCTATCTTTCTTCTTTGACTTTATTGGGAAAACTCTGTGTTGATTGTAACTTTATTCTATACGTGCTAAACCCAAATCAACACAGGTCATCAAACGTCTGCATCAGATGCATGATGACCTGTGTTCAGTGGTTTTAGCACATATGGAATAAAGTTCCAATAAGCACGGAGATTTCTCAGAAGGACAGAGTGCTGGCTCTTCTCTTAACCCCTTCACTACCAAGGGTGGTTTGCACGTTAACTCCCGGGCCAATTTTTACAATTCTGACCACTGTCCCTTTTTGAGGTAATAACTCTGAAACGCTTCCATGGATCCCGGTGATTCTGACATTGTTTTCTCGCGACATATTGTACTTCATGTTAGTGATAAAATTTCATTCATATAACTTGCGTTTATTTGTGAGAAAAACGGAAATTTGGCGAAAATGTTGAAAATTCCGCAATTTTCCAACTTTGAATTTTTATGCCCTTAAATCACAGAGATATGGCACACAAAAAAGTTAATAAGTAACTAACATTTGCCACATGTTTACTTTACATCAGCACAATTTTGGAACCAAAATTTTTATTTTCCCAAGGGTAACAGGACCCTAAAAGTTATTGTGCAATTTGTCCTGAGTACGCTGATACCCCATATGTGGGTGTAAATGACTATTTGGGCACATGACAGAGCTCGGAAGGCAAGCAGCGCCATTTGACTTTTTTGGCTGGAATTGAGATCGGACACCATGTCGCGTTTGGAAAGCCCCTGATGTACCAAAACAGTGGAAACCCGCCACAAATGACACCATTTTGGAAACTAGACCCCCCAAGGAACTTATCTAGATGTGTGGTGAGAACTTTGAACCCCCAAGTGCTTCACAGAAGTTTATAACGCCCAGGCGTGAAAATAAAAAAATTTTTTTTTTCCACAAAAATGATATTTTTGCCCCAAAATTTTTATTTTCCTAAGGGCAACAGGAGAAATAGGACCCCAAAAGTTGTTTTGCAAATTGTCCTGAGTAGGCTGATACCCCATATGAGGGGGTAAAACACTGTTTGGGGGCATGGCAGAGCTTGGAAGGGAAGGAGCACCATTTGACTTTTTCAACGCAGAATTGGCTGGAATTGAGATCAGACGCCATGTTGCGTTTGAAGAGCACCTGATGTGCGCAAATAGTGGAAACCCCCAATTCTAACCCTAACCCAGCTCTAGCCCTAACCCTAACCCTAATGGGAAAATGGAAATAAATACATTTTTTTTATTTTATTATTTTTCCCTAACTAAGGGGGTGATAACGGGGGGTTTGATTTACTATTTATGGCGGTTTTTATGTTTGGAGGCTGTCGCACGCTAAAAGACGCTTTTTATTGTAAAAATAGTTTTTGCATCACCACATATTGAGAGCTATAATTTTTCCATATTTTGACCCACCGAGTCATATGAGGTCTTATTTTTTGCGGGACGAGTTGACGCTTTTATTGGTATCATGTTCGGGCATGTGACATTTTTTGATCGCTTTTTATTTCGGTTTTTGGGACGCAGAATTTACAAAAACCAGCGTTTCATGAATTTCTTTTGGGTGGTGCGTTTACGCCGTTCCGGGTGCGGTAAAATTTATAAGGCGGTTTTATTCTTCGGGTCAGTACGGTTACAGCGATACCTCATTTAGGTCTATTTTATGTTTTGGCGCTTTTATGCAATGAAAACAATTTTATATAAAAAATAATTATTTTTGCATCACTTTATTCTGCGAGCTATAATTTTTTTACTTTTTCGCTGATGATGCTGTATGGTGGCTCGTTTTTTGCGGGACAAGATGACGTTTTCAGCGGTACCATGGATATTTATATGCGTCTTTTTGATCGCGCGTTATTGCACTTTTTGTTCGGCAGTATGATAATAAATCATTATTTTTTGCTTCGTTTTCTATTTTTATTTTTTAAGGGGTTCGCTTAAGGGGTTAACTATTGGGACAGTTTTATAGGGCGGGTCGTTATGGACGCGGCGATACCAAATATGTGTACTTTTATTGTTTTGGGTTTTTTTTATTTCCAAAAAATGAATTTATTGGGGAATATTTTTTTTTTTTTTTAATTTATTTAGCGATTTTTTTTTAAATTATTTTTACACTTTTTTTTTTTTTTTACTTTATTACAATGTCCCAGGGGAGACATAACTGTCCTGTGACAGATCGCTGATCTGTCACATCACAGATCACTGTGACAGATCAGTGATCTGTCACAGGCACTGCACAGGCTTCCTCATGCCTGCGCTTTGCAGGCACTGAGGAAGCCAGCTTGCTGCAGGCCCCCGGAGGTCCCCGTCGCCATATTGGATCCGGGGACCTGCAGGAAAGGAGCCCCCGCAGCAGCGCTGCACATTGCGCTGCCGTGGGGGGCTCAGGGAAGCACGGAGGGAGCCCCCTCCCTGCCTATGCTTCCCTTTAACCCCCGGTACACCGCAAACGTGTTTGATCGCGGTGTGCAAGGGGTTAACGTGTCTGGGGCGGTTCGTGACCGCCCCTTACACATTGTGCCAGGTGTCAGCTATGATAATTAGCTGACACTCGGCCGCGATCAGCGGCGCTCACCACGTGGGCGCCGCTGATCGCGGTGACGTAATATTCCGTCCATGGTAATTAGGTCCATGGTCACATGGACGGAATATTACGTCAATTGTAGGTAAGGGGTTAATGGAATATAGTGACAAGCTCTGTTCAAGCTGCCAAAGACCCTGGATGAACCCATTACAGGTGTGGTGAGCTGTTGGATTTCTTTGGTTATTTAGTAAGGGCCCCCAGACATCTATGGTGCCAAATATGAGTTAAATGTAACCAAGTGGACCGGACCTATAATCATATGGGAAAGAAACATCATTGTTACAATGTACATAAAGAGGGAATAACAAATATTAAAGTAAAGTATAGAAGTTCACAATGTTACATATAAATGTAACTACAAAAACATACTTGGCTAAAACATCGGTCACGATCCAAGATTAAATAAATATTGCATTACAATCTCAATCAATTTACAACTTCTGATCTAGAAACACAACGGTACATTTATTATTCCACTGAGTCAATTTTGGGCACACTTTAAGCTACAGTTGTGGCCAAAAGTATTGACACCCCTGCAATTCTGTCAGATAATACTCAGTTTCTTCCTGAAAATGATTGCAAACACAAATTCTTTTGTATTATTATCTTCATTTAATTTGTCTTATATGAAAAAACACAAAAAGAATTGTCCAAAAGCTAAATTGGATATAATTCCACACCAAACATAACAAAGAGGGTGGACAAAAGTATTGGCACTGTTCGAAAAATCATGTGATGCTTCTCTAATTTGTGTAATTAACAGCACCTGTAACTTACCTGTTGCACCTAACAGGTGTTGGCAATAACTAAATCACACTTGCAGCCAGTTGACATGGATTAAAGTTGACTCAACCTCTGTCCTGTGTCCTTGTGTGTACCACATTGACCATGGAGAAAAGAAAGAAGACCAAAGAACTGTCTGAGGACTTGAGAAACCAAATTTTGAGGAAGCATGAGCAATCTCAAGGCTACAAGTCCATCTCCAAAGACCTGAATGTTCCTGTGTCTACCGTGCGCAGTGTCATCAAGAAGTTTAAAGCCCATGGCACTGTGGCTAACCTCCCTAGATGTGGACGGAAAAGAAAAATTGACAAGAGATTTCAACGCAAGATTGTGCGGATGTTGGATAAAGAACCTCGACTAAGATCCAAATAAGTTCAAGCTGCCCTGCAGTCTGAGGGTACAACAGTGTCAACCCGTACTATCCGTCGGCATCTGAATGAAAAGTGACTATATGGTAGGAGACCCAGGAAGACCCCACTTCTTACCCCGAGACATAAAAAAGCCAGGCTGGAGTTTGCCAAAACTTACCTGAAAAAGCCTAAAACGTTTTGGAAGAATGTTCTCTGGTCAGATGAGACAAAAGTAGAGCTTTTTGGGCAAAGGCATCAACATAGAGTTTACAGGAGAAAAAAAGAGGCATTCAAAGAAAAGAACACGGTCCCTACAGTCAAACATGGCGGAGGCTCCCTGATGTTTTGGGGTTGCTTTGCTGCCTCTGGCACTGGACTGCTTGACCGTGTGCATGGCATAATGAAGTCTGAAGACTACCAACAAATTTTGCAGCATAATGTAGGGCCCAGTGTGAGAAAGCTGGGTCTCCCTCAGAGGTCATGGGTCTTCCAGCAGGACAATGACCCAAAACACACTTCAAAAAGCACTAGAAAATGGTTTGAGAGAAAGCACTGGAGACTTCTAAGGTGGCCAGCAATGAGTCCAGACCTGAATCCCATAGAACACCTGTCGAGAGATCTAAAAATGGCAGTTTGGAGAAGGCACCCTTCAAATATCAGGGACCTGGAGCAGTTTGCCAAAGAAGAATGGTCTAAAATTCCAGTGGAGCATTGTAAGAAACTCATTGATGGTTACCGGAAGCGGTTGGTCGCAGTTATTTTGACTAAAGGTTGTGCAACCAAGTATTAGGCCGAGGGTGCCAATACTTTTGTCTCACCCATTTTTGGAGTTTTGTGTGAAATGATCAATGTTTTGCTTTTGCTTCATTCTCTTTTGTGTTTTTTCATTTAAGACAAATTAAATGAAGATAATAATACCAAAGAATTTGTGTTTGCAATCATTTTCAGGAAGAAACTGAGTATTATCTGACAGAATTGCAGGGGTGTCAATACTTTTGGCCACAACTGTAGATGTTTATTTTCACTTGCGGCAAATTTTTAATTATTTGCACCTTGTACACCTACCGTATTTTAAATGGGCATAACCTGTATCATTGTCAGAAATTTGGTACAAAAACACAGAAAACAAGGAGAACATCTTTTTCAATAAAAGTGCTCCATTAGTGATCACTGCGTACGTAATATTCAGGAGCAATTAAAAACGTTAGTGACACAAAGGTTAAAGCTGCAATTCACAAAGTCTGTTAAAAAATAATCTGGAAATATTATTTTTGATATTCTATAGATACATTTACAGTTTGAGTCCAAGGCCCCTTCTGTTTAATGTGCTTTGGTCAGTATATATTGCGCATTCTCAGACTAACAGGACGGTAATTACTTTTATGAGTAAATTGATGGAAAGACACTAAAATCATTCACGCAAGACACATACATCTGTGTGACTGTACATATTCTCAACCTCTGTGCCAACCAATTACCTGTATATCACACAAACCAGGCACAGTGCATACAGTACCAAAGCATAAAACAGCATCAAAGCTAAATTAATGCCATAAGTGGCAACAAACTGTCACTTTTAGATTTATTTATTTTATGCATTTTGGATTTTGTTTGGATCTGTCAAGTTTAACTACATTAACTACAGAGCTCATTAGGCAGGGATGGCATTCCTATGGAGGGCTACGACAATTTCCATTTCCTATCTTGTAAAAAGCAGTGGGACATTTTTGCAGTATATAATCACTAACGGTATATCATACGTTATATCCCTTTTAATTAAAATGAAACCTTTGACAATTTTCTACAAAGTAATGATCGAACTTAATTATACTTCAATAAAGTTTCTGCAATTAACCATACAACACTTTGCCAGTTGTTTCTGTTGAGGACGACCTAAAAATCTGCAAATTATACGTCTGGATAGTGTAGTGTTAATTGATTAGAATTTTTTTCTACTCAGAAACTAAAAGTAATATATTGAATATAAGATTAATGCAATGGAGGCTTTTGCTGGGAAAAGTTAATAGAGCATTTAGATAGGGGTTGTCCTGATGAAATGACTCCCTGAAAAGATATCTGTAAGCAGATTCCACCCTACAAACTTGCAGCCTTGAGGACTTTCAAAACAAGTTCAAAGCTCCTCAAGTTTCCTATGACAATCCAAGCATACTTGAAAAAATTATCTTTTATTTAACCACTAGTTTTTCTACAAATACAGCGACTACATTGCCTCTGTAGCAGCACACAAAAACAACAACGGTGCAGCGCCCACATTACTCACACAGTGCCAACCAAATACTATCATGGAGCACAACATACCTCTCCAGCAGTGCCAAACACATCCCAGTGCAGCACAAAATACCTCCCCAAACAACCACATACCACAATGCAGCACAAACACGCCAAAGAAAATACCACAGTGCGGCATAAAATACTTTCCTACTAGCAACAAGTACCGCAGTGCAGCATAAATAGAGAGACAGAACTCATTTTCCCACCCCAGCTTCTTATTCCCAGTACAATTTTGGCTGCCATACTCTTGATTTTTTTTCCTCCACCATTGGAAGGAGGAGGCTGAAGAGGAGAGCTGGTGGTGTATAGTCCCGTTCTAACTGAGGAGGCAATTGTGGCGACCCCGATGTGCTGCTGGCTGCTCTCCCACACATTCTGGCAATCTGTGATCATTTATGATGAAGTGACATTTGGCGGGCAAATGGAAAGATGCAAGCTACAACACAACATCACTTGATGCCGATTCAGCACCGCAACCTGGAACTGGGCCAATTTCAATGAGTTTTTTAAACCAGTTGGCGACCTTTTTGTTTTTCAGTGAAGTGTCGTAAGATAGGTTCAGCAACCCATTCCAAACCCCTCCGCTCTCAATTCATGTGTCCTGCATCAGACGACATCTTTTCCACTTACTTAAAAATGACAACAATTAATGGAGAGGAATATGTCCTTTAAAGAGAACATCCTCTGAATATTCCATAAATGTCTGATAGTTGTGGATCTTACACTGGGACCCACAGCTATTTCCCAAATAGGAGCTCCTAACTCGCAAACACTTCTCAATTCAAGGCAGCCATGGGAGTCAGGCCAGTAGTTTGATGGACTCATGTTCTGGAATAGGCAGGGGTTTGAGCAGTAGATATGCCACAAATGTATAAGAAGAAAATGTATATTTATGTAATTGTACAGCCCAAATAAAGCAGTCATGTAAGGAGAAGCCACTGGACACCAGGGCCGCTTTTTCTCATTTAACTCTTTTTCAAGAACCTCTCTTACTGAGGATGCATGACAGCACAGAACATAATTTTTGAGGCCGAAGCTTTCATGCTGGGCTGCATTGTACCTGATGACTAAAGGTAAGTGAATGCCTTTGTTTTGTGACATGGCACCGCCCATAGAGTAATAAAGCGAGCACGCAGGTACCTATTCCAGCATACCAAATACTTCAAAGCTGAAGCTGCTCACCTGGCTGCTGTAGTTGAGCTCAGCTAATGTCACATTTTCCTCATCGTTGCACAGGTGCAGCTTCCATTTTCATTTTGTCACATCATTCTTTTGATGAGGATATCTATTTCACCTTGCTGTCTTGAAGATAGAGAGATGCTATCCTTTCCAGGAAACTGGATATTTGGTATAGGATTTATGTGGGCTAGAACACTGTAGGGCTTGCAGGTTACTATTATTATCATGCCGTACACTTGAGCTCGAGAGGTTGCAGCACAAGCTCCTTTTTTTTGTCTTTAGGCAGAGTAGCAGTGGCGGGGGATACAGGTCCCCCAAACAAATGCTTCTGTGTAGACTATACAGGGGTTTAGAAAAAAAACACATATGTGTACTTTGTTTTCTGCACAAAGGAGCACTGGATGTCCAAAAATAAATGCAGACTATGAGCACTCGCTCTTGTTTTGATGCCTGCCATCTACGCAATGAAGTGCAGGATCATCAGGTGCAAAAGCAAGCAGAGTCAGACTTTTAATGAGGTCTAACGTTTTCATTTTTGTACAAAAGCTTTTAAATGACACTCAGCTCCCTCTTAGTAAATGCAGGATGTGGTGATAGTCATCGGATTCAGAGCTCTAGTAACAGGAGGCACTGACCTGCAGAAAAACATTGCCGTAAGCAAATATGGAAAATTTGTCCTTTTCAAAATTTTATGTCCTTTTACCAAAGTGCATTATGGAAGCAGTTACAAGGAGAAAGGCCCGATGTCAAAGGAGAAAGGCCCGACACGCGTGGTCAAAATTGTTGGTACCCCTGGTTTAATGACAGAAAAACCCATAATGGTGACAGAAATAACTTGAATCTGACAAAGGTAATAAATAAAAAATCTATGAAAATGAACAAATGCAAGTCAGACATTGCTTTTCAACCAAGCTTCCACAGAATTTAAAAAAAAACAAACAAAACTCATGAAATAGGTCTGGACAGAAATGATGGTACCCTTAAAGGGAACCTGTCACCCCCCCCAGAGCGTTTTTCAATTAAAGAGCCACCTTCAGCAGCACTAAGGCTGCATTCTGTGAAGGTGGCTCTTCTTTTTCTGACCCCTAGTAGCGCTGAAATATCGACTTTTATAAATAGCTCCACATACCTGTAGTGTGTCCCATAGGTATGGTGTGTCCCACTGTATCAGCCGCCTACCATCCGTCCATCATGCCTGTCCGGTGTCTCGGCGCCACCCACCATCTGTCCATCATGGTGCCCCTGTGCGTCGGTGCCTCCTCCTGTTATGAATGCCGGCGTCTGCACTGTGACAAGAGTTCTCGGGCATGCGCAGTCCGCGCTGCCCGAGAGCTGACATCAGGCTATTGCGCCTGCATGTTGTGGAGGCCCCAGCCCCGGAGTGTGAATACATCATAACACACTGCGGGGCGGGATCTGGTGCCTCCACAACACGCAGGCGCATGATGGTAGGTGGCGCCGAGACACCGGACAGGCATGATGGACAGATGGTAGGCGGCTGATACAGGGGGACACACCATGCCTATGGGACACATTACAGGTATGAGGAGATATTTATAAAAGTAAATATTTCAGCGTTACTAGGGGTCAGAAAAAGAAGAGCCACCTTCACAGAATAACATAAAAGAGTAACATAGTAACATAGTTGTTAAGGTTGAAGGAAGACTTTAAGTCCATCTAGTTCAACCCATGTCCTATCCTAACTTGCCCTAACATGTTGATCCAGAGGAAGGCAAAAAAAAACCATGTGGCAAACAGTAAGCTTCACATTGGGGAAAAAAATTCCTTCCCAACTCCACATACGGCAATCAGACTAGCTCCCTGGATCAACGCAATATTAAGGAAACTAGTGTATATAACCTGTAATATTATACTTTTCAAGAAAGGCATCCAGTCCCTTCTTAAATATTAGTAGGGAATCACTCATTACAACATCATATGGCAGAGAGTTTCATAGTCTCACTGCTCTTACAGTAAAGAATCTGCGTCTGTGATTATGATTAAACCTTCTTTCCTCCAGACGTAGAGGATGCCCCCTTTTCCCTGTCACAGGTCTAAGAGTAAAAAGATCATTAGAAAGGTCTTTGTATTGTCCCCACATATATTTATAGATTGTAATAAGATCACCCCTAAGCCTTCGATTTTCAAAACTAAATAACCCCAGGTGTAATAACCTGTCTTGGCATTGCAGACCCCCCAGTTCCCTAATAACCTTGGTCGCTCTTCTCTGCACCCGTTCCAGTTGATCTATGTTTTTCTTATACACCGGAGACCAGAACTGTACGCAATATTCTAAGTGTGGTCGCACTAGTGACTTATATAGAGGTAAAATTATGTTCTCCTCATGAGCATCTATGCCTCTTTTAATGCATCCCACTATTTTATTTGCCTTTGCAGCAGCTGCCTGACACTGGCCTTAGTGCTGCTGAAGGTGGCTCTTTAACTGAAACGCCCTGGGGGGGTGACAGGTTCCCTTTAACTTAATATTTTGTTGCACAACCTTTTGAGGCAATCACTGCAAGCAAATAATTACTGTAACTGTCAATGAGACTTCTGCACCTCTCGACAGGCATTTTGGCCCACTCCGCAAGAGCAAACTGCTCCAGTTGTATCTTGTTTAAAGGTTACCTTTTCCAGATGGAATGTTTCAGCTCTTTCCAAAGATGCTCAATAGGATTTAGGTCAGGGCTCATAGAAGGCCACTTCAGAATAGTCCAATATTTTCTGCTTAGCTATACTTTGGTGTTTTTAGCTGTGTGTTTTGGGTCATTATCCTGTTGTAAGACCCATGACCTGTGACTGAGATCAAGCTTTCAGACATTGGGCAGCACATTTCTCTCTAGAATCCCTTGATAGTCTTCAGATTTCATTGTACCCTGCATAGATTCTAGACACCCTGTGCCAGATACAGCAAAGCAGCCCCAGAACATAACAGAGCCTCCTCCATGTTTCACAGTAGGGGCAGTGTTCTTTTCTTGATATGCTTCATTATTACGTCTGCGGACATAGAACTGATGTGACTTGCCAAAAAGTTCCATTTTTGTCTTATCTATACATAGGACATTCTCCCAGAAGCTTTGTGGCTTGTCAACATGTAGTTTCGCAAATTCCAGTCTGGCTTTTTTATGATTTTCTTTCAACAATGGTGTCCTCCTTGGTTGTCTCCCATGAAGTCCACTTTGGCTCATACAATGACGGATGGAGCAATGTTCCTTGAGCTTGAAGTTCACCTGTAATCTGTTTAGAAGTTTTTCTGAGCTCTTTCGCTACCATTTGTATTATCCGTCTCTTTGATTTGTCATCAATTTTCCTCCTGCGGCCACATCCAGGGAGGTTGGCTACAGTCTCATGGAGCTTAAATTTCTTAACAATATGTGCAACTGTATTCACAGGAACATCAAGCTGCTTGAAGATGGTCTTATACCTTTTACCTTATGTCCTGAGACAACTCTTTCCTTTGCTTCCTCTGGTTCATGTTGAGTGTGATACACACCATGCCACCAAACAGCACAGTGAGTATCTGTAGCCCTCTATACAGGCCCACTCACTGATTCCAAGACTGAAGACACCTGTGATGCTAATTAGTGGACACACCTTGATTTAACAAGTCCCTTTTGTCACATTATTTTCAGGGGTACCATCTTTTCTGTCCAGGCCTATTTCATGAATTTTATTTTTGTTTTTAAATTCTGTGAAAGCATGGTTGAAAAGCAATGTCTGACTTTCATATATTCATTTCCATAGATTTTTGATTTATTATTGCTTTTAGCAGATTCAAGTTACTTCTGTCACCATTGTGGGTTTCTCTGTCATTAAACGAGGGGTACCAACAATTGTGACCACGTGTGTATATAGTAGCCTGAAATATTGTGAAAGTAACGTCAAGAAGCAAAACTGCAATATTAACAAAATACATAAATAAAAAAAAACTAAATAAAAATGTTACTCAACTCCACAGATCAAAAAGGTATGGATTTACAGCTGGTGCCCACAGACATTTACTTTCTCATCCTTCCTGAGTGATTATTCTTGACTTTTGTATTTTGTGCTTTTATCAATACTGGTAGCACGAGGCATGAGTGCGCTCTGTTTATTCCTTGGACAGCACACTGACTCATAAAATGTAATTGATTTACACACACACATTAGTCTTAAAAACGGGTCCGTGTTTCTGTTCCGCTAGAATCAGAACATGTCCTATACTTATCTGTTTTGCAGATCAGACTCAACCATAAAAGTCTACAGAGATCTGTGTAAAACGGAGGACACACTGAATATGGACTTTGTACTTCAGAGTTACATCAGTGTTTCATCTGTTTTTAACTGATCCATTATTAAGAGTCAATGGATAGGAAAAGATAGAAAAAGTTCAGTCTACCTGCTTCAGTGAAAACTAAAAAAAAAATTGCACGTGAGCCGATAAATATCTGTAAAGTGACACTACTGGCTCCACTCACCTGCCACAACAGATGGAAGCAAAGCCAGATGACCCCATAAAAGTGATGAGAGTGAAGGGCCTTTAACCTCTTTCTGCCATATGATGTACTATCCCGTCCATGTGCCCTGGGACTTAATTCCCAGGGACGGGATAGTACGTCAAAGCGATCAGCGGCGCCCACGTGGTGAGCGCCGCTGATCGCGGCCGGGTGTCCGCTGATTATCACAGCTGACACCCGGCACTATGTGTCAGGGGCGGTAACGGACCGCCCCCGACACGTTAACCCCTGGCACACTGTGATCAAACACAATCGCAGTGTACCGGGGGTTTAGGGAGGCATCGGGAGTGAGGGGGCTCCCTCCGTACTTCCCTGAGACCCCCACAGCAGCGCAATGAGCAGCGCTGCTGCGGGGGGTCTCCTTCCCTGCAGGTCCCCAAATCAAAAATGGCGGCGGGGACCTTCGGGGGCCTGCAGGGAGCCGGCTTCCTCAGTGCCTGCAAAGCACAGGCACGAGGAAGTCTGCAGCACTGCCTGTGACAGATCGCTGATCTGTTACAGCGATCTGTGATGTGACAGATCAGCGATCTGTCACATGACAGTTATGTCCCCCCTGGGACATTGTAATAAAGTAAAAAAAAAAAGTGTAAAAATAATTTATAAAAAACCGCTAAATGAATTAAAAAAAAAAAAAAATTATTCCCTAATAATTTCATTTTTTGGAAATAAAAAAAACAAAACAATAAAAGTACACATATTTGGTATCGCTGCGTCCGTAACGACCCGCCCTATAAAACTGTCCCATTAGTTAACCCCTTTAGTGAATCCTTTAAAACATAAAAATAAAAAACAAACCAAAAAATAAAGCTTTATCATCATACCACCGAACAAAAAGTGCAATAACGCGCAATCAAAAAGACGCATATAAATAGCCATGGTACCGCTGAAAACGTCATCTTGTCCCGCAAAAAACGAGCCGCCATATAGCGTCTTCAGTGAAAAAAAAAAAGTTATAGCTCGCAGAATAAAGCGATGCAAAAATAATTATTTTTCATATAAAATTGTTTTCATTGCATAAAAGCGACAAAACATAAAAAAAGACATAAATGAGGTATCTCTGTAACCGTACTGACCCGAAGAATAAAACCGCCTTATCAATTTTACCGCACGCGGAATGGTGTAAACGCACCCCCCAAAAGAAATTCTTGAAATGCTGGTTTTTGTTCATTCTGCGTCCCAAAAATCGGAATAAAAAGCGATCAAAAAATGTCACGTGCCCGAAAATGGTACCAATAAAAACGTCAACTCGTCCCGCAATAAACAAGACCTCACATGACTCGGTGGGTCAAAATATGTAAAAATTATAGCTCTAAAAATGTGGTGATGGCAAAAACTATTTTTACAATAAAAAGCGTCTTTTAGCGTGTGACAGCTGCCAAATATAAAAACCCGCCATAAATAGTAAATCAAACCCCCCCGTTATCACCCCATTAGTTAGGGAAAAATAATAAAGTTAAAAAAATGTATTTCCATTTTCCCATTAGGGTTAGGCCTGAGATTAGGGTTAGGGGTGTGTTGGGGTTAGGGTTGTAGTTAGAATTGGGGGGTTTCCACTGTTTGGGCACATCAGGTGCTCTCCAAACGCAGCATGGCGTCTGATCTCAATTCCAGCCAATTCGGCGTTGAAAAGTCAAATGGTGCTCCTTCCCTTCCAAGCTCTGCCATGTGCCCAAACAGTGTTTTACCCCCACATATGGGGTATCAGCCTACTCAGGACAAATTGCAAAACAACTTTTGTGGTCCTATTTCTCCTGTTACTCTTAAAAATAAAAAATTGGGGGCAAAAATATCATTTTTGTGGAAATGTGGAAAAAATATGATTTTATTTTCACGCCCGGGTGTTATAAACTTCTGTAAAGCACTTGGGGGTTCAAAGTGCTCACCACACATCTAGATAAGTTCCGTGGGGGGTCTAGTTTCCAAAATAGGGTCACTTGTGGGGAGTTTCAACACTTTAGGCACATCAGAGGCTCTCCAAACGCGACATGACACCCGCAGACCATTCCATCAAAGTCTGCATTCCAAAACGTCACTACTTCCCTTCCGAGCCCCAACGTGTCCCCATACAGTAGTTTTCTCCCACATATGAGGTATCAGCGCACTCAGGACAAATTGGAAAACAACTTTTGGGGTCCAATTTCTCCTGTTACCCTTGGGAAAATAAAAAAAAATCGGGACTAAAAGATCATGCTTGTGGAAAAAATATGATTTTTTTATTTTCACGCCCGGGCGTTATAAACTTCTGTGAAGCACTGGGGGCTTCAAAGTGCTCACCACACATCTAGATAAGTTCCTTAGGGGGTCTAGTTTCCAAAATGGGGTCACTTGTGGGGGGTTACCACTGTTTAGGTATATCAGGGGCTCTCCAAAGGCAACATACACCCGCAGACCATTCCATCAAAGTCTGCATTCCAAAACATCACTACTTCCCTTCCGAGCCCTGATATGTGCCCATACAGTAGTTTTCTCCCACATATGGGGTATCAGCATACTCAGGACAAATTGGACAACAACTTTTGGGGTCCAATTTCTCCTGTTACCCTTGTAAAAATAAAAATTGAGGGTGAAAAGATCATTTTTGTGGAAAAAATATGATTTATTTAATTGTACGACTGACCGTTATAAACTTCTGTGAAGCCCTTGGGGGTTCAAAGTTCTCACCACACATCTAGATAAGTTCCTTGGGGGGTCTAGTTTCCAAAATTGTGTCATTTTTGGGGGGTTTCCACTGTTTTGGTACATCAGGGGCTTTCCAAACGCGACATGGTGTCCGATCTCAATTCCAGCCAAAAAAGTCAAATGGCGCTGCTTCCCTTCCGAGCTCTGCCATGCGCCCAAATAGTCGCTTACACCCACATATGGGGTATCAGCGTACTCAGGACAAATTGCACAATAACTTTTAGGGTCCTGTTACCCTTGGGAAAACAAAAATTGGGGGTGAAAAGATCATTTTTGTGGAAAAAAATATGATTTTTTAATTGTACGGCTGTACGTTATAAACTTCTGTGAAGCCCTTGTGGGTTCAAAGCTCTCACCACATATCTAGATAAGTTCCTTGGGGGGGTCTAGTTTCCAAAATGAGGTTACTTGTGGGGGGTTTCCACTGTTTAGGTACGTCAGGGGCTCGCCAAACGTGACATGGCATGCAATCTGAATTCCAGCCAATTTTGCATTGAGAAACTCAAACGGCGCTCCTTCCCTTCTGAGGTCTGCCATGCGCCGAAACAGTGGTTCCCCCCCCACATATCAGGTATCAGCGTACTCAGGACAAATTGCACAATAACTTTTGCAGTCCAATTTCTCCTGTTACCCTTGGTAAAATAAAAAAATTGGACCTGAAGTAATTTTTTTGTAAAAAAAGTTAAATGTTCATTTTTTTTAAACATTCAAAAAACTCCGGTGAAGCACCTGAAGGATTAATAAACTTCTTGAATATGGTTTTGAGCACCTCGAGGGGTGCAGTTTTTAGAATGGTGTCACTTTTGGGTATTTTCTATCATATAGACCCCTCAAAGTGAATTCAAATGTGATGTGATCCATAAAAATAAAATGGTGTTGCAAAAATGAGAAATCGCTGGTCAACTTTTAACCCTCATAACTTCCTAACAAAAAAAAATTTTTGGTTCCAAAATTGTGCTGATGTAAAGTAAACATGTGGGAAATGTTAATTATTAAGTTTTTTGTGTGCAATATCTCTGTGATTTAAGGGCATAAAAATTCAAATTTGGAAAATTGCAAAATTTTCAAAATTTTTGCCAAATTTCCATTTTTTTCACAAATAAACGCAAGTTATTTGAATGAAATTTTACCACTAACATGAAGTACAATATGTGACGAGAAAACAATGTCAGAATCACCAGGATCCATGGAAGCGTTTCAGAGTTATTACCTCATAAAGGGACAGTGGTCAGAATTGTAAAAATTGGCCCGGTCATGAACGTGCAATCCACCCTTGGGGTTAAGGGGTTAATTCAGGGTGCTAAATGTCAAAACAAATGTTTATTCAGAATCATTAACCATCAGAAACCTGCCCAGAAATCAAAGGACAAAACGTTTTTTAATCAAGTGAGCACAAAAACAATCACCGCTTGGCAGCACAACTCATTGTACAAATAAGAATGTGTTGCTGACAATAATGAGGTGAACGGCAAGAGGGGAGAATGATTGATTGCACAAATGATGGTTTGGGTGAACCCTCCTCAAGGTCCTTGTTACATAGAATGGAAGTAAATGGGTGCTTACTGACTTCCCATAACATCAATCACTATGGCTGTGGGCAATTTATCATCCGGTGTGTAAAGGGACCCAACCAAAAATGTACACATACTTTAGACTTATTTGATAAAATGCATTCCTTCTTTGTAACCTCTAGGTGGCACTGTTAATTGAATCTTCAAACCAGGTTTGTAGGCAATCAGATCAATGGTGAAGCTAAAAAGAGCAATGATATAAATCTCCCTGACACTTCTCATGTATACTGACATTGTCAATAACTTGTTGAATTTACTAGGGCGATTGCAAGATGGGTATTTACTTTGTGAAGGTAAACTATTCACTATTGACATCAAGAGACTTACTAAAAATGGTGAGAAATTGTAAAAATTTTAAATTACTGAACATTTAATTCTGCAACAAGTTATCAATTATCCACTGCATAAGTGATAACAGATTGGTGTGGGTCAATAAAACAGCCAAAAAAGTTTTTCTTTACAATACTTCTTTATAATAAATATCATATTCACAATATACAGTTGTGTAAAAAAAAGTACTTACCACCTTCCTGATTTCCTATTCTTTTGCATGTTTTTCATACTTAAATGTTTCAGATCACCAAAAAATTTAAATATTAGACAAAGATAACACAAGTAAGCACAAAATGCAGTTTTTAAACAAAGGTCTTCTTTATTACTAAGGGAAAAAGAAATCCAAACCTACAGGGCCCTTTTAAAAAAAGCGATTGCCCCCACCACCTTTAAAACATGAGTTAACTGTAGTTTATCATATCTTTGGGAAGCGGAGTTCAAATTCCTTATCCACACCCAGGCCTGATTACTGCCACACGTGTTCTCAATCAAGAAATCACTTAAATAGGACCTGCCTGACAAAGTGAAGTAGACCAAAAGATCCACAAAAGCTAGACATAATGCCGCAATCAAAAGAAATTCTGTAAAAATTGAGAAATAAAGTAAATTATATCTATAAGTCTGGAAAAGGTTAAAAAGCCATTATTAAAGCTTTGGGACTCCAGTGAACCACAGTGACAGCCATTATCCACAAATGGCGAAAACATGGAACAATGGTGAACTGTCCCAGGAGTGGCCGGCCGACCATAATTATCCCAAGAGCGCAGCGACAATTCATCCAGGAGGTCACAAAAGACCCCACAACAACATCCAAAGAACTGCAGGAATCACTTGCATCAGTTAAGGTCAGTGTTCATGACTCTACCATAAGAAAGAGACTGGGCAAAAATGGCCTGCATGGCAGAGCTCTAAGATGCTGATAAATAAGAACATGCAGACTTGTCTCAGTTTTGCCAGAAAACATCATGATAATCTCCAAGACTTCAAGATTTTGTGAAAATACTCTGTGGACTGACAAGACAAAAGTTGAACTTTTTGGAAGGTGTATGTACCATTACATCTGGCATAGAAATAACACAGCATTTCAGAAATGGAACATCATACCAACAGTAAAATATGGTGGTGCTAGTGTGATGGTCTGGGACTGTTTTGCTGCTTCAGCACCTGAAAGATTGCTATTGTAAATGGAGCCATGAATTCTGCTGTCCACCAAAAAAATCCTGAAGGAGAATTTCCGTCCATCTGTTCGTGACCTCAAGCGGAAGCCCACTTGGGTTATGCAGCAGGACAACGATCCAAAACACACCAGCAAGACCACCTCTGAATTGATTAAGAAAAACAAAATTAAAACTTTGAAGTGAGCTAGTAACAGTCCTGACTATAAACCAATTGAGATGCTGTGGCAGGACCTTTAAAAGTCAGTTCATCCTCGGAAACCTACCAATGTGGCTGAGTTACAACAATTCTGCAAAGATGAGTGGGCCAAAATTCTTGCAGAGCGTTGTAAAAGATTGATTTCAAGTTATCACAAATACTTGATTGCAGTTGTTGCTGCTAAGGGTGGTCCAACCAATTATTAGGTTTAGGGGCAATCACTTTTTCACAGAGGGCCCTGTAGGTTTGGATTTCTTTTTGCCTTGATAATACAGACATCATTTAAAAACTGCATTTTGTGTTACTTGTGTTATCTTTGTCTAATATTTAAATTTGTTTGGTGATCTGAAGCATTTAAGTGTGACAAACATGCAAAAAAATAGGAAATCTGGAAGGGGCAAACAGTTTTTCACAAAACTGTACATTTTTCTTCCATATAAATATAACAAAGAAAAATCAATCACTATTATCAGCAGGGTGAAATAAGTCTATAAAAACGAGGTATAAATATCGCCATTCTAGCAACACACAGCAGAGGTACTGAGGTACTACATCAGAGATAAAATAGATGCTTTAGGGCCTCCCCTTTTATTCCCTTTATAAGGAAGAAAAATGTATACTGTCAATTGAAGAGAAAAGCTGTACATGGTATTTCAAGAACAAGTTGTTCTATTATACAGTATAATGATCATTTATCTGAAAATGGGTGTGGGTCCCACCACTGGGATCCCCATTGATTGCAAAAATCTCCAATGGCCTCCAAAGTGCATCTGGGAATTGAATTGGTGCATGTACCCTGCTGCTCTATTCAAGTCTAAAGGTACTGTCACACGTAGCGATGTACCAGTGATCCCGACCAGCGATATGACGCGGTCAGGATCGCTGGTACATCGCTAAGTGGTCGCTAGTGAGCTGCCACACAGGCAGATCTCACCAGCGACATCGCTACTTACCTGTCACACTAGGCGATCCTGACGTCCTCCCGCCCGGCTCCAAGCTCGTCTCTCCACAGGAAGCGCCGCAGGAAGCTGACGACGAGAAACAGTCCTGGACGTTCTCGTGCGATCAGCGATAACCAGCGGGGGAGCGGGTCGTAGGTAAGTATCAGACACAGTGATGTCGCTAGCAATATCGCTATAACGTCACAAGTTATAGCGATATTGCTAGCGATATCGCTTAGTGTGACAGGCCCTTTAGGCACTGAAAATACACAGAGATTGCAGATAGCTGAACTCATTGTGACCAGAAAAGATGATGCATGATCTCTGGCTGTGCTAAAGAAGTAAAGATCTTTTTTGCAAGGTATAGATTAAAAAAAGGCAGCAATGTTTTTACCTGCCTAGGCCTCCAGACAAATGCACTCTCAGGGTGCAGTAAGCCCATGTAGTTAAAATGGCAATAACACAGGTGCAAAAATACTGATGAGACAGCCCTTCTTAGAAGGGCGTCACTAATAGGCTGTAACCTGGATGCTGTGCATTACCATTGTGTCAACAGCGCCGCATACAAGTCTTCAATGTGCAATCCCATACTAAGCAGCCACCCCCTCAATGGATTGATAGGAAGTGAGTGGCAGTCTCATCAGTATTTAGTCACCTGTGTTATTGCCATCTTAACTACATGGGCTTGCTGCACCCTGAGAGTGCATTTGTCTGGAGGCCTAGGCAGGTAAAAATAGTGCTGCCTTTTTCTGCTATTTTTTAAATTTTTGGAGGATTTTAGTCCTCTTTTAGTTGCTGTTCAAGGTATAGATTAAGCAGTTTTTATTACACAACACGTTTTGACGTTGGACTGGCATCTTTTTCAAGTGCAAAAACAAACTGAAAAGTATAAACTGAGATAGAGGAGTTTAAAAAGACTTTATCAGGCGCATCTTAAACCCCTTCATGACTGGAGGTATTTTCGGTATTGCGTTTTCGTTTTTTTGCTCCCCTTCTTCCCAGAGCCATAACTTTTTTACTTTTCTATCAATATGGCCATGTGAGGGCTTTTTTTTTTTTTGCGGGACGAGTTGTACTTTTGAACGAAACCATTGGTTTTACCATATCATGTATTCAAAAGCAGGAAAAAAATTCCAAGTGCGGTGAAATTGCAAAAAAAAAAAGTGGAATCCCACAGTTGATTTTTTGCCTTACTTTCTTACTAGGTTCACTAGATGCTAAAACTGACCTGCCATTATGATTTTCCAGGTCATTACGAGTTCATAGACACCAAATATGTCTAGGTTCTTTTTTATCTAAGTGGTGAGAAAAAATTACAAAGATTGGTAAAAAAAAAAAATAATAATTGTGCCATTCCCCGATACCCGTAGCATCTCCATTTTTCGTGTTCTCGAGTTGTGTGAGGGTTTATTTTTGCCGCGCTGGGCTGACGTTTTTAATGATACCATTTTGGTGGAGATACGATCTTTTGATCGCCCGTTATTGAATTTTAATGCAATGTCGCCGCGACCAAAAAAACGTAATTCGTGTTTTGACTTTTTTTTCTCACTACACTGTTTAGCGACCAGGTTAATCCTTTTTTTATTGATAGATTGGGCAATTCTGAATGTGGCGATACCAAATATGTGTATGTTTGATTTTTTTTTTTTTATTTGCTTTATTTTGATTGGGGCAAAAGGGGGGCGATTTAAACTTTTTTGAATTTTTTTTTATTTTTTAAAAACATTTTTTGTTTACTTTTGGCATGCTTCAATAGTCTCTGAGAGACTAGAAGCTGCCACAACCCAATCGACTCCGCTACATACAGTTGATGATCAGATCGCCTCTATGTAGCGGAATTACTCACTTGCTATGAGCGCACAGACAGCTTCACCAGCGATTAGCACAGCGATGCAGAGCGCGCGGCATCGCTGTGTTCGTTAGCGCTGATGCCATCCCTGTAAAAAAATAGAATTAAAATAAAAAATACCGGTATTGTTATTCTCACCTTCCGACGTCCCGCGCAGCCATCCCGCCTCTCTCCACGCTCCCGGTCCCAGTGATCCTTTGCGAGAATGACCGCGAGAACGTCACGGTCTCGCGGGAGGCCGACGTCTCACGGTCATTTGTGCAAAGGATCACTGGGACCGGGAGCGTGGAGAGAGGCGGGATGGCTGCGCGGGACGTCGGAAGGTGAGAATAACAATATTTTTTATTTTTTCATTATTTTTTACAGCTGATCGCTGGTCTCCCGCCTGTCACACGCAGCGATGCGTGCTGGCCAGCGGGAGACCAGAGACAAAAAAAAATCCAGAGGTTTCTTGCAGCGATCAGCGATACCGGCAGGGGGGGCCGGTCCCTGATTGTTGTCACACACAGAGATCTCGCTGGTGAGATCGCTGTTGTGTCACACAAGTTGTGACTCAGCAGCGATCTCACTAGCGAGATTGCTATGTGTGACTCCAGCTTTAGGTAAAAAGCACATCTCTTGATCTCCATTATCTTTGTAACAGGCTATCACCCTCTGGTCTTGTGTGCTCTGTACAGGTTCTTGCTCTACATCAGTGTGATAGATCTGAATGTTGCAGGAGGGTGCAAGTGTGATCTCTCGCTCAATTCTATTCGTCCGGGCCATGTTTTAGCAGCCAGGTGAAAAAGAGAAACCCAAGTCATGATTGGTGGTGTTCCCACTGATCTAATTTAAAGGGCTATTCAAGAATAAGCCTATTTCTTGTATACGTGATAAACTGGTTAGGATTAATTTACATTAGACTGGATACATTCTTTCATCCTTGCAACTACTAAAAGTACAAAAAAAATAAATAAAATTGGGACCCCCTCCTCGATGTCAGTATGTCCTCATAGGGTATATGACCAGGCAATGTTCAATTGAACCAACCATCTTATTTACTACCTTATTTAATAAAACTTTATTGTTTTTTAATATAGCAATACAGATTGGATTGTTATTTTCCCCTGCATTATATATGAGGAGCTTGAAAACCCTTTACTGCAAAATATCTGAATTCACAAAAAAAACGAGTATTACAAAGCTAAGCTCATTGTAGTCTAGTCATTTCGTAGAGCAGCACAGGCTAGATACGAATGTACAAACATTACCGTAGGGAAGCCGAATAAATAGATAATTGTGAGAATAACATCAGGACATAATAACCTTTATCTGCAATGAAGTAACCTGTGCAAATATATTACACACTGCGTCCCATAAAAAAGGAGTTCTGCTTTGCATATGCTTATTCGGTCTTCTGGAAGGAACGCGGTGCTTGCAGTGTTATGGGGTTGCTTTGTGGAACATTACTTTCCTATATTCTAGCCATACATTACAGCACGTCTTCGACCATCAGTGTACAATTGCATTGCTTGATGATGTGACTGTATAGGGTAATGTACCTCTGGGATCTTGGCTTGGATATTACATGACAAGTAATGCCTTTATAGAGGGGTTTCTTTTTTGTATAATCAGCAGATATGAATTTTTACCACTAATGGAAATGGAGATTCCCAGTATGGGACATGCAACATAAAATACTAATGATAATGATGGGGTTATGCGCTTTCAGCAAGAACAGAGAGAGTTACACTGCTACTTGTGTCTGAGAGTGAATCTGCCATGTTCTCATAAAACCACAAACCACGGGCTGTAGGACTGAACATTATTATCGCACTGATTACATTTGTTATAAACTTATGATGTAGTTTACTGGACACATTACGATGTAATGGCTTCTTTTAAAACCATTATAAAAATGTGATATACGGATGTCTGGCTACTGTTCTTCCCCAAACTCCGAGCCAGCCTAAAATCTTTCTTCTTTCATTTGCCTGTCTACTGTGAGATTTAGTTCAGCTATGCGGTACACGAAAATACACAGCATTTTTAGATACCTTCTACATGTTCCCTTAACACGAGGACATTCAAAAAAAGGCAATAAGATAATTCATTGATATAAAAGGACTAGGAGCTTGTACCGCGCTATAAAAGCAACAAATGTGAACAGAAAAGACAATATGGTCACATTACTAATCACAAACCATATGACAGATATCTGGTTCATGGTGTCATGTTCACGCCCTGAACCTCCATGCTTTATGTTTCACTCAATTATAAAATAGGACAAATTTTCTGCACTGTGACCAGAATAATCTGGACATCCGGGAATGATACAGAATAGAACAACAACGACGACAACAGAAAAGAGCAATAACCTTCTCACTTAAAGGGGCTGTTCAGATTTGTGATCAAATTATGTAGTCACCCTAGATGACTGCAGACTTTTGAACCCACACAACGTGCACACTGTCAGGAGTGTCCAGTGCCGGTGGCAAGAGTGGGTGGTCACGTGACTGATATAAATACATGTGGCCAAGTGCTGACTAGATGTTCTTGGCCTCAGTTCACTTGTATTGAGCAAGGCGCAATGATGCATGCAGAGGCGATAAATATGTGTTCGTTGCACTAAAAATGGTGGAAGTCATGTAGGTAAAGTGCACATGTATTTACACAGAATGGCAGCCACCACGTTCATTGCACTCAAGATGGCGGCGGCCACATTGGTGATCATGTGACAACTTTCCTGACTCTGTGCCTTTATGTACAGGAACAGAAGGCTTTCAGTTGATATGCAGGTATAAGGATTCTGACGGCTGTATCTATGCATGTGCACAGTGCTTCCAAGTATGTACTCAAAAACACTTGTTGCATTATCTCATCCTGACTGTACAAAAATGTATTCAAAGTAAAAGTTCACTTTTGTGTTATCTTTTGACTACATAATAATGAAAGTGATGTCTTAACCCCTTACCTACAATTGACGTAATATTCCGTCCATGTGACCATGGACCTAATTACCATGGACGGAATATTACGTCATCGCGATCAGCGGCACCCACGTGGTGAGCGCCGCTGATCGCGGCCGAGTGTCAGCTAATTATCATAGCTGACACCCGGCACAATGTGTCAGGGGCGGTCACGGACCGCCCCCGACACGTTAACCCCTTGCACACCGCGATCAAACACGATCGCGGTGTACCGGGGGTTAAAGGGAAGCATCGGCAGGGAGGGGGCTCCCTCCGTGCTTCCCTGAGCCCCCCACGGCAGCGCAATGTGCAGCGCTGCTGCGGGGGACTCCTTTCCTGCAGGTCCCCGGATCCAATATGGCGACGGGGACCTCCGGGGGCCTGCAGGAAGCTGGCTTCCTCAGTTCCTGCAAAGCGCAGGCATGAGGAAGCCTGTGCAGTGCCTGTGACAGATCGCTGATCTGTCACAGTGATCTGTGATGTGACAGATCAGCGATCTGTCACAGGACAGTGATGTCCCCCATGGGACATTGTAATAAAGTAAAAAAAAAATAAAAAAAGTGTAAAAATAATTAAAAAAAAAATCGCCAAATAAATTAAAAAAAAAAAAAAAAATATTCCCCAATAAATTCATTTTTTGGAAATAAAAAAAACAAAACAATAAAAGTACACATATTTGGTATCGCCGCGTCCGTAACGACCCGCCCTATAAAACTGTGCCAATAGTTAACCCCTTAAGCGAACCCCTTAAAAAATAAAAATAAAAAACAAAGCCAAAAATAATGATTTATTATCATACCGCCGAACAAAAAGTGCAATAACGCGCGATCAAAAAGACGCATATAAATATCCATGGTAACGCTGAAAACTTCATCTTGTCCCGCAAAAAATGAGCCACCATACAGCATCATCAACGAAAAAATAAAAAAGTTATAGCTCGCAGAATAAAGTGATGCAAAAATAATTATTTTTTATATAAAATTGTTTTCATTGCATAAAAGCACCAAAACATAAAAAAAGACCTAAATGAGGTATCGCTGTAACCGTACTGACCCGAAGAATAAAACCGCCTTATAAATTTTACCACACCCGGAACGGCGTAAACGCACCACCCAAAAGAAATTCATGAAACGCTGTTTTTTGTAAATTCTGCGTCCCAAAAAACGAAATAAAAAGCGATCAAAAAATGTCACATGCCCGAACATGATACCAATAAAAGCGTCAACTCATCCCGCAAAAAATAAGACCTCACATGACTCGGTGGGTCAAAATATGGAAAAATTATAGCTCTCAATATGTGGTGATGCAAAAACTATTTTTACAATAAAAAGCGTCTTTTAGCGTGCGACAGCTGCCAAACATAAAAACCGCCATAAATAGTAAATCAAACCCCCCGTTATCACCCCCTTAGTTAGGGAAAAATAATAAAATAAAAAAAATGTATTTATTTCCATTTTCCCATTAGGGTTAGGGCTAGGGTTAGGGCTAGGGTTAGGGCTAGAATTGGGGGTTTCCACTATTTGCGCACATCAGGTGCTCTCCAAACGCAACATGGCATCTGATCTCAATTCCAGCCAATTCTGCGTTGAAAAAGTCAAATGGTGCTCCTTCCCTTCCAAGCCCTGCCATGCACCCAAACAGTGTTTTACCCCCTCATATGGGGTATCAGCCTAATCAGGACAATTTGCAAAACAACTTTTGGGGTCCTATTTCTCCTGTTGCCCTTAGGAAAATAAAAATTTCGGGGCAAAAATATCATTTTTGTGGAAAAATTTTTTTTTTGTTATTTTCACGCCTGGGCGTTATAAACTTCTGTGAAGCACTTGGGGGTTCAAAGTTCTCACCACACATCTAGATAAGTTCCTTGGGGGGTCTAGTTTCCAAAATGGGGTCATTTGTGGGGGATTTCCACTGTTTTGGTACATCAGGGGCTTTCCAAACGCGACATGGTGTCTGATCTCAATTCCAGCCAAAAAAGTCAAATGGCGCTGCTTGCCTTCCGAGCTCTGCCATGTGCCCAAATAGTCATTTACACCCACATATGGGGTATCAGCGTACTCAGGACAAATTGCACAATAACTTTTAGCGTCCTGTTACCCTTGGGAAAATAAAAATTGGGGGTGAAAAAATCATTTTGTGGAAAAAATATGATTTTTTAATTGTACCGCTGTGCATTATAAACTTCTGTGAAGCCCTTGTGGGTTCAAAGTTCTCACCACATATCTCGATAAGTTCCTTAGGGGGTCTAGTTTCAAAAATGGGGTCACTTGTGGAGGTTTCCACTGTTTAGGTACATCAGGGGCTCTCCAAACGCGACATGGCGTCCGATCAGAATTCCAGCCAATTTTGCATTGAAAAAGTCAAACAGCGCTCCTTCCCTTCTTAGCTCTGCCATGCGCCGAAACAGTGGTTCCCCCCCACATATCAGGTATCAGCGTGCTCAGGACAAATTGCACAATAATTTTTGCAGTCCTATTTCTCCTGTTACACTTGGTAAAATAAAAAAAATTGAACCTGAAGTAATTTTTTTTGTGAAAAAAAGTTAAATGTTAATTTTTTTTAAATATTCAAAAAATTCCTGTGACGCACCTGAAGGGTTAATAAACTCCTTGAAGGTGGTTTTAAGCACCTTAAGGGGTGCAGTTTTTAGAATGGTGTCACTTTTGGGTATTTTCTATCATATAGACCCCTCAAAGTGGCCTCAAATGTGATGTGGTCCGTAAAAATAAAATGGTGTTGCAAAAATGAGAGATCGCTGGTCAACTTTTAACCCTTATATCTTGCTAACAAATAAAAATTTTGGTTCCAAAATTGTGCTGATGTAAAGTAAACATGTGGCAAATGTTACTTATTAACTTTTTTGTGTGCCATATCTCTGTGATTTAAGGGCATAAAAATTCAAAGTTGGAAAATTGCGGAATTTTCAAAATTTTCGCCAAATTTCCGTTTTTCTCATAAATAAACGCAAGTTATATGAATGAAATTTTACCACTAACATGAAGTACAATATGTCACGAGAAAACAGTGTCAGAATCACCGGGATCCACGGAAGCGTTTCAGAGTTATGACCTCATAAAGGGACAGTGGTCAGAATTGTAAAAATTGGCCCGGTAGTTAACGTGCAAACCACCCTTGGTAGTGAAGGGGTTAATCCTTAGAATTTTTAACTATAAAAAAAAGAATTTTATTTGTACAGACACCTAGAAATTTTTAGTGATTTTGATAATACTTTTGCATCCATACCATAGTGAGCATAAAATAATGTGTCATAACTGTGAGGTATTGTTAAAGACTATTAATGTTAGAAGATTTACCATAGGCTGCCATACCTGCTAACCGTGGTTAACCTAAAATAGCGCAAAATTAATAATAACACATGTCTGTTGACTTACCAGCCGCTTAATTACTCTCAGAAGGAGTTTTTGCTGCTTTGGTTCGCTCTTGGTCATCAAAACTTGGGCAAAACTTTCCATGTTATCTGGGGTCATACTGTCCTGGTTGTCTGCACCATAGAGCTGGACCATCAGTGATAGGCATTGCGATGAGTTTTCGTAGATTTCTGGATCTTCTGATGGCAACTGAAAAGAAAAGCTCTAGCATTATTCTCTACAGGTAAAAGTTCTGCATTTTCTCTTTTTGTTTAGTAATGTAGGAAGACATTATTTTTTAATCTATCCAAGAGGCTCACATGTGAGTTTCTGGTGATCATTGACAATATCTATGGAAAAAATAGGCTATGAGAAATTTTCACAAAATATTTTGTTTGTGAGGTCTTCTACTGGGGAAGCAATGGAAGAGTGAAGTGTGTATGAACTATATATTAGGTTGATTCATTTCGACTGGAGTTGCGCAATGCTCTGTTCTGCCCCGATCCTTCCACTCTTCTACCCATTTTGGCTGACCTGGCCAAATCTATTGTGGAAATGTCAAAAGTCACAACATTTTTGCGCAACTTCATCGATATCAGTGGCTTTGGCAGATATTAGTCTGATGTGTAGGGGGGCCTTAAGGCTAAGTTTGCAAAAATCTGAATTCTCACATCAGTCACATTCATTTGCAGCTCAGTTAGCTGATGTACAATGTGGATGGGTGCACAAGCTATGTGCTATTGAAGCTAGCATTGTCTTATCCACAAAATACAGGCGAATAATGCCTGCTACAATTTTGCTCATGTGAACTAACACATATTATTTTTTTCTCTGAAAGATGGGTTGAGGTTTATTTTCAGGAGAGGTATTGTTTTTCTTTCCATGAACAATGTACAGACTGTCTCTTCAGTTCCTGTAGACTCCTGCAGTTAACGGACTCTTGGTGACATCATGGTCACATGACCATGATGTCGCCGAAGGCCCTTAAGCAGTCTTTGTGTCAAAAAAGAAATGTGGGGGGCCCTAGGAGAGTGGGAGCCCTGGGGAATTCTCCAGTTTTCTCCCCCAAACACCGGTCCTGACTGTAACTAGGGCTTATGTTTTTTGAGTATATGCATAAAGGGAGTGGAAGGCACCACTAGTAAATCGTAGACAGGAATATATATATATAAGAGAACAAGAGGGTTCACCAGGGTAAGCTAGAGACAATAAATGCAAAAAAAGGAAAGATCATACCCACAAAGAGGGAACACCTCAATTGCACAAAAAATCCAATAATCTGAAAAAAATTTTTGTTGTAAATTTATTAATGACCAAACAAGAATACATACATGACAAAACCAAAACATGTATAAAAACAATTAAAATTGCATCTAATTAGTGGGGGTTTACACTGTTTAGTAACATTAGGGGCTCTCCGAAAGCAACATGGCATCCGATCTCAATTGCTGCCAATTCTGCGTTGAAAAAGTCAAATGGCGCTCCTTCCCTTGCGAGCTCTGCCGTGCGCTGAAAAAGTGGTTTATCCCCACATATGAGGTATTGGCGCATTCAGGAGAAATTGCACAACAAATTTTGTGGTTTACTTTCTCTTTTACCACTTGTGAAAATAAAAAAAATTGGTTCTGAATTAAATTTTTTGCAAAAAAAAGTTAAATGTTAATTTTTTCCTTCCACATTGCTTTAGTTCCTCTGAAGTTCATAAAGGGTTAATAAACTTCTTGAATGTGGTTTTGAGCACCTTGAGAGGTCTAGTTTGGAGAATGGTGTCACTTTTGGGTATTTTCTGTCATGTACACCCCTCAAAATGACTTTAAATATGATGTGGTCCCTAAAAAAAATGGTTTTGTAAATTTTGTTGTAAAAATGAGAAATCGCTTGTCAACTTTTAACCCTTATAACTTCCTAACAAAAAAAATTTTGTTTCCAAAATTGTGCTAATGTAAAGTAGACATGTGGTAAATGTTATTTATTAAGAAATTTATGTGACACATCTCTCTGATTTAAGGGCATAAAAATTTTAAGTTTTAAAATTGCAAAATTTTCAACATTTTTGCCATATTTCCATTTTTTCATAAATAAACACAAGACATATCAAAGAAATTTTACCACTAACATGAAGTACAATATTTCACGAAAAAAATAATCTCAGAATCAGCGGGATCCGTTAAAGCGTTACAGAGTTATAACCTCATAAAGGGACAGTGGTCAGAATTGTAAAAATTGGCCTGGTCATTTAGCTGTAAAATGGCTGTCACTAAGGGGTTAAATGGGTACTTTAGCTCTGTGTATTGCCAAATTAGAGAGGGCGTCTCATGTGGTCGATCCCAGTGCTCTTAATACATCAGCTAATATACTCAGTTGCCTAAATGTAGATATGGCCCAAATAAAGTTAAATAAAAACAATGTGAACAAGGCTCTGAGTCCCGATAGTTTGCATCCAAGAGGCCCTAAGGAACTCAGCTTAGTTGCCACTCTAGATCTTTTTAGAGACTCTCTAGTTGCTGGTACTGTGTCAAGAGACTGGTGTAAAAGGTAATGGGGTACCTATTTTCAAAGTCGGCTCTAGTTGTTTCCTGGGTAATTTTAGACCAGTAAGCTTAACATCCATTGTGAGAAAAATGTTTGAGGGGATTGTAAAGGATTATACACAGGAGTATGTGGGAGAAAATAACTTTATAAGTGCTTGCTGGGATGGTTTTACTAAGTACAGGAGTTTGCAAATTATACTGATAATTTTTTATGAAGACAACCTGTAAAAAGTAGAAACCTAGACAAAGATAGTTGCGGATATAGCATTTTTTGGACTTTGAAAAGGCATTGGACAATGTCCCACATAAATGTCTAATGGGTTAATTAAGGTTTAGAAAGTAAAGTTTGTAAATGGAATGAAAACTTTCTCAAAGAGCGCACCCAGAAAGTTGTGGTGAATGACTAAAGGTACTGTCACACTTAGCGATGCACCAGCGATCCCGACCAGCAATATGACGCGGTCAAGATCGCTGGTACATCGTTAAGTGGTCGCTAGTGAGCTGCCACACAGGCAGATCTCACAAGTGACATAGCAGGGGTCGGGGGTCGCTACTTACCTGTCAGACGAGGTGATCCTGACGTCCTCCGCCCGCGTCCACACGTCGGCGCCACAGAAAGCCCAGCAGGAAGCTGACGACGAGAAACGGCCCAGGACGTTCTCACGCGATCAGCGATAACCAGCGGGGGAGCCGGTCAGAGGTAAGTATCAGACATAGCGATATCGCTAGCAATATCGCTATAACGTCACAAAACCAGTGACGTTATAGCGATATTGCTAGCGATATCGCTTAGTGTGACAAGCCCTTAAGACTCTAAATGGTCTCCATTTATAAGTGGTGTACCAAGGTTTAGTGCAGGGTCTGGTTCTTATTTCATTTATTTACTAATGATATAGAAGACAGGATTAATATTTTTGCAGATGACACCAAACTATGTAGATTAGGTCATATTTGGATAATGTTCATAAACTGTAAGTTGACTTGAAAAACCTGAGTGTTTAGATATCAATTTGGCCGATGAAGCGCAAAGTGTATAAATATCAAGTTATATACCTGGGCACTAATAATATGTTTTAGGAGGAGGAAAACTAGGAGAGTCATGTGTAGAGAAGGATCTGAGTGTACTTCTTGATCCCTGACTAAATATCAGCATGTCATGTCAATCAGCGGCTTCAAAGGCCTGCAGGATTTTGTCATCTATTAAACGAGGTATGGACTCGTGGGAAATGGACGCAATACTTCAACTTTACAAAGCGCAAGTCTGAGCCTACCTTGAATATGCAGTTCTGAGGACCAGTTCATAGAAAAGATACCCTAGAGCTAAAAAAGTACAAAGATGGAGCCACAAAACTAATAAGGGGCATCAAAATTCTTAGTTATGAAGAAAGATTAAAATAATTAACTTCATTTAGTCTTGAGAACAGACATCTAAGAGGTTATATTATTCACCTGTACAACTATAAATGGCCCATACAAAAAAATATGGTGAATGGGGTTCCTCAAAGTTATCCTGGCTAGGCAGAATACATGCATTAAAAATGGTATCACTGCCTCGCTTCTTATATCTATTTAGGTCTCTCCCAATTATGGTTCCAGCCAGAACGTTCACTCATTTACACTCTATGATGTCTAAGTTTCTTTGGCTAGGAAAACAACCCAGAATTGCGCAAAACTTATGTTCCGTCACAGAAACGAAGGGGGTTTATCCCTCCCTAATTTTACACTTTATTACAAGTCGGCACAGATTGCTCAATTAAAAAGTACGTGTTCATATCCCAATAGTCCGAGATGGGTTATTCTGGAATCATTTCTCTTTATCAGGCCTAATGTGGACCACAGACTGACTTCAAAGGGGGTTAATGAATGTGACTCCTTTTAAAGTCCACTTTTTGCTTCTTTGGAGAAAAGTCCGGTTTAAAAATAACTTACAATCAAGCCCTTCTCCCCTGACAGCTATATTACAAAATCCCATGTTCCCGCCAGGCCTTGAGTCACAAATTTTTTTTGTGGTGGAAGCTGAAAGGTATTCGTATACTTAAACATTTGTGTTCCCTATTTAGTATCTCACTTGACAGACAGGACATTGTTCAAAAATTTGAACCTCCAGTTAGGGAGGTAATGAGATTAATCAAGATCTTCCACTTTGCAAAGCAGATCCTCCCGAGCAGTACTACTCTCAGGGCAACGCGTTTTGAAAATAAATGTCTAAATGACCCTTTGGGCAGGGGAACGATCTCATTGATCTACTATGCTATAAATTCTCCACAAGATGATAAAAAATTGAAGTATATGTTACAATGGGCGGAGGATCTGGGGTTTGAGCAGTCAATTGATGAATGGTATTGTAGCTGTGACACCCTATCGAAAGGTAGTCACCAGACTTCCCTTGTGGAGACCTTCTTAACACTATTGCACAGAGTCTATTATGTACCAGAAAAAATTCATAACATTTTTCCTAATGTCTCAGGAGACTGTTTTAGGGGCTGTGGATTATTTGGTTACATGAAACATATTTGGTGGTCTTGTACGGTGGTTTCTGGCCTTTGAGAGGTGAAGCGTCTGATAGCACAGATGTATGGTGGACCAGTTGTTCTGAAACCTTCTACCCTTTTACTGGGAACCAGGCCTACCCGGCTTCCAAAAAGCCTTCAGAAGCTAGTAAACTATTATGTATGGTCACTAAAATCCACATTGCGGCAAAGTGGAAGTTGCCCTCACTGTCAATTTCTATGGTGAAAGAGAAGGTGAACGACATTATGTTATATGAAAGAATAGAAGCAATTAGAACACCGACACGTGGGATTGTTTCTTCAGGGTTTGGCATCCCTGTATGGAGCTTCACTCATATACTCGACTGGATCAGGCACTTAGGCTCTCTCTGCAGCCAATTGAGAACTGGCCATGGCCTGGGACGGGATTCATATATGATCCTACAATAGTGGGTGGCATAACCGCATTAAACGCCCTGGTTTGGTTATTGATGATACCATTATAGATTATTGGATATCGTATAATTAAATCCTATGTGCCTTTCCCTACCCCTGTCTATGTCTTGTCTCCCCTTATATTATTTGAAGTTTGTTGAATGTATGTTAAATTGTTAGTTTATACTCCCTTGCATGGGAGTTCATAACTTGGACTTGCTTTAATAAGTTTCTAAATAAAAAATTTATTGAAACTAAAAAAATATGGTGAAAAGCTATTTCATGGACATTGCCTCCAACTGGAGGGAAAAAAAAAGTTCAATTTCAAGGCAAATCTTCTTTACCATAAGAACTATTAATCAGTGGAACAGCCTACCTAAGCAGCTGGTCACAACGGGAACTGTTAATGGTTTCAAAAAGGGCCCAGAGCTTTGTTTTTTAGAAGAAAATACTTATTTATGTAGATGAGTAAAATCCTTGTTCGGAATGTTGGTCCAGTCAATTGACACTCAGGATCAGACGGTGTCTTTAGGGAAGACTGGATCATGCATTACTGATGTACCTAAATTATATTTTTTTAGTCTTTCTCACCACTTAGTTGAACTACATGGACAATTGTCTTTTTCCAAAAGTTCTATCTAACTATGTTTTTATTATCCCGGACAATCCCTTTAATAGATAATATCATCTCATTTCCACTGTAAATTTCATTGGATTAAACCCAGTACAAAGAAAGCAGATGCTGCATACTCTTCAATCCAGTACAGGTGAAATGTTGCAAACCGATTAATAAATGTATGAAAGGAACAGTGTTATACAGCTTTGCGTCACACTTGGGGGCTGCATACATAAAAAGAGGAAATGTATTGTATTGTATGATATCTGCAGAATCATACTACATATGCCTAAGAGACTAAAGCAAGAAATTCTGTGGCGGCAGACTACCGTATGACTGATGGCTGCACTTTCTAGAGCTGTCAATTTGTCATCTCTCACAAGCTATAATTCCACGTTGAAGAAACAAGAGAAAAAAATAGAAAACTACAATCTATTTTCAGAATGACTGCATCAAGCAGCTACTCAAAGCAACATGAAATAGCTTTTCTTTTCTGCGGATGTGAAAGCTAGGCTTTCACCCCACAAATCATAGCACATAAGTAAATTGCATTGATTTACTTCCTCCACAAGGAACCTTTCTCTCAGAGGTATTCACTTAGGTAGCAACAACCTTGAAATACCAATCAGAAGATGCTAATAAAAAAACAGATTTATGAGGTGTTTAAGGCTAACACACAAATTATAGAGCACTGCAGCACAATATACTTGGGACATACAAATCTAAGTAATTCAGGAAACTGACCGCATGAGAACAGTATGAGAAAGGCAGTTGTAAATATATAGTTAAAAAATGGTTGTTTAGAGGAAAAGACATTAATTACATTGCCTGAAATAATAACCCCTTACTTGGTAAAACTACGAATACTGATGAGATTTATTACTGAGAGTACTGTATTGTTTAAGGAGGACTAAGTCAAAAGTGGGAAATTTTTGGTCCCATTCCATTTTCGATGCTTCCCACAGTTGGCGTTTTTTTAGTTTTTTAAGACCGTCATACGGCTTCAAAGTTTTGGGCCTTTTTATTTAATACTAATTTTGATGGTTTTTACTAAACACCATGTCTCACAGGGTTCTCTGGGGTCGTGTCTTTAAGCTGCTCTCATTATTTACCTGTGAACTCCAGAACAGTGAGAATGAAATAAGGGCAAAAACAAGTCACATTTGCACTGATGTCCGATCCTCTGTAACTTAGGCCTAATGCATATCAGGTATGGAATAGAGAGGAGCGGAGATTTTAAAATTCAAATTAACCAACTTTGCAGAATTATCCCCAAAAATTTTATTTGCGTCAAATAAATTTGCGTGAGGCGTATCTTTAAAATGCCTCAAATTGCATGGAAAATAGGTGTAAACACAGCGAGTTCCCCTTTGGATCAAATAAACAAGTTTTGAGCTCTGTAATGGAAACACACGCTTTTTAATCTATATATAGCTTCAACCTATCTGACTAGAGAAAAATGAATTGTTATCAGAGTAACAACACACTGCAGTACCAGACTTTTTTGGCTACTAAAATTGTATAAACCAGGGCAAATGCAGGCATTGCTGTTGTTTATAAGCAGGTGGTGCAAACAGAAGATGCTGTGGCATTTTCACACCGCTGGGGGCAACAATTATCTCTGTTTGGGGAGAATAAAGAGGTTAGCGCTTAGCTAAATGAACAAGAGATAGCTTTTACTTAAGGCATCCAAAAATTATCTCTAAAATTAGCAAGACAAAACAGATGTACTATACTATATTGAATGTAGAGATGTAATGGACTCTTAACCAAATTATTTATACGATGATTAGGGAATTATAAAGGCTTTTTACCAAGTTTTCCAAAAATGATCCCTATTTTTCTGGAGATAAAGCAAGAGTATTGTTTTAACATGAAGAAGTTATGGCTTGTTGTCACAAAGTCTTTTAAAAAAATAGCACTATTTTTCAAGCCTTTTCTTGTGGGTACAAAAACATGAGAGTATGTTTCCAAGCATCAGTAGCACTGTCCAGCACCATAAAATAAATACAATGGGCAGCCAGAAGATGAGTGACTGGTGTGACTGTGAAGTGGCTGCAGCAGAAGCAGCACGGTACAGAGTTAGGACAGGGTAGGCAAAAAGATACTTAGAAGTTTTACGGCCAGCAACAGTTGCCCCAGCAGCAAAAGTACACATTAGTACTATAAAACACAGCCACAAGGTGTATGGCTAGCGTATCTGCAGAGTGGCTACGGGAAAAGCAGAACAGTAGAGAGTTAAAATGGGGAAGGCAATGAGATGCTTGGCAGTCCAGCTACCACTATCCCAACAGCAACAGTAGAATAGTATAGATGGCATGATGGACATACAGTAGATGCCTGGCTGAATGTAGCACATTGGTTCTGGTGCCTACTGATCAGTGTAGAAGACAGTCAACGAACAGTCAGGCAGACATAAAAATGGTATGGTCAATTTAATCTCTGTCAATGATAGTCTATACTGATCCATGCTTGATTCAATTTGATAAACATTAAGCTTTACACACTTGTAGCAGATAACCTGGTCTGCTTTGGTGTGACAAATCAACCAACCATGCTGAACACTATCTTTGACTGGACCAATTGTCTCCACAGGTCCAATTTGTTGACCCAGAAATCCATAGGATTGGGGCTCGGGGTATCTGCTTGAGAAAGGACACATTATAGGAAGGACTGAATCTGGCTGTTCAGGTGGCGCAACTATGCTTGCTGATGTGCATCAGTTTTTGCAATGGCAGATAAACCATCTGGTCAATCCTATCCTAAAAATTGTAATAGGTGATTCTGCTGCCTTGGTTCATTCTAAAATTGTTAATTTTGTGAAAGAAAATTGCACTCATGGAATTCAAAGAATTTGAAAATGTTAAACAAGTTGGCCCTTTTTGAAAATTTTTCGCTTCCTAACGTGTCCTTTGCAGGGGCTAAACACTTTGAGAAGCGTTGACTTTGCTAGAAGCAAATAGTGGTCACCTGGTCATACATGCACTCAGCCTTTGTCTAAAAGCATTACCAGTTAAGGACCCGATATTTCCCTTGTAATACCTCATGTTGTAGATCAGCTCACTCAGTGGTACACAGACGTAGACATGAATAACACGGTCTCTTTAAGTCTTTCACTAGTTTATTAGGTACATGCAGCATAAACCATAGGGAAGTAAAAATAAACGTGGCCATCTGGGCAAAACAGGAAAACAAAACAAAATGGTACCTTACAGTCCATACGTCTGCGGGGATCCGCCCACCCCGGGTTAGCAAAAATACATGGTTCAGTTTAGCACAAAAACAAGCACTTTCCAGGAACTAGCCTCTTTAAACACACTGAACACTGAATGCCTACGAAAGTCGACTATTTAAATCCCAGACCACACTCTGGGATGGAGATAAGGTGGACACAAAAACTCAGCCCATATAATGGCTGATTAACCCCTATCAACACAAAGTGTGCTGGAGCAAACTTCTGGGTTTCAAGCCATTTAAGCTAATAGCCTCAGTGGAAACATATCTCCCCTCCAGCACTTTGTCAGTGCTCTGTGCAGTGGCCACACATGTAGAGTGAATAATAAAGTAACTTGGCACTCAACTGAATGATCCTTTTTGAAAATAAGTTTTTATTGTGGCAGTCACAAAGAACGTTTCGGCCTACATTTGGCCTTCGTCAGTCTGCCGACTGCTGCAGATGATGAAGTTAATAGTGGAGAATTATATAAGATCCTATTACAAGGCAGTGATTTTGGAGGTTACTGCAATGACCAACTGTCTATAACACGTGTAGTGCTCTGGTGAATCCGGGAGAAATTGGAACAGGCAATGAAGCTTAAGTCTCTAGGGGCTTTATGCCTGTAAAAGTTTATGCCTGGTGGGTATGGGTTAATATCTTTTGATACTTGAACCAATTAATGTTAGAGAAAAATAAATTTCTTATAATCCTAAGAGGTTAATGCCTGAGGCACTTTAACAGTCTTGTATCAGTGGATCAGGTTACATGAACACGTGCAGGTGTAGTGCCTGGGCGTATGGAGTGATGATTTGGTGATTTTAATTATAGCAGGTCCCTACTTACCCATAAATGCAGGCCTTGATGACAGAGGTGTCCACATTCACCCAGGAATTCAGACATTTGTCTTAGAGAGGTATTCACACAGTGTAGGTACCCATCAGATTTGAGGCCGCCTTGACGTTGGCTGGTGGGCAGATAATATTTGGCCAAATTTTATGCTAAGAGTCTCATATATTTTTTCTAGAATTCTAAAGCTGTATTGCAATTCTAATTACATATATTCCACATTGACATGCCTTAGCATGATAGAGTGCAACCATTCTTTGTATATTGTATATGGGGGTAGCTCCTCTTGGTATGCACCTATTCACATTAGTCTGGATGTGCCAGTCAGTTTTTTTGTCTCTTGTATGTTAGCTTACTGACCGAGCACTCCGCCCTCCACCAGGTGGTAATTTTAATTATAGCAGGTACCTACTTACCCATAAATGCAGGCCTTGCTGACAGAGGTGTCCACATTCACCCAGGAATTCAGACATCAGTCTTAGAGAGGTATTCACACAGTGTAGGTACCCATCAGATTTGAGGCCGCCTTGACGTTGGCTGGTGGGCAGATAATATTTGGCCAAATTTTATGCTAAGAGTCTCATATATTTTTTCTAGAATTCTAAAGCTGTATTGCAATTCTAATTACATATATTCCACATTGACATGCCTTAGCATGATAGAGTGCAACCATTCTTTGTATATTGTATATGGGGGTAGCTCCTCTTGGTATGCACCTATTCACATTAGTTTGGATGTGCCAGTTTTTTTGTCCCTCTGTCAGTGACTTTCAGACAGCAGAGGGCGCGATGACGTAGTCAGTGTGTGCCCTCTGCCTGAACAGTCACTGACAGAGGAACCCGGCGGGCAGACAGCGTTAAGCAGCGTTGGAACTGGGACAAGTGAATATCTCAGGTGCCGGGTCCTGAGCCAGCGGCGACACCTGTCCCCCATAGCGTACCAGTGTCTACCTGCTCAGCACACCAACACCAGGCCCCCAGGGACAAGAGGTGAGTATGTCTTTTTATTTTTTAATACCTGCAGTAGTGGCAGCAGCAATATATGGGGGCATATTCAATGGAGTATCTTATGGGAGCAGCATATGGGGGCATATTCAATGGAGTATCTTATGGGAGCAGCATATGGGGGCATATTCAATCGAGCATCTTATGGGGCCAGCATATGGGGGCATAATATATGGAGCATCTTATGGGGGCATATTCAATGGAGCATCTTATGGGGGCAGCATATGGGGGCAGCATATGGGGGCATATTCAATGGAGCATCTTATGGGGGCAGCATATGGGGACATATTCAGTGGAGCATCTTATGGAGGCAGCATATAGGGGCATATTCAATTGAGCATCTTATGGGGGCAGCATATGGAGGAATATTCAATGGAGCATATTATGGGGGCAGCACATAGGGGCATATTCAATGGAGCATTTTATGGGGGCAGCATATGGGAGTATAGTCAGTGGAGCATCTTATGGGGCAGCATATGGAGGGATATTCAATGGAGGATATTATGGGGGCATATTCAATGGAGCATCTTATGGAGGCAGCATATGGGGGCATATTGTATGGGGCAGAATATGGGGCATAATCTATGGAGCATCTTATGGGGCCTATTCTATGGAACATTTTATGGGGCAGCATATGAGGCATAATCTATGGAATATCTTAAGGGGCCATAACCTTTATGGAGCAGCATATGGGGCATATTATTCTATGGAGCATCTTATGGGGCCATTATTAACCTTTGTGCAGCATTATATGGGGCGTATTTTGTATGGGGCATCTTATGGGGCCCATCATTAACTGTACGGAGCATTATATGGGGCTCCTGATTCAATATGGCTATTCAAAAACATTTAACCTACTGATGTCTCAAATAATTTTACTTTTATTCTTATCTATTTTTAGTTTTGAAATTTACCAGTAGCTGCTGCATTTTCCACCCTATGCTTATACACGAGTCAATATGTTTTCCCAGTTTTTTGTGGCTAAATTAAGGGGGTCGGCTTATACACGGGTCGGCTTATACACAAGTATATACAGTAAGTCTTCTTGTAACTAAGAATTGCTATATCTGATCTAATAGAGTAAAGGTACTGTCACACTTAGCGATATCGCTAGCAATATCGCTATAACTTGTGACGTTATAGCGATATTGCTAGCGATATCGCTGTGTGTGATTACTTACCTAAGACCCGCTCCCCCGCTGGTTATCGCTGATCGCGCGAGAACATCCAGGACTGTTTCTCATCGTCAGCTTTCTGCGGCGCTTCCTGTGGAGAGACGAGCGTGGAGCCGGGCGGGAGGACGTCAGGATCGCCTAGTGTGACAGGTAAGTAGCGACCCCCGCGATGTCGCTGGTGAGATCTGCCTGTGTGGCAGCTCACTAGCGACACTTAGCGATGCACCAGCGATCCTGACCGCGTCATATCGCTGGTCGGGATAGCTGGTGCATCGCTAAGTGTGACAGTACCTTAAGGTGTCTATGTTTGTAAGTGGGCAATTTACTCTCACTATCTTTGCTTTTCCTTCATTTACAAACAGAAACATGCCATGAATTTCAAATGTGGATTTAGTTGCAAAATCTCCAATAAGTGGTTTAATGCTTCCATTGGTTGCAGGTACTGTGTGAAAAATGGTTCACTGTGTATCACTTGACTTTAGGATTTCTATTCACAGACAAACTATGATCCCCATTTTCAATTGGGTACATAAGCACTGAAGTAATACACTACAATGACAATAGACCTTTATCTATCCCTATCCTGTGTGCTCTGAGCGCTCCTATCACTATGAAGTACAGGCATAAAATATTATTCCTTGGCTGGACCCTATGTTTTATACTGCCTGTGATGGCCCCCCTGGTTGTGCTACACCATATGATTAGATTGCTGCAAGACTTTATGTGGCAACAAATCCCGCCATGCCTGAAATGCAGTTGGGATTTTTTTTTTGCGGGCCCAAATGAATCGATTGTTTGGATTCGTGTTGAACTGCGGATTTCAGGTAAATCAACTTGAAATCCTCAGCGGATTGATCCGCTCATCTCTAGTTTACAATTATGCAATTAAATTATTTTAGTTTTGATATTTTCATTTTCCCCCGGGATTTTTACAGATTCTAGGTGACATTAAAAGGTGGAAAAATTCTGAAATGATTACTTTTAGATTTTTTTTTTTTCCCCAAAAACCTAGCATTTTACCAGGGATGTGTATACTTTTTATATCCCCTTTATATAAACAGTGTTCAATACGTCATAACTTTTAATCCTAAATATAAAAGATATACGAACCTCAGAGTAAATTAATTGAAATAATGAACATTCCATGTGATGTCTAATAAGTTAAATGTATCTATCTCTCATAAAGGGTCTGATCCTATACTTTTCTAATCAAAGTATAAATCTATTTGTTGTTTGTTCTATATACAGTAAGGACAAAGGGGATGAGGTGAGGAAAGAGGGCAGAGGAAAAGGATAATTGAAACCGCTGATACATCTTTTATATTTAAGATTAAAAGTTATGTTTTATTGAATACAGTATATATATTCATATAAATTCTATATCAGCCAGTTTTTTTTTAACTTATATTGCACCCCAAATTTTAATTTTCTAGGCCCCATCGTGGCAAGATTTTTATTTTACATGACCCATCACAAGGTTCAATAAAGTGGCACTGGAAATAACAGTCAATTATCATTTGTGAGAAATGAAACTGTCTGGTTGAGGGTAAAAGCAATGAGAAGTGTTAATTTAGTACGTAAACATTCATAATGCATGTGTTCTTATAATTACTCCCATAGAAAGTTCTATATCCAGATGCAGCAGCTTTCAGAAACGTCTATTCGTAAACTAGTGGAGAACTTGTGAACACATCTTTTATGTTTCAGGACAATTTTTCTTCTTCCTCAGTATCAAAATGGATTGTTTGAGGTTAACAGTAGGTGTAGGCATTACATCATTTTCTATTCTCCCTCAGTGCTAACATTTCTACGGTTTAATGAATAGAAAATGAATATATTTAGGGTATAATGAGCTCATCTGCATTTCATTAATACTAAATGCAGATACAATAAAGGCCACCATTTTTCAGGAGTTAATGCAATAAAAGAAATTACCAGAATTTCTTCACTGTGTAATGTATTGTGACTGGTGTCAGATATTTCAAATTAACCAGGGACTTTGCATTTGTTCTTGCTCTTTTGTTTGATGATACATTATAGAGCATGCATGTAGTGGTTGATAGCAATGAGATCAGATCTGGATACTTCAGAGCAGTGAAGTAGATTAAAGGGGTTTTCCCCAAAAGATTAATGTGGTCTTATAATAATATATATATGGTATATACTTATTGAATTGTGTCAATGTAAGCTATTTTTAAATGTACCCCATTTTATGCCTATCGCCCTCATAAAAATGCCTCTCCAGGATCTATTTGGCCTTCAGCTGCCATTGGAATATTTCTGTAGTTTCAGGGGCCATTGTCAATTCTGAATAGTGCAGTCTCTCTCAGCATAGCTATGCTGTGTCTAAGGGCTCACTTGCGAGAGACTTGGATGATTCTCGTGCGAGTCTCTCGCATGAAAACCCGGCACTGCCGCTGGCACTGGGACCGCAGCGTGCAGCTACATGTATTTCTATGCAGCCGCACAGTCCGGTCCAAATGGCGGTGGCAGTGCCAGGCTTTCATGCGAGAGAGTCGCACGAGAATCGTGCGAGTCTCTCGCAAGTAAGTATGAGCCCTAAGTCAGAGCTTCTACAATAAGAAACAATGTCACAGAAAGGTAGTGGACGCGTCATTCCATTGCAGAGCACAGAGAACATACCAGGAATCAGTAGTGTGCCTGTGTGCTGACATCTAAGTTGAGGGATGTTCTTGACTATGTTGATGGGCTATATACAAGTGAGAGAAAAGAGAGTTATGCTCCAAAATGGAATACATATACAGAGGACAGAAAGAAAATATATACTGCTGGATGGGCTGTATACAGAGGGTTGAGAGGAAAAGGAAATATATAGTGTAGAAGTGGGCTGTATTCAAGGGTTGAGAAAAGATAAGTTGCACTTCTGGCCAACAAATCAGTGATGTGAAACTGCTAATGCTGCTCTATTAATGTATATTACGAAAAATTATCTTCTGCCACATGCATCAATAGAGGAGCATTTGCACTTTCATCTCGCTTGATCTGTCAACAGCAGGCAACAAACAACTATGTACTTCAGTTATGAAGGAGTGCAGGAGAGCTGAGCTTTGTGAGAACAAGCTAACATAAAACCACACTGCAGCTATACTGATGTAGATGATAAACTTGATCAGGCAGGGTACTTCACAGGAAAAGAGAGCACAGAAATATAAGGTGTTAGCGTGGGTGGTCAGGAACCGGAATCTCCAGGAGTGCACCCTCTGGACCGTGGCACCGAGGGGACCTGGGCGAGCTGCCAGGTGGAACCGACCCCTATACAGGGACCGTTAAGAGCAGGCCCAGGGGTTCAAGTACCACGGTACCAAGAGGGGCGGCTCAGAATGGACTGGAGCGTAGACTATAAGGCTGGTATATGAAGAGATGGCTGGAGCGGAACACAGGAGACAGGACTGAAGAAGGACTATAGGAGTATGGATAACTGGATGGAGCAGGAACACCGGAGGCAGGACTGGAGTAGGGTGGAGCAGGAGCGCTGGTGCAGGACTGGAGTAGGATGGAACTGGAACACAGGACTGGAGTAGGATGGAACTGGAACACAGGAGCAGGACTGGAGTAGGATGGAACAGGAACACAGGAACAGGACTGGAGTAGGATGGAACAGAAACACAGGAACAGGACTGGAGTAGGATGGAACAGGAACACAGGAACAGGACTGGAGTAGGATGGAACAGGAACGCTGGAACAGGACTGGAGTATAATGGAACAGGAACACAGGAACAGGACTGGAGTAGGATGGAACAGGAATGCTGGAACAGGACTGGAGTATAATGGAACTGGAACACGGGAGACAGGGCTGCGAGGCTGCTGCAGGAAACACCGCGGACGGAACCGAGAGGCTGGGGAACCGAGAGGCTCAGGGGGAAGCGGCCAGATATAGCCCTGCCTGGTCTGCCATTGGTGCGAAGGTGCTTCCGGGTCAGGGCAAAGCCGGAGTACAAGAAGCAGCAGGGAGGCGCGGCCGCGGCCTATGGCGCATGCGCATTGCATGCAGGGATGGCGTCGGCCGCGGGCCCATCAGAGGTGACCGCTGTGGCCGTCGGGTGGAGAGAGGCTGCGGAATGGGAGCGGAGGCCGACTGCGGCGTGGGAGCGGAGGCCGGGTGAGTATGACGGAGCGGTGTAACAGTACCCACTCCCCTAAGCCGCCCTCCCCGGAGATTAGCAAGAAATCTCTTGAGGATACGGGGAGCATTGATATTCTCCCGAGGCTCCCAGGATCTCTCCTCAGGACCAAAGCCCTGAAAGAATGTCCTACCTCTAACCCTCTTCATAGCGAGAATGTCCTGCACTTCAAAGACATCATCGGCACCAACTGGCTGAGGACCAGGATCAGGCAAGGAATGGAAGCGATTCAGCACCACAGGCTTCAGGAGGGAGACATGGAAGGTGTTCGGGACCTGGAGCGAAGCAGGCAACCTCAATTTGTAGGCGACTTCGTTGATACGTCCAAGAATTTCAAACGGACCGATGTAGCGTGGTCCCAACTTGTAGGAGGGCAGTTTCAACTGGATGAATTTGGAGGAGAGCCAGACTTTGTCCCCAACACGATACGGTGGAGGATCCAATCTCTTTTTGTCGGCATAATTCTTCATCTGATCAGCGGACCTCTTGAGTGACGTTTTGGTCTCGGACCAAATCTTGGAAAATTCAGAGGACAAGGCGTTGGCCGCGAGTACCTTGGAGGCAGGGGTTATCGGAAGAGGAACACCAGGATGTCTGCCAAAAACAATGAAGAACGGAGACTTGGCCGACGACTCGCCAGCATGGTTGTTATAAACGAACTCTGCCCAGGGGAGTAAGTCGACCCAATCGTTCTGGTGGACATTGGAGAAATGACGTAGGTACACCGCCAACGTCTGGTTGGTACGCTCTACATGTCCGTTACACTGTGGATGGTAGGCCGAGGAGAAGTCGAGGGAAACATTCATGAGCTTGCAAAGTGAACGCCAGAACTTGGAGGTAAACTGAACCCCTTGGTCAGACACAATGAATTGAGGTAGTCCATGGAGTCTGAAGATTTGGTGAATGAAAACTTTGGCCAGCTCCGGCGCCGAGGGAAGACCGGGCAGAGGGACAAAGTGGGCCATCTTGGAAAAACGATCCACCACCACCAAAATGACTGTGCAGCCCGAAGAGCGGGGTAGGTCGGTGATGAAATCCATGGCGATGTTTTCCAAAGGAACCGCAGGAACGGGCAACGGAAGCAGCAAGCTGGACGGAGGTCTTCGTGGCACTTTGTTTTTAGCACAGGATGGACAAGAAGCCACAAAGTCGAGTACATCTTGGCGAAGCGTGGGCCACCAGTAGTGACGCGTGATAAGATCAAGGGTCTTCTAAGTTCCAGCATGGCCGGCCAGTTTGGAGGAGTGCACCCATAGGAGGACCTTTCGCTTGAGGTTCTCAGGCACAAGCGTCTTGCCTGGAGGAGGAGTAAGCAAGTTCACTGGAGCCACTGTGATGATCCTAGTGGGATCAATGATATGCGAAGGTTCCTCCATGGTTTCATGTGGCTGAAGACCCTGGACAGGGCGTTCTTGTTGCCAGGACGGAAACGGAGCTCGAAGTCAAATCGGGCAAAAAATAAGGACCATCTGGCCTGACGAGGGTTGAGTCTCTGGGCAGACTGGAGATAGGCCAGATTCTTGTGGTCCGAGAAGATGACAAAGGGATGGACAGCTTCTTCCAGGAGGTGACGCCATTCCTCCAAGGCCAACTTGATGGCCAGGAGTTCCCGGTCGCTGATCGAGTAGTTACACTCGGATGGAGAAAAGGCCTTCAAGAAGAAGCCACAAGGGTGCAGGCGACCGGAGGCGGTTCTCTGGGACAATACTGCCCCGGCACCTGTCGAGGAAGTGTTCACCTCGAGTACAAAGGGTCGATTGCGCTCAGGGCGATGCAGGACCGAGGCCATGGAGAAAGCCCATTTTACGGTCATAAAGGCCTCTTCCGCCTCAGGAGTACAATCTTTGGGTTTAGTCCCCTTACGGGTGAAAGCAGAAATAGGTCTTGTGATCGCGGAGAAGTGGGAGACAAATTGCCGTTAATAATTGGCGAAACCGATGTATCGCCTTTACTCCGACGGGGCGAGGCCATTTGAGAATGGCAGACAACTTCTCGGGGTCCATCCTCAGACCAGCGTCAGAGATAATGTATCCCAGAAACGGCAGAGAGGTCTGTTCGAAGAGACATTTCTCGATCTTCTCATACAGGCGGTTCTCCCGAAGACGCTGTAGCACCAGGCGGACACTCTTTCTGTGGGACGGGAGGTCCGGCGAGAAGACGAGGCTGTTGTCTAAGTACACGACCACACAGGAGTACAGGAGATCCCGAAAGATCTCACTGACGAACTCTTGAAACACCGCCGGAGCATTGCAGAGACCAAAGGGCATGACCAGGTAATGGCAGTCTCGAGTGTTGAAAGCGGTCTTCCACTCATCACCTGCATGGATACGGACCAGATTATAGGCGCCCCTGAGGTCCAGCTTGGAGAAGACCCGAGCCCCTCTGAGACGGTCAAACAGCTCCGGAATGAGTGGAAGAGGGTACCTGTTCTTGATGGTAATTTCATTCAAGCCCCTATAGTCAATGCACGGCCGTAGAGTTCAGACCTTCTTTTTGACGAAGAACCCATCTCCCGCGGGTGAAGACGATTTCCGTATAAAGCCTTTGACTAGGTTCTCTCAGACGTACTCGGACATGGCGATGGTCTCTGCGGGAGACAAGGGGTAGATTCTGCCCCTTGGAGGGGTTGAACCGGGAACAAGTTTAATTGGGCAGTCAAACGGCCAGTGTGGAGGAAGGACTTGCGCTTCCTTCTTATCAAAAACATCGGCGTAGGAGCTGTAGGCTGAAGGAAGACCCGGAAGGTCTGGAAGAGACCGAGGAGTGGCCGCCAGGCAGACAGAATTCAGACAGCGAGCTTGGCACGGGTGCCCCAGCGGAGAATCTCCCCAGAAGACCAGTCGAGAACAGGCTGATGAGTCCATGGAAGACCGAGTAGAATGGCGTGAGAGAGTTTAGGCAAAACATAAAAGGCGATCTTCTCTCGATGTAAGGCTCCGACTTGCAACTCCACTTCTTCAGTGACCAAGGTGACGGTCACCTGTAGCGGTTTGCCATCCACTGTGGCAATCCGGATAGGGTTAGATAGAGTAACCACGGGAATTTTGTATTTGTCCACCTCTTCAGGCCGAATGAAGTTACCTGCCGAGCCCGAATCCACGTAGGCCACCTCGGACCCACGTCTCTCCCCTGAAACCAAAAGCACAGAAATCGTAAGAGGTTGAGAGGGATCATCATCACCTAGGGAGGCCTCTCTTACCTGACCTAGGTTGAGTAGTTTCCCTGTCTCTTAGGACAAGTGCGGATTTAGTGTAAAGAATCACCGCAATAAAGGCACAGGCCTTGTGCCCGCCTCTCTCTCTGACGCAACTAGGCCAACTTGAGGCGATATATCTGCATGGATTCGGCCGAGGAGGGAGGAGAGGACCCGGCCGAACGGAGGCTGGCAGAACCAGTGAAAAGGGGAACTGGCCTGGTGGACCTCCTCTCTCTCGCTGACTCCCGAGCGTGCTCCTGGAAGCATAGGTCAATGCGGGTAGCCAGGGAGATAAGGTCCTCTAAGGTAGACGGGGTATCTCGACCTGCGAGGTCATCCTTTATTCTGCCTGAAAGACCGCGCCAGAACGCCCCTACCAAAGCCGCGTTATTCCAGCCGAGCTCGGAGGAGATAGTACGAAAAGCGTACTGCCCGATCGTGAGAGAACCCTGATGTAAGTTAAAGAGTGACTCAGTGAGAGAAGCTAACCGACCCGGCTCATCGAAGACCCTGCGAAAAGTATCCAGAAAAACTGGGAGACTTGAGACTACAGGGTCGTCACATTCCCAGAGGGGATTCAACCAAGACAGGGCCTCTCCCTCCAGATGGGACATAATAAAGGCTACTTTGGCCCGGTCAGAGGGATATTGCTGCGGCAACCATTCAAAGTGGAGGCTACACTGATTTAAGAACCACTTACAGAGCTTGTGATCCCCGGTGAAGCGAGGCGGTTTGGCGAGGCGGGGTGTCGGGAGAGAGGTAGACGCGGGGGAGGGAGTCGAGGCTGCAGTGGCAGCCTGGAGGGCCGACAAGCGACTGTCAAAGGAGGCCATGTAAGACAAAATGTGGGCTTGAGTATCTTGTTGCTGACCCAGCTCCTGTTGGAGACTGGCCAGCTGAGTGGCATTTCCAGGATCGACCACCTGCAGGGCCGACAAACAAGTGTCCATAGACTTCATGACCGACATAATGCATCCCTGATTCTCCCGCAGGAAGAGCAACTCTTTCTGGGTAGCAGTCGTAGTACCGGTGGAGTCCACGGCCTGATCGTACTGTTAGCGTGGGTGGTCAGGAACCGGAATCTCCAGGAGTGCACTCTCTGGACCGTGGCACCGAGGGGCCCCGAGTGAGCTGCCAGGTGGAACCGACCCCTATACAGGGACCATTAGGAGCTGGCCCAGGGTTCAAGTACCACGGTAGCCGGTACGAAGAGGGGCGGCTCAGAATGGACTGGAGTAGGAGTGCGGGACTGGAGCGTAGACTATAAGGCTGGTATATGAAGAGATGGCTGGAGCGGAACACAGGAGACAGGACTGAAGTAGGACTGTAGGAGTATGGATAACTGGATGGAGCAGGAACACCGGAGGCAGGACAGGAGTAGGGTGGAGCAGGAGCGCTGTGCAGGACTGGAGTAGGATGGAACTGGAACACAGGAACAGGACTGGAGTAGGATGGAACTGGAACACAGGAGCAGGCCTGGAGTAGGATGGAACAGGAACACAGAACAGGACTGGGGTAGGATGGAACTGGAACACAGGAACAGGACTGGAGTAGGATGGAACAGGAACACTGGAACAGGACTGGAGTATAATGGAACTGGAACACGGGAGACAGGGCTGCGAGGCTGCTGCAGGAAACACCGCGGACGGAACCGAGAGGCTGCAGAGAGCACAGGAGGAAGCAGAGCCCAGTGTGCAAGGTAACACAACGATCAAGCGCCTCCCTCAGGGGGAAGCGGCCAGATATAGCCCCGTCTGGTCTGCCATTGGTCCGAAGGTGCTTCCGGGTCAGGGCACAGCCGGAGCACAAGAGGCAGCAGGGAGCCGTGTCCACGGCCTATGGCGCATGCGCATTGCATGCAGGGATGGCGTCGGCCACGAGCCTGTCAGAGATGACCGCCGTGGCCGTCGGGTGGAGAGAGGCTGCGGCGTGGGAGCAGAGGCCGGCTGCGGCGTGGGAGCGGAGGCCGGGTGAGTAAGACGGAGCGGTGTAACATAAGGTGAATTTTACATTTATATTAGCTTGATAACTCGGTTAGGGCTACGCAGGAGCACATAGGAGATTGGGGAGGAGTCTGCAGCAGTGAGGACGAGCAAGTGCTGTTGGGAAATGTAGTTTTAGAAAATAAGAACCGGAGTGCCCATTCTGCTATGTGAAGCTGAATGTACTTAGGGGCATAAAAAGACTAAAAAAAAATACAAAGGTACAAGAAAATAATTTTATGCTGGGCTTGGTTTGTATATTAACAATAAGTATGCATTATTGTGCTTTGTCAAAAATAATCCGATTATGGGAATGTTTAGAAGTGTCTATTTTTAAGGCATCCATACACAATAGACTAACCTCACCTGACCCTAGCGATTAGCCAACAGTCTAATGTGTTTGTGCGCTTAGCAGCTCTTCCACAAATGATGATATCTTTGGCGAAAAAAAATCCAACATGTCAGATTTCCAAAGCTGATCTACGGTATTTGTTCTCTGGAAAAAAAGCTGAGTGGCTCTCTCACAGAGGACACAAGAGTGCTCAGCTGAGCCGAGTGCTCCTGTTTGTGGAGGAGTTAGGGGACATGGCTGATCATTCTGCTGATAGCCGTGTACATGTATATTGGGGGGTTTGCAGAAATGGGTGCATATGTCTGGTTCTCAGCGGGTTTGTGATAGAAAATAGATTATGAATAAACTCCAGTTATAGCTCTTCCTTCTGATCTAATAATGTCACCACTTTAAATTAAATTAAGCCTCAAACTCAATCACATTCAGCTGATGACAACTAACAATTATAATAATCTTTATTTTTTTTATAATAATCTTTATTTTTAAAGAGCGCTAACATATTCCGCAGCGCTTTACAGTTTGCACACATTTTCATCACTGTCCCCGATGGGGCTCACATTCTAAATTCCCTATCAGTATGTCTTTGGAGTGTGGGAGGAAACCGGAGTGCCCGGAGGAAACCCACGCAAACGCGGGGAGAACATACAAACTCCTTGCAGATGTTGTCCTTGGTGGGATTCGAACTATATATAAAGCAGCAAATGAGATAAAATATAACTTTTAATATACCAATTAAAAAGTACCAAAAATAATGTCACCCACAAGTGAATTTAAAAAAAGATGCAAGATAAATGGGTGATCCTCAGAGGATACTTGCAAGCACCCAAACGCATCACATAAGGGATATAGAATGTAACTGATAAAACAGATAACAACCTATATAATGGATACAGCATGAATGAAAGATTAGCACAATGCTATAGCCAATTGCACATGTATACACATGTATATTTCAAAGGCCAGACCACAGGTTCATAGTCTTCCATAAACGAGATTTCAAAAAAAGGAACAATCTCACCAGTTTATGCAGACGGTCAGGAGTCACCAGGGATACTCTGTATGCCAACAGAAAGGTAGCTATGGGAAGACAATACCCTGTCAATTCCCTTACATGCTAACCATTAACTGATCCCCAGGCTCCCGCCCTTACAATGGCAGTCCACAGCTAGCCCTATATTGCACATGCCCTGCACTTTCCCTATAAGGAGCGTCCCAACGCGTTTCATCCAAGTAACTCTTCAGGGGACTAACTTGTTTAAAGTGCCATAGCGCTATAGTTAAGAGACATACATCCTCCCGCTCTCTATGCTATCTGCTGCCTGCAGAGGGTGGAAGGAAGAGGGCATATATATATCGTTATGTTAGTGCACACATATTGCCGCAATTAATTAATTAACACATATATGTTTAATCATACCTGGCATACCAGTCATCCCCCATTGCAAGATTTAAATCTCCCAGGGCGCGTGCCATAATCAGCGCTAAAAACGTCCCTCAATGACATCACTGGAAAAGAAAATCCCATATGCAATGGGCGGATGAAGCCCCATTTCCGATGCAATCACAAAATGGTGGATGCCCCACTTCCGCTGACAAACCACATACACAGATGGCATATTTCCAATTATCCAGACACACTCATACTTTGCGTGTCAGACATACAACATAAGGCGACCTGACTCAGATAGGGAGTGCGCGTCATGATTCGTGCTAGGCACCGCCTCAGTAGACTCCCCAGAACCGATGTCGCCCCACTTCCGGTGAGAGCAAGATGGTGGATGCCCCACTTCCGGTGACGTCCATCAAACAAATGGCGCCACACTTCCGGTTAGCGGGGGACATATCCTGCCACACTCCTAAGAGTGCGGCACCGCCCCCAGAGTCGCCATCAAAGAAAAACTTAGGAAATAACATTTCAAAATAGCCAATCATACATGAGAGCACCGGAGAGGAACAATAGTTCAACCCATATATTTATATAAAGGTGCAATATTATAGCATATCCAAGTATCAAAAAATGCAAATGGCGTCCGATTAAGTGCCAGCATAAGACAATGCGCAAAAAAACAACAAAATAAGCGGCAACATGAAATGCATATATAGGCATATAATATAAATGTATACACATATGCCAATCCCCAATAATGGGTGACAAAAAAGTGATTCAGACTTAAAGAAAAATCCAAACTGTAGATCAAAAAATTGGAAAAAAGGAAAAAGAAGGAATTCAAATAAAACAATTAAAATTGATCTGTTGATTGAAGCCATTAGGTGGTACAGTATCCAAGTAGAATATCCACTTAGCCTCACGTTGCAACAGCAACTGATCCCAGTTGCTGCCTCTTTGTGGTTTAGGGACCCTATCAATGGCAGTAAAAGAAAGATATGAAATCTGCCCCTCATGCATACCATGAATATGCCTTGAGATTGGAGTGTCCCTCTTATGTGTTATGTCTCCCACATGTTCACCAATTCTCCTCTTAAATTCTCGAATCGTTTTTCCCACGTACTCCAATCCGCACTTACAGGTGACTTTATAAATAACACCTTTAGTACTACAATTCATGAAATGTCTAATGACATAATTTTTCCCCATCACATTGCTTACAAAAGTCTTACTCAAACCAATATGTGAACATGCTACACAATGGCCGCATTTAAAACAGCCCATAACGGTGGGATTCGAACCCAGGACCCACCTAACCACTGAGCCACCGTGCTGCCCAATTTAAAACTAACGATTAATTTAAAGTGAATCTCCATATTTTTGTATCACATCAAGTTTTGTCAAGTAAATTAAGTGCTTATTATTTTGCAGTATATATTTAAGGAGGTCTAATCAAAATTGTTATTACATAATCCATCCTAATTATCTATAACCCCAATTACAATAAAAGATCAGCCGCTGTGCAAAATATAAAGGAAACAAGCAAGCATTGATTTGGAAACTCTTATAGCCACATTTCATTCATAACAGCACACAGATCAGCACTTGAAAGTTAGAAAGTTCCATTTCATTAAAAAAAAAAACAAACTAATTTAGAAATTGAGGCCAGCAACTAATCTAATGAAATGAAAAAAAAAAAAAAGGTTGGCACAGAGCCTTGTGTACAAATGTGTAGCATCCCCTCTTCCTTTTACAACAGTCTGTAACCAACTGAGAAGTGAGATTAATTGCTGGAGTTTTGAGAGCGGAATGTTGTCCAGTTCTTGACTAATATAGGTTTCCAGATATTCAACAGTTCTGGGCAGATATTTCATTTTCTGATGAGCTAAATGTTTTCTACTGGTGAAAGGTCTGGACTGCAGGTGTCCAGTTCTACAGCCAAACTCTTCTTTTGCGCAGGCATGCTGTTGTGCTGGATGTAGTATGTGATTTAGTCTTGCCTAAATATGCAAGGTCTTACCTGAAATAGACACTGTCGTCTATATAATGCTCAACATTGATGGTGCCTTTCAAGATGTGTACGCTGCCCACGCTATAGACACTAATGTAACTCCATAATATCAGAGACGCAGCTCTTGAACTGGGCACTGATAACAAGCTGGAAGGCCAATTTCTTCTCGAGTATGCAGGACATGGCATCTGTGGTCGCCATAAAGATTTTCACATTTTAATACATTTGGTCATGAACATTTTTCCATTTTGCATCCATTTTAAAAGAACTTTAACCCAGATACTTTGGCAGCGTTTCTGGATTGTGTTGATATATGGATTCTTCTTTGCGTGATAGAGCTTTCACTTGCATTTGTGAATTGCACGGCGAACTATGTTCACATAAAGATTTTGGGAAGTATTCCTGAGCCCATGCAGTGATTTGAACATTGCCTGTTTTTAATGCAGTGCCTCCTGATGGCCGATAGATCACGAGAATCCAAGACTGACAGTCGGCATTGTCCCTTGTGCCAATGCAATTCTCCAGAATCTCTGAATCTTTTGAAGATATTATGTACTGTACATGGTGCGATATTCAAGTCTGCAATTTTACATTGAGGAACATTTTTCTGAAACTGTTCCACAATTCTTAGATGCAATTCACAGAATGGTGAACCTCTGACCATCTTTGTGTCTGAGAGAGTCATGCTCTTTTTTTATAGAGTCTTGATATTTAGTTGAAAATTGATCCTCCAGTTGATTTTCAGAAGTACCTCTTACTTTTCCAGCCTTTTGTTAACCACATTCCAACCTTTTTGCTTTAGTTCAAATGAAATGGTAAAATTTCTAACGTTCAACTTCTGATCCGTGTTCTATGTTCTATTGTGAATAAAATATGGTTATAATACATTTCCAAATGATTGCCTTTTTGTTTTATTTATATTTTACACAGCATACCAACTTTTTTCTAATTGTGGTTGTATGTAATGGTGTGTAAGTGTATTAAAATATTTAACAATTGCTGTTTTTCCAGGTTTCCAGCGCAGCACCAGTCCTCTTATAGCCCATGTGACTTAGAAACAGACTAGATTGATCAAACAGGCATTTGTGTGAGGACCAAAAACGCGTTTTCTCAGTTTAGGTGTATGGAGCCTTGTTGTGAGTCTCATAATCTTACACTGAGCAAGCATCATCACCCCAAACAGTATATATTGTATGAGTCAGCAAGCCTACAGGGAGGTGATATGGAACCTTCGTGAAGCTGGAAACCATATTAGACAGTATTTGGTAAATATTTTAATACACTTACACACCATTACATAGATAATTATGAGGAATTACAGAAAGAAAATTTTGATGAGACTTCTCGGAAAATATTTCTGGGATGTGCGCTCTAAATCTGTATAGTTGTAGATTTAACCCCTTAACAACCGTCAAAATGCCTTTTAACAGCAGCAGTTAAGGGTACTTATTCCTCAGTGCTGCTTTTTAATGGCGCTGAGAAATAAGTTTATAGAGTCCCCCAGCGTCAGAATTCCTCCGGGGTCTCAGCTACCAGGGGTAGCTGAGACCCCGGAGAACACGATTCAGGTCGGTTTTTACCGACCCCAGTATTGCGATCACCATTATTCACAGATTAATGGCGACCGCAAAAAAAAAGTCAGATTTCCGGTCCAGATACATAAAACATAGTTGGTGTAGTATTATGCTTTCAGCCGGCTTTGCTGCATCTAGTTTAGGACAGCTTGCCATCATTGATGAATTTATAAATTCTGAATAATATTACCAAATTCTAACAAAAAATGTTAAAACATGGGTCCATAATCTGAATCTGAAGAGAATGTGGGTCATGCAGAAAGACAATGGCCATAAGCACACAAGTCGTGATTTAATAGAATGACAAAATAAGAATAAAGTTAAAAGTTTTGGAATGGCCAAATTAAAGCCATGATCTTAGTTCTATAAAAATCTTGCGACAGGACCTGAAGGAAGTAGTTCATGGGAGAAAACCCACCTACCTAATAAAGTTGAAGCTGTTTTGTAGGAAAGAATGGGCTCAAAATTCCTTTAAAACGAAGTACAGAACTAATTAACTATTACCTTGATATGTTTACATGCATTTATTGCTGCACAAGGGGATCACATCAGTTAATGAAAACAAAGGCACACATACTTTTGCCACTCACGGGCATTTGACAATGGATCATTTTCTTCGTTTGAAAAATGAGAAAGCCTGCAATTTTTGACTCATTTGCTTGATTTGGTTCTCTTTATCTACTTTTTGGACTGGTGTGAATATCTCATGTAGTTTTATGTTAAATTTACACAAAAATATGGAAAATTCTTAATGGTCCACAAACTTTTAAGAACCACTGTAGATGTAATTTTCTATTAATGTACTTTTGTATAGCCTGGTTAATGTACTGAAGCAAGTCTGCCCTGAGGATATTTCAGGCAGTTTCATTGTTGTGCTAAAATTAGATTGCCCTTAAAACTACAGCGGGATAAAAATGTCACTTCTGCATCAAAGATCACATACAGCTCTTGCACTGGATGTTATTACATTGCAGTGATTCAGTCGGTTCCACAGGCATTGTTTTGTGCTCCTAATCTCTAGAATATACTTCATGTCTTCTGGGTTTGATATGTTATATGAGTCAACAGCCCTTTAAATAGAAACATCTGTTCAAACTGAATATTTTATTTCTTTAGTTGCTTTATGCCTCGCATTTACAGCTACAATGTCACCGAGATCCCGGGGATAAAATTCCTACATACAGTTTTTTTTATCTGAACCCTCTGGTTGAGGCAAAGAGAAGGGGAAAGCCACAGCCACATTGAACACTATTGGGTTGAATTTTCAATGTATGGGTTAAATGCTCAGTCACCAGATTTCACTGTACAAACTGCATATGTTATTAAACACAAGTCCTTGACCTGATGACACTGATGTATTTACTTTGAAAAGACTTACAGTGCCTTGAACAAGTACTCATACTCTGTGAACTTTTAAACATTTTTTCAGGTTACACCCACAAACTTAAATTTTTTTTGGATTTTATGTCATATGCCAACACAAAGTAGCACGTATTTGTAAAGGAAATGGTACTTGGTTTTCTAATTATTATAAAAATATAAATCTTAAAATTGTGATATGCATTTGTATTGAGCCCCCAGCAAATTAATACTTAGTAGGCCCATCTATAGCTGGCATTACTCTTGTTAGTGTTTTGGGATATGTCTCTACCAGCTTTGCACATCTAGAGGCTGACATTTTTGTCTATTTTTCTTTGCAAACTAGCTCTAGCTCAGTGAGATTGGATGGAGGCATCTGTGAACAGTAGATTCTCAATGGGAATTAGGTCAGGACTTTGGGCCATTCAAACACATGAATATGCTTTGATAATAACCATTCCATTGTAGCTCTGGCAGTATGTATAGGGCCATTGTGCTGCTGGAAGGTGAACCTAACTAACCTTTAACAAATTTTCTGCCAGGATTTAGCTCAACCTTCCCTGCCATCAACTCTGACCAGCTTCCCTTTTCAATACTGAAGAAATGTATCCCTACAGCATAATGCTGCCACCACCATATTTGACAGAGGGGCTGGTGTTTTCAAGGTGATATGACATGTTAGTTTTCCACCATGACGTTTTACATTTGGCCATAAAAGTTCTACTTTAGTGTCATCTGACCAAAGCACCCTAGTCCACCTGCTAGCTGTGTCCCCTACATGTTTTTTTGCAAAGTGCACACATGACTTGTTATGGCTTGCTTTAAAAATGGCTTTCTTCTTGCCATTTTTCCATAAAGACCAGATTTGTGGAGAATATGACTAACAGTTGATTCGTAGACAAATTCTCCCACATGAGCTGTGGATCTCTGTAGCACCTCCAGAGTGACCATAGGCCTCTTGGCTGCTACTCTGATTATTGCTCTCCTTGCTTGGGATGTCAGTTTAGGTGAACAGCCATGTCGTGGTAGGTTTGCAGTTGTGCCATAACCTTTCCATTTTTGGATGATGGATTGAATGCTCTGATAGATGTTCAGAGCTTGGGATTTTTTTTTTTATAACCCTACTTTGTTTTACTCCTTACTAATTATGTGACTTCTGGAGGCAATTGGTCACTCAACATTTTATTTAGGGGAATCAGACTACAGGGGGCTGTATACAACAGCAAGTCACAAATTTCAGATATATATTTTAAAATATTTAGAAAACCATGTATCATTTCCTTTTCACTTCACAAATAAGTGCTACTTTGTGCTGAAATAGCAAATAAAATTCCAAAAAAATACATTTAAGCTTGTAGATGTAACATGAAAAAAATGTGGAAAAGTTCACAGGATATAAATACTTTTTCAAGGCACTGTACATGCACAATGTGACATGGCTTTTAAAATTAAAAACACCAGCCTCATCAGGTCGAAAAAAAATCTATATAATAATGTTTGCAGCTTGTTTTGTAAACTGCATCCATCACCAGATTACATAATTCAACGCACAGGCCCACATTTATCAAAAATCGCTTAATGCTCAGTTCAACTTCACCACTCCAATTTCACACCTTAATAAAATTGGTGAAAATTACATAAGTGGATGTTAGGCACCACTCTTCAATGTTAGTAAAAAAGTGGCCACACCCCATTTTCTCATTAACCCCTTCACAACATGCGCTGTACATGTACGACACATGTCGGGTTTTCCCCTTTGATGTGGGTTCCGGCGCTGTGCCCACATCTTTTCCAGCACATGTCAGCTGATTTCAATAGCTGACTTTTGCCCCTATCAACCACGGGTGGCATTTAACATGATCGTGCCAGAAAAGCATGACTAATCCCACCCGTGTCACATGACCGTGGTTTGCCGATGGGTTGACATGAAAATTTGAGGTCTGCAGGAGACCTCCCTGTGGTTGTCATAGCCGAATAGCTATGAGCACCGCACTCATAGCAAGTGAGCATTTCTGCTACACAGAGCAGGGCAGAAGCCCTGATCTATGTAGCAGATGCAATCAGATGATCACAGCTTCTAGTCTCCCACGGAGACTATTGAAACAAGTGTAAAGTAAAAAAAAAGCTTTTAAAAAAATTAAAAAATTAAAAGTCTAAATCACCCCCATTTGCACCATTCAAAATCAAATTAAAAAATACATTTTAATATATAATATATATAACATTTACATATATTTGGTATCACCGAGTTCAGAATCGCCCGATCTATCAATGCATAAAAAGATTTAATCCAATTGGCAAACAACGTAACGAAAAAAAAGTAAAAAAGACAATCATGTTTTTTTTTTTTGTTGCCGCAACATTGTATTAAAATGCAATACTGGCGATGTCTACACAAAAATGGTATCAATAAAAATGTCAGTACCACTGTGCTATTAACCTTTGCCTGTGTACTTACAATTTCTTTACTATGCTCTGGTATAGATGACCCTGTCAACCACATTTTTGTTGGATAGTATTGGGGTTCCCCTACTGGGCACTCTGTGACTACCTGTTTTGTGCTATTTTTTATTTTTATTTTCTATTCCTGTTTTTATGGATTGATAATAAAGTTCTAATTTTAATCTTCATATATGGTTCTCTTCTTCCGGCTAGCTATTCTTACTAGTCCAGCTTTTGTTATTTATTGTTTGAAGTGCCATAATTGCTGTATATGGACATTATTGGATAAATATGAAAATCACACCTGAAACCAGATAAAAAGGGAAAAAGTTGACTCAATATTTGTATTTTGTGTCTGCTTGTGTAACACTAAGCATGGAGAACAGAACGAGGAAAAGAGAATTGTTTGAGGACTGGAGAACCTAAATTGTTGAAAAAAATTAACTCAAAGTTACAAGTTAGTCTCCAGAGATATTTATGTCCTTTTATCCACAATCTGCAACAAAATCTAAACGTTTACAACCCATGGCAATGTAGCTAATCTCCCTGGACGTGGACAACAGAGAAAAATTGATGAAAGTTTGCAACGCATTATAGTTTGGATGGTGAATTAGCAGCCCCAATCAAGTTCCAAAGAAAATCATGCAGTCCTGCTGGCTCAGAGTGTATCAGTGTCAGCACAAACTATCCATCAATATATGAATGAAATGAAACGCTATGGCAGGCGACCACTGCAGATTGCCAAAATGTACGTTAGTAAGCCAAAGGCGTTCTGGGAAAGCGTCTTCTGGACAGATGAGACTGGCACAGGAGGCATTGACTGTGTGCAAGGCATCATGAAATATGAACATTACCAAAGGATTTTGGGTCTCAATGTAGTGCCCAATGTCAAAAAGCTGAGTTTGTGACCTAGGTCATGGGTTTTTGAGCAGGACAATAACCACAAAGATACTTCAAGAAGCACCGAGAAATGGATGGAAACAAAGCACTGCAGAGTTTGGAAGTGGCCAGCAATGAGTTCAAACTAAATCCCATTGAACACCTGTGGAGAGATATTAAAATTGCTGTTGGGAGAGACCTGGAGCAGTTTGCAAAAGAAGAGTAGTCCAAAATTACAGTTGAGAGTTGTAAGAAGTTTGTTGATGGTTATAGCAGGGTTCCCCAACTCCAGTCCTCAAAGCCCACCAACAGGTCATGTTTTCAGGATTTCCTTTGTATTGCACAGGTGATGCAATTATCACCTGAGCAATACTAAGGAAATCCTGAAAACATGATCTGTTGGTGGGCCTTGAGGACTGGAGTTGGGGAACCCTGGGTTATAGGAAGTAAGTGATTGCAGTTTTTATTTCAAAGGCTGTGCAAACCAAATATTAAGTTGAGGGTGCAAACAATTTTGTAAGCACCATTTTTGGGGTTTTGTGTGAAATTATGCCCAATTTGCTTTTTTTCCCCTCTGTTTTTGTGTGTTGTTCCAACACACACAAAGGAAATAAACATGTGTATAACAAAAAAATGTGTAACTGCAACAATTTTCAGGGAAAAATACTTCATTTTCTGGAACAATTTCAAGGAAGCCAGCACATATCTGTTGTTCGACCACTTCTGGGGTGGTTATGATGGTCTTTAATTTCCTCCATTTGTCTGATTATGGATTGGTTGAGAACTTAACTTGTAGAGATGGTTTTGTAACCTGATGAGCATTAATAACTTAGTACACATCTTAAACCATGTGTTGTGAAGATCAGATTAAATAAAACAGGTCGTCTACTCACACTGGACTGTCATCCCATTGACTGAAAACACAAATGGTTCTCCATCTACTTTTAGGATTAGTGGAAAAATCTGATGTAGCTCTTAGTCAAATATATGAAGAAATATGGAAATTTCTGAAGGTTTCACAAACTTTCAAGCATTTACAATTGTGTGAAAAACCTTTAAAAAGGTTGTTCATGCTCAGAAACCCTCCAATGTGGCTGAATTACAACAATTATGCAAATATGAGTGGGCCAAATTTCCTCCGTAGCATTGTAAAAGACTCACTGCCAGTTATCGCAAATGCCTGAATGCAGCGTTTGCTGCTAAGGGTTGATACAGCAAAAAAAAATATTTAAAAGTAACTTGGGGCACATTATAATTAACGTCATCAATATTACAACTAGCGAGCCTGTTTCTTCTCTACTTAGGATGAACTCTGTGGTGTTGCATGATACTCGTTAGGCATTAAAAAAAAGTGGCATTCTGTGGACCCAGAAGTAAAACTCAAAGTTTCAGGTTTCAATGAAAATTCTATAACAGCCCCAGTAACTAATGTGAATTTTAGGGCAATACTGTTCTGTTTCGTAGCAGGTGAACCTTTGGACCTACACATAGACACTAAAGCTCGGTAGTGACTACAAGCTCTATACTTTGTGTAGTTACAATAATTATGTGGACCATCATCAGGCACACATTGAACATCATCCAGTAATTCTTTTTAATTAGATTGGCTAAAAATACATTGTTGAGTAATATAAGACAAAAACATATGCAACCTCTTGTGCAGTTTTGAATGCTAAAACAGGCTTGGGGGTGCATGTGTGTAACACAGGTACATAAATTCTGAATGTTATCAATGAATGTATCATCACAGAAGCAAGTCACAGTAGTGCAGCTGCAACCTCCGCGTACCACTACACAGGTTAAGCAGTAAGTGGTAGTGCAATCCATCTACTCAAAATTTTTGTGAACTTTACAGGGCGCTTTTAAAGCATAGAAGAATAATAATATTTTTTAGTTTTATAGTGTCAACACATTTCGCAGCACTACAACATTAGAGGGGAATTGTACAAATAAGAAAGACATTGCAGAATAATACAACTCAGAGTGAGGATCCTAGCTAGCAAGCTTATAGTCAATGAGGAAATAGGGGACACACGAATGGTAAATGGTAAAATATGCTTATATTGTACAGTCCTGCAATAATATAGTAAATAGGCTATGTACATAATGCTGCATGAACCGGCCACCAGGTAGTAACTGTACAGTACGGGCACAGAGGCCTATTAAGTGCATGAAGGGTGTGAACAGATTCTGCGAGGGTCATGATTGAAGAAAATTTTTTATGGGGAAAACAGGGATAGTTAGACAAAATGAAGTGAGGCAATAGGCCAGTCTAAAGAAATGCATTTTTAGGCCACGCTTAAAGCTGTGGGTGTTGGAAATTAATTGAATTGCCAGGGTAGTGAATTCCAAAGAATTGGCGAAGCCCACAAAAAGACTTGGAGACGGGAATGTGAGGTTTGGATTACTGAGAATTTAAGTTTTAAGTCATTAGCAGAACAAAGGGAACCGGTAGGGTAGTAGACTGAGCTGAGACGAGGGAGGAGATGTAGGGTGGTGCTGAACCCTAGAACGCTTTGTGGTTGAGGTTGATGTTTAGATTGAACTCTGTATTGCATAGGTAACCAGTGCAATGATTGGCACAGCATAGAAGGTTATTGGTGGCCCATAACATGCTCCATATTAATATATATGCCCCATATAATGCTGCACAAAGGTTATTGGTGGTCCATAACATGCTCCATATATGCCCCATATAATAGTGCTGATGCTGCGATTTTAAAAAAAAAATGACATTCTCACCTCTCCTTATAGCATCCTTATGGCATGGCTGGCTTACCCTCCCCCAGTGCTACTCACCCTCCTGGCGTCTGCATATCCGGCTCTGCTACATCTCAGTCCTGGCGTCTGTATCTCCCCTTCTTGTCTTCTTCCTGTGTGGTCACATGGTACCACTCATTGAAGTCATTAATATGCAGCTCCACCCCTGAGAGTGGAGACACGTCCATATTCATGACTTTAATGAGCGGTACCACGTGACCGCACAGGAAGAAGACAGGAAGGGAGATACAGATGCCGGGGCTGAGATGTAGCAGAGCCAGATATGCAGACACCAGGAGGGTGAGTATCATGTCTCCTGCTCCCCCTCGATTGCTGGCTTTCAGGTGTATGACTCGTGTATAAGCGGAGAGGGTCTTTTTCAGCCCAAAAAAGGGCTGAAAAACTCGGCTTATACACGAGTATATACGGTATATCTTTGAACCGTGTTAGCCAGTAGGTAGAAAAATATTCAGAATTGAGAGTCCTCAGTGGTTGATACCTTTTAATGGCTGTTCCATAAAGATGCGGTACATTCTGGTATCCTCCATTTTGATATCTATATGTATATCTTTGTACCGTGTTAGCCAGTAGATAGAAAAATAGCCATTAAAAGGTATCAACCACTGAGGACTCTCAATTCTGAATATTTTAATATTTTATAGTAAAGCAGGGGTGATGTCAGAAGACGATGTGTAAAATTGGGTGTCATCAGCATATAGATGGTATTTAAAACTAAATCTACTGATGCTTGTCCAGTAGGGGCAGTGTATAAGGAGAAAATAAGGGGACCTACGACTGAACCTTGAGGAACCCCGACAGTAAGGGGAAGAGGAGAGGAAGAGGAGTCAGCAAAATATACAGTGAAAGAAAGGTCAGAGAAGAGTTGATGATACACAATGTAGAATGCTGAATTGACATCCAGGAGAATCAGCAGGAAGTAGTGACCATTAGATTTAGCTGTTAGATCATTAGAGACTTTTGTTACCAGCAGTTTCAGTAGAGTGTAAAGAATGGAAACCAGACTGTAAAGGGTTAAGAAGAGAGTGATCAGAGAGATAACTGTTTAGATGGGAGTAGATCAAGCATTCCAGGGGTTTAGAGATGAAGGGAAGATTGAAGACAGTTCTGGTCGAGTGATGGTTTTTTAAATAATAGATGCGTGCTGGCATTTTTAAATGAGGAAGGAAAGATACCAGATGAAGGAGAGAGATTAAGTATTTTATTTAGGTGAGTTTTGACAGCTGAGCAAAGAGACTGGAGAAGATGTGAGGGAATAGGGTCACTGGTGCAGCTAGTAGGGCGAGAAGATGCATTTTAGCCTGATCACTTCTTCAGTGATTAGTTCAAAAAAAGGAAGTGAGCTAGATGCTGTGCAGGGGGAGGAGAATGCATAACGTTAGAGGATTGAGATCAAATTTCCAGTTTTATATGGTCAACTTTTTCTTTGAAATAATTGGCCAGATTATTAGCGCTGAGGTTGGTGGTTGGGGCCTGCACTCTTGGATTGAGGAGAGAGTGAAAAGTGTCAAAGAGTCATTTAGGATTATTGGATAGTGAGGTTATGTGGGTCTTGAAGTAGGTTTGTTTGGAGAGGTGAAGGAGGAGTTGTATGTCTTAAGCATAAACTTATAATGGATAAAATCTTCAGCCAGAATGGATTTTCGCCACAGACATTCGACTCACCAGGAGCACTGCTGGAGAATACAGTGGATACGGAAAGTATTCAGACCCCTTTAAATTTTTCACTCTTTGTTTCATTGCAGCCATTTGGTAAATTCAAAAAAGTTCTTTTTTTTCCTCATTAATGTAAACTCAGAAATGTAGAAATTTTTGCAAATTTATTAAAAAAGAAAAACTGAAATATCACATGGTCATAATTATTCAGACTCTTTGCTTAGTATTGAGTAGAAGCACCCTTTTGAGCTAGTACAGCCACGAGTCATCTTGAGAATGATGTAACATGTTTTTCACACCTGGATTTGGGGATCCTCTGCCATTCTTCCTTGCAGATCCTCTCCAGTTCCGTCAGGTTGGATGGTGAACGTTGGTGGACAGCCATTTACAGGTCTCTCCAGAGATGCTCAATTAGGTTTAGGTCAGGGATCAGGCTGGGCTAGTCAAGAATGGTCACAGAGTTATTCTGAAGCCACTCCTTTGTTATTTTAGCTGCGTGCTTAGGGTCTTTGTCTTGTTGGAAGATTGAACCTTCGGCCAAGTCTGATGTCCAGAGCACTCTGGAAGAGATTTTCATCCAGGATATCTCTGTACTTGGCCGCATTCATGTTTCCTTCAATTACAACGAGTTGTCCTGTCCCTGCAGCTGAAAAACACCCCCATAGCATGATGCTGCCACCACCATGTTTCACTGTTGGGATTGTATTGGCAGGTTATGAGCAGTGCCTGTTTTTCTCCACAAATACCGCTTAGAATTATCACCAAAAAGTTCTATCTTCATCTCATCAGACCAGAGAATCTTATTTCTCATAGTCTGGGAGTCCTTTGTGTGTTTTTTAACATACTCTATGCGAGCTTTCATATGTCTGGCACTGAGGAGAAGAGAAACACCGTATGCACTACTAGAGAAGGTGCTCAAGTAGGTTCCCACATCATATATAGATAAGAAAGAGAACTTGGCACTCAACTTTGGATGATTTTTTTGGATTTTAATGCAGTCAGAAATCAAATAAAATGTTTCGGCCTGATTTGGCCTTCATCAGTTACAGACTGCAGTGAACGTGCATACTCTTGTCCGATATATAATTTGAAAATTGCCATAAATCGCTTTAAATGAGCGCAGTACATAAGCACAGCCAGTGTCCCAGGATCTATACTGCCCTTGGCCTGTGGTAGGAGACAATGTGCATGTGTTGTCCGGCAGCAACACGGAATCCCCTGCTAGTCTGGTTTTCTCCACACATGCCGCTTAGAATTAACACCAAAAAGTTCCATCTTCATCTCATCAGACCAGAGAATCTTATTTCTCATAGTCTGGGAGTCCTTCATGTGTTTTTGTAGCAAACTCTATGCGGGCTTTCATATGTCAGGCACTGAGGAGAGGCTTCCGTCGGGCCACTCTGCCATAAAGGTTCAACTGGTGGAGGGCTGCAGTGATAGTTGACATTGTGGAACTTTCTCCCATCTCCCTACTGCATCTGTGGAGCTCAGCCACAGTGATCTTGGGCTTCTTCTTTACCTTGCTCAACAAGGTTCTTCTCCCACGATTATTCACTTTGGCTGGATGGTCAGGTCTAGGAAGATTTCTGGTGGTCCTAAATTTCTTCCATGTAAGGATTATGGAGGCCACTGTGCTCTTAGGAACCTTGAGTACTGCAGAAATTCTTTTGTAACCTTGGCCAGATTTGTGCCTTGCCACAATTCTGTTGTGAGTTCATTTTCCCCTTCATTACTGAGGCCCGAGGAACTCCCTCTTCTGGTAAAGAAAGGTAGTGAGCCTGATTATCAAACACCTGAGGCTGATGATGATGACTGGCTGAGTGGAGTTACGGACTGGATATAAGGCTGCTGACGCCCTTCTGCCCTGCGGGTGATTTCTCTGTGGGATCCTTGGAGACCAGTCTGAATTCCTGCTCCTCTAAAGCTAAGTTTGCTGCTCGGCCTTTTGCTTTTGTGCTTTGACTTTGTTTTGCTTTGTTTTTCTGGATTTCTACCATTCCCTGCTGGGGTGTGCTGAATTCATTTAGCTCTGTCTTCTGAAAATACCTGAGTGCTGATTTAGTTTTTGAAGCCTAGCTGCTTCAGGGCCTTTTTCATATCAGCTTGTTGGCTTATGTCTTTGATAGGGTTTTGGCAGATTGCAGACAGCAGCCTTCCTGTCCTTTCCTATCTAGATAGTTGCGGGCCCCATCTTTGCTCAGTCTATCTTTCTGTCTGTGTTAGTATTTTCATCTTGCTTCCCCGTCATTATATGTTGGGGGCTGCCTATTGCTTTGGGGTCTGCTCTGGGGCAGTTTAGATTTCCCCTTTCTTTCTTTAGGCCTATGTACTTCTCCGGCTGTGATCGAGGGGTCTAGGGCATCGTAGGAACCCCCCACGGCTACTGCTAGTTGTGTTGATAGGTTCAGGGGTCTGCAATCTGATAGTTGCCAACTTCTCTGGTTTTCTGGACTTAGCTTGTATTTCTGCTTTTGCCTCCTACGGTGACTCATTCATAACACCAGGGGAAGAGTCTTGAGAAGATCATTTGCATATTCCCAGTGCCTTCTGGGATAAGTGAAGAGTCTCCGCGAGCTCAACGATCACTGGGTTTTGGCCGTTGCAGCTGAAAAGAGGAAATCGGAAAACCAGGGGAAGAGTCTTGAGGAGATCATTTGCATATTCCCAGTGCCTTCTGGGATAAGTGAAGAGTCTCCGCGAGCTCAACGATCACTGGTTTTTGGCCGTTGCAGCTGAAAAGAGGAAATTGGGCACATCTTTCATCGTTTTTAAGAAATCTCAAGATGGAAGAGGCCAGGAGCCATTTGGTGAGCTGCATTTCTTGCTACATGTTCACAGACTTACCAGTGGAAAAGCCAAAATTCACATGCCACAAATGCAAGCTTGTGTCCCTGTTGGAGGAAAAGTTGCAAAATCTCGAAGAGAGGTTAGCTACGTTGAAGATCATTAAGGAAGGTGAAGAGTTCTTGGACAGAGCAGAATTATCTCTTCATGTTACAGAAAGAGAAGAAATTCGAAGTGCACCTGAAGAAACAGAGGAATGGAGACATGTGACCCAGAGAAGCAGGAGGATCAGGAGGCAGTCAGCACCCATACTGCTCAGAAACCAGTACCAGGCTCTCACGCAGGAAAACAATGAAGAAATACATCAGGATAAGACTTTGCCAACAAGCAGCAACCTTGTACGCCTTCAGAGTCCTCCTGGATGGAGAAAGAAAAATGTTGTGAAGAAGAAACGGAGAGTGGTGGTCATGGGGGATTCCCTGTTGAGAGGAACTGAGGCCGCTATCTGCAGACCGGATATAACTTCAAGAGAAATGTGTTGTCTTCCAGGTGCAAAAATTAAAGATGTGTCTGACAGGATATCAGGACTCTTCAGACCTACAGATGACTACCCATTCCTGCTACTACATGTGGGGACAAATGACACTGCAAGAAACGACCTGGAAACCATCTGCAGAGACTTTGAAGACTTAGGCAAGAAAGTGAAAGAACTGGGAGCGCAGGTGGTCTTCTCTTCCATCCTCCCAGTGGATGGCCATGGAACAAGGAGGTGGAATAAGATTCTGCAGGTGAACAACTGGCTACGTCGATGGTGCCGTCAGCAACGATTTGGATTTCTGGATCACGGAGTGAACTACTTATACGATGGACTACTTGCTAGAGATGGGGTGCACCTTACGAAGACTGGTAAGCATGTATTTGGAAGTCGCCTTGCTACACTTGTAAGGAGAGCTTTAAACTAGAACAACATGGGAAGGGAAGCAAAAGACCAGAAAAAGCCATACACCTGACAAATGCTATTGAGAACTCTGCTATTAGAAGTGGAAAGGAAGAACAAAGACGAAAGAATCTAATTAATAAAAATATTGGAGAAAGAGAAACCAATCACAAACTAAAATGTTTCTATACTAATGCACAAAGCATGGGCAACAAACAAGGAGAATTGGAACTACTAACACAGGAAAAGAAATATGATGTCATTGGAATCACTGAAACTTGGTGGGACAATACACATGATTGGAATACAAGACTAGAAGGATACAACTTATTTGCAAGAAACAGACTTGATAAACGAGGAGGGGGTGTCGCATTGTATGTTAGAAACGCGTATATCTGCACAGAGATTGAAGCTTCAGAGACTGGGAGTTCTGTGGAAACTGTTTGGGTAAGAATACAAGGACAGAACAATGGAAAGGACACCATTGTAGGCATTTACTACAGGCCGCCTGTGCAAGCTGAAGCTATGGATGAACTCTTTATGCATCAAATGGCCAAGTTCTCCAAAAAATATGACATAGTTGTCATGGGAGATTTCAACTATCCAGACATTTGTTGGGAATCTCTCTCAGGCAAAACTAACAGGTCAAGGAAATTCTTATCCTCTCTTGCTGACAACTTTATCTTCCAAAAGGTAAGGGAGAAAACAAGGGGAACTGCTACCTTGGATCTAATCCTTATAAACAGGGAGGAAATGGTTGAGGAGGTAAAAGTGGTTGGGACCCTAGGAGGTAGCGACCATGCTATTTTAGAATTTTGGATAACTAGAGGCGGAAGACCTGTGAAGACTCAGACGTCAAGGTTAGATTTCAGAAAGGCAGATTTTAAGGGATTCAGAAAGAGAATTGGAGGGATCCAATGGCTGGATATCCTTAAAGACAAAAATGTCCAGGAAGGATGGGAAATCTTGAAAAATGAAATTCTCAAAGCACAGTTGTTAACAATTCCGAAAAGAGGGAAGAATAGGAAGCAGTTAAGGAAACCAGGATGGATGAACACAGAACTTAAGCACATGCTAAAAAGGAAGAAAAAATGTTTATAAAATGGAAAGAGGGAGGCATATCTAAAGAAGAATATAATGCTGTCTGCAGAACCTGCAGGGCACAAATCAGATTAGCTAAAGCTGAAAATGAATTGAGGCTTGCAAGAGATGTCAAAAGCAATATTAAAGGATTTTGGGGATATGTCAAAAGTAAAAGAAAAGTCAAAGATGCTATAGGATTTTTACAGGATGAAAATGATGAAATGGTAAGACAGGATGTTGAGAAGGCTGAACTTTTAAATTCCTATTTTGCATCTGTTTTCTCTCAGAAAGGAAATGTAACATCAACTGTTATTCACTGTCCTATTAAGGGAATAGAAGAATCCAGGATATCTATAAACAGAAAGATAGTGAGGAAACACTTAGCTAGCCTAAATGAATTCAAGTCTCCAGGTCCAGATGAATTACACCCCAGAGTACTGAAGGAGATAGCAGAAGAAATTTTTGAACCCCTCTCTATAATCTTTGAAAATTCTTGGAGAACAGGAGAAGTGCCAGAAGACTGGAGAAGAGCAAATGTTGTTCCTATCTTCAAAAAGGGGAAGAAGGTGGACCCAGGTAACTATAGGCCGGTGAGTCTGACTTCTATACCAGGAAAGATCTTTGAACAAATTATTAAACAACATGTATGTCAATACCTGGATAAGAATGAAGTGATTAAACAGAGTCAGCATGGGTTTGTAACTAATAAGTCATGTCAGACTAACTTAATTTCCTTCTATGACGGTATCACTGATTGGGTGGATCAAGGAAATGCTGTAGATATAGTATATCTTGACTTCAGCAAAGCATTTGACAAAGTCTCTCATACAATCCTTATTGAAAAAATGATTAAGTATGGAATGGACAAGGCAACTGTTAGGTGGATTCATAACTGGCTTAGTGATCGGACCCAAAGAGTGGTCGTAAATGGCTGCACATCCAGTTGGAAGAATGTCTCAAGTGGGGTACCACAGGGCTCTGTCCTGGGCCCTGTATTGTTCAACATCTTTATCAACGATTTAGATGAAGGAATTGAGGGTAAACTGATTAAATTTGCTGATGACACAAAGCTAGGAGGGATAGCTAATACTAGAGAAGAGAGAGAGAGGATTCAAAAAGATTTAAATAAACTGGAGAAGTGGGCAGCAACTAACAGAATGGTTTTTAACAGGGAGAAATGCAAAGTACTACATCTGGGCAATAAAAATGGAAAAAGCATATATAGAATGGGAGGAATAGGGCTAAGTGACAGCACATGTGAAAAAGACTTGGGTATACTAATAGATCACAGACTGAATATGAGTCAACAGTGTGATGCAGCAGCAAAAAAGGCAAATGCAATTCTAGGATGTATTAACAGAAGCATACAGTCTAGATCACGTGAAGTCATTATTTCCCTCTACTCCTCTTTGGTCAGACCTCATCTGGAATATTGTGTCCAGTTTTGGGCACCACATTTTAAAAAAGACATCAACAAACTGGAGCAAGTTCAGAAAAGAGCGACCAGAATGGTGACCGGTCTGCAAACCCTGTCTTATGAGGAAAGGTTGCAGGATTTGGGAATGTTTAGATTGCAAAAGAGAAGACTGAGAGGAGACTTAATAGCTGTCTACAAATATCTAAAGGGCTGTCACATTGTAGAAGGATCAACTTTATTCTCATTTGCACAAGGAAAGACTAGAAGCAATGGGATGAAACTGAATGGGAGGAGACACAGATTAGATATTAGAAAAAACTTTTTGACAGTTAGAGTGATCAATGAGTGGAAAAGGCTGCCACGAGAAGTGGTGAGTTCTCCTTCAATGGAAGTCTTCAAACAGAGGCTGGACAGACATCTGACTGGGATGATTTAGCGAATCCTGCTTTGAGCAGGGGGTTGGACCAGATGGCCCAGGAGGTCCCTTCCAACTCTACGATTCTATGATTCTATGATAACACAATTCTGTCTCTGAGCTCCTTGGCCAGTTTCTTTGACCTCATGATTCTCATTTGGTCTGACATGCATTGTGAGCTTATACAGACAGGTGTGTGCCTTTACAAATCAAGTCCAATCTAATTAAACACAGCTGGACTCCAATGGAGTAGAACCACCTCAAGGACGATCACAAGGAAATGGATAGCATGTGACTTAAATATGAGTGTCTGAGCAAAAGGTCTGAATATTTATGATCATGTGATATTTCAGTTTTTCTTTTTTAATAAATTAGCAAAAAGTTCTACATTTCTGTTTTTTCAGTCAAGGTGGATTGCAGAATGTACATTAATGAGAAAAAATGAACTTTTTTGAATTTACCATATGGCTGTGTGAGGGAGATCTCCCTTTCAACCCTGAAATGTACCACCACCCTTGCATTCCCTCAGGCCATAAAAAGCAATGCAATGTGTTCCTTAATAAACTCGAGAAAGAAACTCTTGGAAGTTCAGTCCCCACCAATTAGCACCAGGGTGTGAGCTCTCTGCAGCTACAGGCAAATTGGATTCTTTTGTCTGACTCAAGCACATGGAGACAGCATGATACTATAGGTCACAGCAAGGCTCTGAGGTATTGAATATGGAAAATGACCTATAATAACAGAATCCAATATCTCTGAGACTAGCCGAGCACATAATCGGAATCGACAATCCTTCCCCCACATGCCCATGCCCGGCAGCCACCTGTAGAACTCTGCGTTATTGAGTTATAAAGCATAGCTACCAGGAATTACATACGGTAGGCATATTTAGTCTCTATGCGCAGATAAAATCCAGTGGAACCCAGTGGTGGCACCGTCAACCCATTTAGAACTTCGGGCAGAAAGTTATGGGCTATCCACGGTTCTTGACAGAAAATCATATTCTCAGATATGGGAGAGAGGCTGCACCAGCCCAGGGGTGGGAGCAGCCTAAGAGATATAAGGCAGCCCCTCATTTTGAACTTAGTTTTCTACTGGCAGGAGGATACATTACCTGACGCGACCAAGCAAAGCCTGTAACTAAGATTTGGACCTGTGATCCATCAGCGCCTCCCTGTGGTCACATGCTACATAACACGGTAATTGCAACCTATCTATACCCTATCTTTGTATTACACTCCTGACTGTATACCTGTTCTTTTAAATATATACCTGTATATCACTAGTGCGCTTTTTCGGCGATTAAATATAAAATTAATCTTGGGCTGCTCTTTTATCTCTATACACGAATCCCCACGTCCGCACGCTCGGTTGGCTATATTATACGCTACCTGGGTTGGTTCATGACCTGATATAAGCCTGTTGTCGGACGGGGCTTATGCCGAACGAGGAACTGGTGGCAGAATACCGTATTGTGTTAGTCAGGAAATCGGACAGTGACGGCCGGGAGGTTTACATATATATCCCCAGCTTGGACTGGTGATGTATATCCCTCCTCCCTGGGAGTGGATCAATAACTCGTACCTATAAGGGAAGTCTTTCTGGTGGCTATTTGCCCTCGGTGGAGTTCCCTGACTGACCTGGGGCAAGTGGTGGTGCCAGAGAACCGATCTCTGCTGGGTCCTTCTCTCCCCTACCCCGAAGTGAGCGAAGACGACACCCTCTTCCCCTGTTAAATCCATCACAGGGTGCAATGAAGCAAAGAGTGAAAAATTTAAAGGGGTCTGAATACTTTCTGTACCCACTGTATGTGTTTGCGTGTGCCAGGATTGCCGCCAACTGTGCTGAGTTGTTAAATGTGTAGGAGGTGCAGCTTCATCCAGACCACTTTGCAGTATTTCATTTTAATGTTTCAGTGCAGACTCAGGACATGAGAGGAAGGAGATTGGAGCCAATGATGACTGCAACGTGTTTGCAGTGTGTGCCAGGGGTACCGCCATCTGTGCCAAGTTGTTTTATGTGTAGGAGGTGCAGCTTCATCCAGGGCACTTGGCAGTGTTTCATTTTAATGTTTCACTGCAGAGTCAGTACATGAGAGGAAGGAGATTGGAGCCAATGATGACTGCAAATTCTTCCTAAGTTTCTGGGTGAGAGGGTTGACAGTTCTTGACAGACAGGGTCGGACTGGCCCATCGGAGAATTCTCTGGTGGGTCCAGGCACTGACATCTGCTGGCATACTGGCCAGCAGCTGCCTAAGGCCCCCATTGCTCCAGGAGCTCCCAACCGATGGCGTGTCACTAATAGTGACACACCCAGCTGCTGTGGGGCCCCTGAGCCAGTGGAGCAGCAGCTGGAGACAGGAGCTTGTCCCCGCTGCTAAAGAGAAATTAATATTCACGCTTCCCCACGACCCCATGGGCATGGACAGGAGTGAATACCATTTCACTTTAATATCTGGCAGTGTTAGCTGCAGGCTGAGGCCAACACTGCCCACATATAAATCCGGTGTGGCTGCACTGGGGCCCCGGGGGTGGGCCCCTGCAGGGTGGCTAACTCTGAGGGCAATCGCCAAGCAGGGAGCGATCCCTGCAGCTTGGCAGCGGAGCACTTACTGTCTGACCCAGTGCAGCTGGATGACATTATCATTCAGCGCGGCTGTTTCAGAGAGAAAGCTGCCGGGATGTGCTGCAGTGAATGTGCGGAGACGTGAGTGGTGCCGTGTGTGTCTGTCTGTTTGCGTGTGTATCTGGTGCGGTGCTTTGTGTGTGTGAGTGGTGCGGTGCTGTGTGTGTGGGAGTGGTGCTATGTGTGTATTGGAGATTGGCAATGATGTGGGTGATGGAGAGAGCAGTGATGGGGGGTGGTGGGGGAGAAGGCAAAGGTGGTGGAAAGGACGATGGGGTAGTGGGGGAGGAAGCAATGATGGAGTTGGTGGAATGGGCAATGATAGGGACAAGGCAATGATGTTTGTGGTGGAAAATACAATGATGGTGGTGGTGGTGGTGGGGAGGCAATGACGGAGGTGTTGGAATGGGCAATGATGGGGGTGGTGGGGGAGAACGCAATGATGGTTGTGGTGGAAAGGACAATGATGGTAGTAGTGGAAAGGAAAATGGTGGTGGTGGAGGAGGCAATAATGGAGGTTGTGGAATGGGCAATGATAGGGGTGGTGGGTGAGAAGGCAATGATGGAGGTGGTGATAAGGACAATGATGGGGGTGGAGAGGGTCTGCATTATACCCTATGAGGGGGCTGCATTATACTTTATAAGGGAGCTACATTATATTCTGTGGGGGGCTGCATTACATTCTGTGTGGGGGCTGCATTATTCTCTCAGGGGGCTACATCATACTATATGAGGGGGGCTGCATTATGCTGCATTATGCCCTAAAAGGGGGCTACAGTATATTCTATGGGGGGCTGACTTATGAGGGGGTTGCATTATACTCTGAAGGAGCTACATTATATTCTGTGGAGGAGCTGCATTATACTATATGAGGGGGGTAGCATTATACCATGAGGGCCCTACATATTATTCTATGGGGGCTGCATTATACCTTATGAGGGAGTTGCATTAGACCCTATCAGGGGGGCTGCATTATATTCCATGAGGAAGGCTACAATATATTCTATGAGGGGGGCTACTTTATTTTCTATGATGGGGCTACATTATACTCTATGAGTGGGCTACTTTATATTCTATGAGGGGGCTACCCCAACCTCTGCTACATAATTAAGATGTGTACTACCTTATATTATACTGGATATTACCGTGTTTTACCACACAATTGGTGGTCTTATATTTATTTTTATGTAGCTACATAGTGGGCCCCAAGAATGATTTTCACTGGTGGGCCCAAGGTGCCCCAGTCCGACACTGTTGACAGAGAATGAAAGAAGGTTTTAGTCAGACAGCAGGAGAGGGGAGTTAGTAAAGTCATACAATGAGGAGCACCAGGAGAAGACCAGGTCCAGCGTATTTCCGTCTTCATGCCTAGAATTAGTAAGCTGTGAAAGGAGAAGGGAGGAAGGTAGATATAAAAGATGAGTGGCAGATGGGGAGGGCGGATCACCAATGGGGATGTTATAGTCCCCCATGATGACAGTGGGGATTTCACAGGGTAGAAAGTTTGGAAGCCAGGTGGCAAAATGATCCAGGAACTGCTGGAAGAAGCCTGGAGGGTGATACAGTGCAGTCTGTTGTGAATTGCGAACAATTTCAAGCACAGTTGTGTTAAAAAGGTGATATTTGGTTTAAAACCCCTTCCCGACCCATGACGCCTACGTAGGTGTCATGAAAAGTCGTGCCCAAACGACCCCTGATGCCCCCGTAAGCGTCATGCTATAAATAGCGTTCCTGCGGGTCGGGTGACCAGGGTCATTGAAATGTCACCTGACCCGCAGATACAGGATAACATGCAGTTAAGCCCGGGGGGGTGGCTTTGCACCCATGTGGTTAGGATCGCTCTGATTGGCTGTTAAAAGTGAAACAGCCAATCAGAGCGATAGTAATATTTCATCAATGAAAATTGATGAAATATTACAATCCAGCCATGGCCGATGCTGCAGTAGCATCGGACATGGCTGGAGACACCGATAAAACCCCCCCACCGGCGATCGCACTCCCGCCACTGAATGACAGCGGCGATCTGCCGCCGCTGTCATCATCTGCCCCCCCTCCCTTTCCCTCTGCTCCCCGCCAGCTTCCGATCCCCCCCTCACCCCCCGGTACCTTCTGAGTCCCCCTGTCGCTCCCGGGGTCCCACGGGTCCGGCTCATGGACGCCGCCATCTTGGAAAATGGCGGGCGCATGCGCAGTGCGCCCGCCCAAATCTGCCGGCTGCAGATTCCATTCTTTAATTTTGATCACTCTCACAGTGATCAAAATGAAATAAAAAGTAAATAAACCCCCTGTTTATCACTCCCATAGGTAGGCACAACTAATAAAATAAAGAAAATATTTTTATTTTTATTTTTCCATTAGGGTTAGGGTTAGGGTTGGAAAGAGGGTTAGGGTTGGAAAGAGGGTTAGGGTTAGGATTGGAAAGAGGGTTAGGGTTGGAAATAGGGTTAGGGTTGGAATTAGGGTTAGGGTTAAATTAGGGTTAGGGTGGAATTAGGGTTAGAGTTGGAATTAGGGTTAGGGTTGGAATTAGGGTTAGAATTAGGGTTAGGTTTGGAATTAGGGTTAGGCTTGTGGTTAGGGTTATGGTTAGGGTTGGGATTAGGGTTAGGGGTGTGTTGGGGTTAGGGTTATGGTTAGGGTTGGGATTAGGGTTAGGGATGTGTTGGGGTTGGGGCTGTGGTTAGGGGTGTGTTGGGGTTAGGGTTGAAGTCTGAATTGATGGACCTCCACTGTTTAGGCACATCAGGGCGTCTCCAAACGCGACAAAGTGCAACCATTGATTCCAGCCAATTTTGCGTTCAAAAAGTCAAACGGTGCTCCCTCCCTTCCAAGCCCAGACGTGTGCCCAAACAGTGGTTTACCCCCACATATGGGGTATCAGCGTACTCAGGAAAAATTGCACAACAACTTTTGGGTCCTAATTCCTCCTGTTACCCTTGGGAAAATAAAAAATTGGGGGCTAAAAAATTATTTTTGTGGAAAAAAAATGATTTTTTCATTTTCACGTCTCTGCATTATAAACTTCTGTGAAGCACTTGGGGGTTCAAAGTGCTCACAACACATCTACATAAGTTCCTTGGAAGGTCTAGTTTCCAAAATGGGGTCACTTGTGGGGGGTTTCCACTGTTTAGGCACATCAGGGGCTCTACAAACGTAATGACGACTGCAGACTATTTCATCAAAGTCTGCATTTCAAAACGTCACTACTTCCATTCCGAGCCCTGACGTGTGCCCAAACAATGGTTACCCCCCACATAATGGGTACCAGCATACTCAGGACAAACTGGACAACAACCTTTGGGGTCCAATTTCTCCTGTTACCCTTGTGAAAATAAAAGATTGTGAGCTAAAAATAATTTTTTGAGGAAAAAAAATGATTTTTTATTTTCACGGCTCTGCATTATAATCTTCTGTGAAGCATTTGGAGGTTCAAGGTGCTCACCACACATCTAGGCAAGTTCCTTATGGGGTCTAGTTTCCAAAATGGGGTCACTTGTGGGGGGTTTCCACAGTTTAGGTACATCAGGGGCTCTGCAAATGTAACATGATTCCCGCAGACCATTCCATCAAAGTCAGCATTTCAAAATGTCACTACTTCCCTTCCGAGCCCCGACGTGTGCCCAAACAGTGGTTCCCAGCGTACTCAGGACAAACTGTACAACAACTTTTGGGGTCCAATTTCTCCTGTTACCCTTGTTAAAATAAAAAATTGAGGACTAAAAAATTGTTTTTAGGAAAAAAAAATATTTTTTATTTTCACGGCTCTGTGTTATAAACTTCTGTGAAACACCTGGGGGTTCAAAGTGCTCACTATGCATCTAGATAAGTTCCTTAGGGGGTCTAGTTTCCAAAATGGGGTCATTTGTGGGGGAGCTCCAAAGTTTAGGCACACAGGTGATCTCCAAACAAGACATGGTGTCAGCTAACAATTGGAGCTAATTTTAATTTCAAAAAGTCAAATGGCGCTCTTTCCCTTCTGAGCCCTGCCGTGCGCCCAAACAGTGGCTCCCCCCCACATATGGGGTACCAGTGTACTCAGGACAAACTGGAAAACAACTTTTGTGGTCCAATTTCTCCTGTTACCCTTGTGAAAATAAAAAATAGCGTGCTAAAGAAAAATCATTTTTGAGGAAAACAAATGATTTTTTATTTTCATTGCTCTACGTTATAAACTTTTGTGAAGCACTTGGGGGTTCAAAGTGCTCACTACACATCTAGATAAATTCCTTAAGGGGTCTAGTTTCCAAAATGGTGTCACTTGTGGGGGAGCTCCAATGTTTAGGTACACAGGGGCTCTCCAAACGAGACATGGTGTCCAATAACGACTGGAGCTAATTTTCCATTCAAAAAGTCAAATGGTGCTCCTTCCCTTCCGGACCCTGCCGTGCGCCCAAACAGTGGTTTATGACCACATATGAGGTATTGGTGTGCTCAGGAGAAATTGCCCAACAAATTTTAGGATCCATTTTTCCTGTTGCCCATGTGAAAATGAAAAAACTGAGGCTAAAAGATAATTTTTGTGAAAAAAAGTCCTTTTTTACAGATCAATTTGTGAAGCACCTGGGGGTTCAAAGTGATCACTATGCATCTAGATAAGTTCCTTGGGGGGGTCTAGTTTCCAAAATGGGGTCACTTGTGGGGAAGCTCCAGTGTTTAGGCACACAGCGAGTCTCCAAACGTGACATGGCAAGCGCTAAATATTCCAGCATATTTTCCATTCAAATAGTCAAATGTGCTCCTTCCCTTCTGAGCCCTGCCGTGCGCCGAAACAGTGGTTTATGACCACATATGAGGTATCGGTGTACTCAGGAGAAACTTCCCAACAAATTTTAAGATCCATTTTATCCTGTTGCCCATGTGAAAATGAAAAAAATGCTAAAAGAAAATTTGTGTTGGAAAAATTAAAATGTCCATTTTTTCCCTCCACGTTGCTTTAGTTCCTGTGAAGCACCTGAAGGGTTAATAATCTTCTAGAATGTAGTTTTTAGTAGCTTGAGGGGTGCAGTTTTTAGAATGGTGTCACTTTTGGTTATTTTCTGCCATATAGACCCCTCAAAGTTACTTCAAATGTGAGGTGGTCCCTAAAAAAAGTGGTTTTGTAAATTTTGTTTTAAAAATGAGAAATCGCTGGTCAACTTTTAAACCTTATTACTTCCTAACAAAAAAAAATTTGTTTCTAAAATTTTGCTGATATAAAGTAGACATGTGGGAAATGTTACTCAGTAACTATTTTGTGTCACATAACTCTCTAGTTTAACAGAATAAAAATTCAAAATTTGAAAATTGCGAAATTTTCAAGATTTTCGCCAAATTTCTAATTTTTTCACAAATAAATGCAAAAATTATCGACCTAAATTTACCACTAACATGAAGCCCAATGTGTCACAAAAAAATCTCAGAATCGCTAGGATGCTTTGAAGCGTTCCAGAGTTATTGCCTCATAAAGGGACACTGGTTAGAATTGCAAAAAATGGCCAGGTCATTAAGGTCAAAATAGGCTGGGTCATGAAGGGGTTAAAGTATCTTCAGCATGTCTATCAGAATTCTTAATTTTGTCCTACTTGATATAAAACTAGAAGGATCAGAGTCTTCATTCATCATAGTACAATCAATATTTGGCTGCAGGGTAAAAGTTTCATGCACAATGGGCACAATGAAGGCATTTCACCACTTATCTGAACATAATATATTTAGGACATACACTAATAAACCAGTTGCAGTTTTAAAGTAATCAATATTTCCCCGTGGTCCATTGCTCACTACAAAATGCTGCTGGGCTCTCTTGTCACTCATACATGCATCTCATCCTTTGTTTGACAACATTTCCCAGCACCATGTGTAATAAACTGTAATGAACACTTTCTAGATGCAACAATGTATCAATTTCAAAGCTATGCAACTGGATATCTGATTTGTGAGGATCAAAGTATTGCACTTTACAACGTATTGCAACGCACATGATTTAAAAGACTGTAAATAACATGTTGGTTACATAATACCATGAATAGAACATACTATATAGGCCATGGTATCTGTCATTTTGTACGTGGCAATTATTGATCTATGAGCAGTAACGACTACAAATTATTAAATGAATATAATGATTTTTCAGTTTTTGGTCATTGGAAAAAAGCGCATCTCTATCAAAACATTGTAAGAGGACTTTATCAAAACTAGTGCTTGGGTAAAGTGGATGAGTTATCCATGCCCAAGTTTTTAATAATCTCCTCCAATGTTTGTTCTGCTACAGATTATATTTTGAAGTTAATTATGGGAAAAACCCTTTAATGTCTTTGTTGCTTAAGTGTGGCTGTGCAATAATGGCCTGTCATAGCAGTGTGATGTCTCTGGTCATCATACCACAAACTGTGATTTTAAACAAAGGCTCGATTAGATGAACTGTGAGATTCAATAGCAGAACAAGGCTTTTGCAATTGTAAAAGTACATTTAAAAGTTTTTACCTTCAAACGCTAAAGGGAACCTGTCATCAGGTGTTTGTATGCCCAACTTATCTAATTAGTGTTAGGCGGCTGCAATGCAGATTAATTCCGTGCCTTGGTTTTTCAATCCTTTATTTCATTTTTGAGTAACCGCTTTTCGAATTTATATGTTAATGATCTGCAAGTGCAGGGGGCTTGGCTGGGCACTTATAGCTCTCCGGCCTCTCTCCCTCTTTCCTAGCCCACTGCCATCCTCTTTTCACTGAATGTCAGGTTACTCTTGTCTGAGTGACATGCCACCCCTGCCGGAGACCTTGAGAAGGCTCTTTCGCACAGTCTGACTCTCAAAACATTATCAAGACTTGACTACGCTTTTGGTGCTCCAGAGAGGAAACGATACCGCCAACATAAGATCTCCAGCAGGGGAGACATGTCAATCGGACAAGACTGACCTGTCATTCAGAAACCATAAGGACGACGGTGGGTCGAGAAGGCTGTAAGCATGTACAGTAAGTACATGGCCAACTTTCAGCCAAATGAACACATTGACAGTAACTTTGAGAAACGGTTGTCCGTTTCGGAGTGAACATATTGCTGTACCAATTCGGTTTATGCAATTAATTTTTAAGCAATAGCTATATAGTGGTAGTCACAGAGAAGGAGGTCAACAACTTCAGACTTCTCTTCACACCATAGGTCATTGATGGAAATACCACTAGAGTTTGCGCCAAATACTTTTTACACCTAAAATTGATGTTAGTCCAGTCTCCTCTATAGAGCTTGTGGGTAAAGGATGGCAACGTAGCTTATTTATTTCATCAAGTCACATTCAAGGATAGGATATATACAATATTCTACATGTTCGAGGTAATAAGGAACTGTTATCCAGAAAACTGGTGTTAGGCTTTAAGCCTGAAGTAGTGCCTAACAGAAGCCAGTACCTTATCTTGAATGAATGCTGAAGTTTCTTCAGAGCCGACAGCCATGGCCTAAGAAAAAAGAGGGCCTTCCAGAGCAGGATATCCCATTCTAATGGTTAAATATTTAATCATGTACAAAAATAAAGAATTCTTTACTATAAAAGTATTTACATAGTAATATCGATAACAAAATTGTCTTATAGGCATCAGTACACGAAGTGCAGGGAAAAATCTGCCACCGGGAAAGCTTCTATAAACTAATTAATGACCACACAATCTTTAAAGCAGAAATCAATTCAAAGACAAATGAGGCATGCTGAAATATTAAATAACGTTGATTAGGTACCAAAAACCCTATACTAATATGATTAAACCAAAATGTTTCTTATAACAAAAAGAATAGAAAAGTAGGCCTTGTCCAGTTAAATGTTAAAGCCCCCACAGTCATTAAACTTTGTCCAGACTTTAAGCTGAAAATATAAGCTTCAACATGAAAAGCTTTTATGTGACTTTAGTGCTAATAATACAAGTCAGATGAAAGGAGATCAGTGGTAATAGCTTTCATTAACTAATAATACTAAAGTTCAGAGCTGTCAAGTTTCATGGTCTAATGAGTGAGACTTCAAGCCAATGTTGGAGATTTAATTTCTTCAACAGAGTATGTGGAAATACACTGCTGTTTTAATTATTGATAAATGGCTTGGTGAAACTATCAACAAATGGATAACTACCCAGTGGGGCGAACAAAATACTTCAGTTTCTTTCAGAAGATTTGTACATAGAGTATCTGTCAAACTTCAATTTTCAAATTTTGGGATTTAAAGAAAACCTGTTTTATTACCGTCATTCTAGCTTAACATTATTTTCTCATCACATTAAGGGAAGTCACATTGTTAAAAAAAAGACCCTGAAACCTAGATGGCTGATAGTTCATTTAGACCATAGCTTTTACTTCTGATTTACCCATTCACATGTATTTTTGGTTTGGCCATTAAAAAGACCTGCATTAGTCTTTAGCATGGCAGCCAGTCCCTTTGAAACATGAGCAAGTGTTTCTGCCACATCTCCAGTCCTTTGAGATCATCATAAATCAAGACAGTGAGGTAGGAACTCTGGCTACTGCTGAGCTCATATATCACTGACTGGATTTATGGTGATCTCAAAAAGCTGGAGACACAGCAGAATAGAAACGTTCACTCCTGTGATGAAACAGGCAAAGAAATGTTTTGCCTCACTGACAGAATCATCTGCGATCCCATGCTGACTTGTCTGTATAAGCTTTTTGGTTTTGTTACCTCCCTGGCCAAGAGCTGTGGTTAGAGGTGTAATTTGGTGGGAGAGAAGGGAGGGGCAGCCGGGGACACCTAATGCGGCGGTCTGAAGTGTCTTCCCCAACGGTGGCATTCTGCCGCCCCGCATACTGGGAGTCAGCAGTTCTCTAAGCTGACAGCCGGCTCGGAGCAGCTACAGCGTGCCAGTTCCCAGTGAACAATTGTACTTAAGTACAATTGCGATGACATCAGCAGCGTGATCAGGTCATGTGATCATGCTGCTGACGTCATTTGCCAAAGACACCGAAGATGGAGGGAGAAAATTGTGTAACGGGGCTAGGTGGTATTTACTGCTTGGGGGGATACTTACTGCCTGGGAGGGGTATTTACTGGATGGGGTACATACTGTGTGTGGGGAGTAGTTACTGTGTGTGTGGGGGGGTACTTACTGTGAATGGGGGTATTTACTGTGTGTGTGGGGATTTACTCTGTGTGGGGGTGGGAGAAATTTGAAGACACAATATGAGGAGGAAGGGGTGAGATGGGGCATGTATTGGAGATGGGTGCAGACAGTGTGATGAGTGGTGGTATGGGTACGGACACAGTATCAGGATCGAAAGGAAAACATATGTGGACACAGTATGGTGAGTCAGAGGGATGTGTATAGATGCAGTATGGAAAGTGAGAGGGTAAATGTATGAGGAGGTTGGAGGAAACATGTGAGAATACTATTGAGGGAAATAGTGCAAGAGACACTATGGGGGAAGAAAAGTGTGAGTGGGCACAGAATAGAGACTTAGTGGTATGAAGGGTAGCATGGGCTGACAGTGTAAGGGCACAGCCAAGTAGGGACAGTATACCAAGGAGGGGGAGTGTGGTGATGGGGCATAGTATAGAAACTGGGCCCTATAAGGGGAACCCACTGTGAATAGGGGGTCCAGTATGAAAAGGAGAGGAAATTGTCGAGGGCATGTACCATAAAACGAACAGTGTGTGGGTTATAATTTGTGCAGGGAAGATAGTGAGGGGCAATTATTTATTCTGGGGCTCAGTGTAGGGCAGATATTTGTATTCAGGGACATTATAATGACACTACTATCTTTAGGCTAAGTTCACACGTAGCGGAATTCCCACAGAAGTTACCGCAAGAATTCCAGAATTCCATTCCGCGGGAAAATTGCATTTTAAATTCCCGCGATTTTCCTGCGGAAAAACTAGCGATTTGCAAGCGTAATTAGCTTGCAGAATGCTAGCGTTTTCCAAGCGATCTGGAGCATCGCTTTGAGAACTGATTGACAGGTTGGTCACACTCATCAAACATAGTGTTTGACCAGTGTGACCAACTTTTTACTACTGATGCTGCCTATGCAGCATCAGTAGTAAAAGATAGGATGTAAAAAAATAAAAAATATTGTTATTCTCACCTTCCGGCGTCCCGCGCAGCCTTCCGGCCTCTCTCCATGCTCCCGGCATCTTCCGGTCCTAGTAATCCTTTGCGCGAATGACAGTGAGACGTTGCGCTCCCGCGACGTCATCGCGAATGACCGCGAGACGTTGTGCTCCCGCGAGACCGCAACGTCATCGTGGTCATTCTCGCAAAGGATTACTGGGACCGGAAGATGCTGGGAGCGTGGAGAGAGGCGGGAAAGCTGAGCGGGTGAGAATAACAATATTTTTTATTTTAACTCTATTTTTTACAGGGATATGTTACCCACAGCCCGGAGGACACTCTCCTCTCCTCCGGACCGTGGGTACCATCCGCAAATGTTCTGCTTACTTCTCGCATGGTGGGCACAGCCACATGCAGAAAGTAAGCAGAACAATGCATTCCTATGTGGGCGGAATCGCCACGATTCCGCTAAATTAATGAGCATGCTGCGTTTTTTACCACAAAGCGATTCCGTCGCGGAAAAAAACGCAGCATTAGCACAGCACTGCAGAATCCCACAGGATTGCATGGGATGCTTATTTTTCCCGGCAAAATCGCGCGTTTAAAACCGCCGCGAAAATGCGAAAAAAACGTGACGTGTGAACGCAGCCTTAAGGGTATTATGTGGGGATGTGCTGTACATGACAGAAGATGGAAGTCAGCAGAAATGAAATGTGGATGAGAAAACTCATCATGCCATCTGGACAAGATGAAGAAAACAAAGAGAATGACTTCAGAGATGTCATCTATCAGGTACCTGTATGTATTTTTTTTGTGATTTTGACTGTCATGTTTTTAATGTTTTTATTTATTTTAGGAGCATTAAAAAGGTTGTCTAAGTTTGCGAAGAGTCTGCAGTCATTCTATGTGCACTGTCAGAATTCTCTAGTGCCAGCAATTTGCATACATGCGGTCACATGCTGACTAGACATGCGAGGCCTCACTCAATGAAAATGAATTCAGTGAGGCCAGACACGTCTAGCTGCAATGTGGCCAGAAGTATACAAATCACATGCTTGTGCAAGGGAGAATCCTAAAAGTGAGCAGTGCATATGCTGTGAGAATTGAGAAGCCTGCAGCCACCCATAGTGACTGCAGATTTTCATCTCAAACTTGGAAGCACACTTTAATTATAAAATGAAGCCCTGTAGCATGGCAATCCTAACAGCATGTAATATCCTCACTGTCAGGATTCAGCTCTGCTGGTTCCACCAGTCATCACATGGCTACTTCACTCATATGCGATTTTCATACTTAAAAGGTGAAGTGACATCTATCTTTTCTTCCTGCTTTTTTCAGCTTATCACTAAACATTGAATTAGGGCGAGCACTTCGTCGGCACGTGACCAAATGTGCGAATTGCATATGTGTTGGGGGGAACCAAACTGAATTCTTGCCCCAGGTGTCAGAAAACCTAGATACACCTCTGGCTGTGGTGTGATCAGACCATGTTGCTGTACTGTCAAACACGGCCGTTACACAGTACACACAAGGGGCACACTTATATGACTAGATTAATGCAGGAACATTGTGTTTTTTTTTAACTCATCCAATTTTTATTTTTATTCCTAGATCTATGAATTACTTGTTTGTGGGACAAACCTTTACTATGTGTTTACACGAACAGACTGGCGACATTAAGTGATGTCCAAACAGCAACATTTTTTGGTGAGCAGTATTAATTTAATAGCTTGTTTACACAAGAAAACAGCTCTTACCGATGTTTACTGGATATTTTGTAATATATTATCGAGTGCTCCACTTGTTCAAGATAATCTTGCAATTTTGTAGAGCAACTGAAAAATAACCTCAACTAAGTAAACGAAGTGTAAACGCTCAGCCTACTCTTCAGACCCTATACACATTAAACTAATGTCGGCTGAACCTGCTGACATCGATGGGTTCAGTCACCAGCCCAATGTGTATCGGGGCCAAGACAATTGATTGTCAGGGGATTTAAGGATCCTGCAGGACCGATTTCGAACTGTTGATTCTTTTGTTGTCTCAGAGACAAGCCACCGGCAGCTCTATTATAGAGAACACAGGCGTGCTCTGTCGAACAAGCACTCTAGTGCATAGGAGAGTAGACCAAGATAGCTGGCGGCCGTCGCATTGTTTGACTTACAGCCATTTAATGTGTATATAAGTCTTTACAAATTGTTTCTTATACATCATAATTACACATTTTTGGGTAATTATTTTACCATTCTAGATTTTGCTAACAAAGATTCATCTTTTAAGATTATAACTATATAGATCCTTTATCCCCAGGACATAATCATTGTCATTTTCTCAATTGGATTTGATTCCCCAAATCATAGAGAGTAGTGGTTACTACAGGTGATATTTCAGTATAAGCAAGTATTTTAATTGTTCCCTATATTTGTAAGAGTTTCACGCTCTGAAGGGTCCATGCAGAGTGTAGGCTAGTTATGATCTCTGATGTACACTGCACACACAGATATGATGGATTCATGCTTTGTCATCTTGTTGTAGCACATGTTCAGCATAGGGAACATTACACAACAGTACTCAGCAGTATAGCTGTGAATCTAGCACTGGACCAAGATGAAACATGTAGTAGACAAGGGATGTCAAACTCAAATACACATAGGGCTACAATTAAAAGCTTGGATACAGTCACGGATCAACCTTGAAATTTAAAAAAAAAGTTTCTACAATTGAGAAAGTTTTTCCTCATCATCAAATATAATGATGATTTTTTTCATATGGAAAAAAACTTAAAGGGGTTGTTACTTGAACAAAGTACATTTTAATTTATAGATCTTAGACTAAAATATTGGAATAACACAAAATGTTATGTAAGAACAGCAAAAAGCATATGGCCCAATGGTAAAGTATAAAAACCCTTGAAAAATGCAGATAATAAGGTATGATGCCAACAAAGATGCCTACAAACACAGTAAGATACCCCCACAGTAAATTCCTATACACACACAGTATGGCGACCATACTGTACCCCCCCTCTCATTCCCCAAGACAAATAGTGACCCCCTTCACTGTATGATTCTCCAACTGTAATCTACACACAGCCCTCTATACAATATAACTGCCACAAAAAAGTGCTAAATACAGTATAATGGGCCCACATATTCCTCCATACAGTATAACGGGGCCCTGCATTGCCTTTCATACATTATAAAGGTTCCACATAGTGCTCCCTACAGTATAATGGGCCCCATATAGTGCTGAACACAGTATAATGGGCCCCACATAGTGCACTGCTTATATTATTTTGTTTGCACTATTGACATATCCAAAGTTTGTTGAAATGACCATGGCCATTAATTCCTACCCTAGATCTGCTGTATGGCTCTTGTTGGGTGCAAGTGTCTATACTGGGCTCAGAAACTAAGCTAGCTGCAAACATAGCAGGTGCCAACTGTGTTATACAGTAAACACTTGTCTCTAACAGCAGTGACTGGAACTAGCTAAAATCGTTGTTTAACCATTAAATGCCGCTATCAATATTTGTCAGGGAATATTAATGGATTGCAATACCTGCAGTGGGCCTACTAAAACCTAACATTGCTGTTATCTTATGGCTACTTTCTGTACTCTTGTGGCGGGGCTTCATAGGAGATAGTAAGCTCCAAAAGAATTCAAGTATACAGTGATGTTTACACACTGAATTATTGCAGCATATACTAAAAGCGATCAAACAATCGCAGGTTCAAGTCTGCAAGAAAAAAAAAAGTAATAACAAAAACATTTTTAAATGTAATAAACAATGTAAAAACGCAAAGGTTTCGAACACTCACCTTTTTTTTTCAGTAAACCACACAGAGCAAATAAAATTGCTATTTTTTCAGTCACTGCATCTTCCACAAAATACTAGCTTATAAAGCTCTTAAAGGGGACCTATCACCATGAAAATGCAGTCCAATCTGCAGGCATCATGTTATGAAGCAGGGGTAGCTGAGTAAACTGATATATGGTTTTCATGGAAAAGATTCAGTGTGATCTGTGATTTAATCATTTAAACCTCTGCTCCTTCTGGGATTTTCAGTTCAGTGGATGGTCCTATCAGTGATTGACAGGTATCTTTCTATAAAGGTGCATACACAGAGAGCGGTCAATCACTAAAGTTTCCTCCAGCCCATTATGTTAATAGGGCATTTTAAGGGCTGGGTTTTTGTGAAAAACCATAGAGCGGCTTTGAGGTTTGTCACCATATCTCCACCCCAGGGTGTGGTCTGGGATATAATTAGCCAGTCTTTTGAGCCATTAGGTGTGCAATGTGGCTGGAGAGGTATTCGTGTTTGTGCTAATCTGAACCGTGTGTTTCATGAACCCTGAGTGGGCGGATCCCAGCAACAACAAGGACTGTACATTGTACCATGTTTTGCTTTTCCTTAGGCCAGAAAGGCACTATTTGTGTTTGCCAACTCTGCACTGGTTTATGCAGGAGAGTGAGTAAATTACCACAGTTGGTGCTAGAAGTGCGAGCAATTTCCCCAGGAAGCACATGTGACACTGGTGGAGAAACCCCATGTCCTGTGCGAAGGCAGCCATAACCAGGAAGCTACAACAGACTACATGGAGAAGCCGATTAAGCACCTTGTGAAAAGCCCAGCAAGAGACGTCAGCTGCTTATGTAACAAATCCAACAACAGCAACAAGAATAGGCACCAACAACAGCGGCAGCAGTTGTTTGCTGAGGCAGCTCGTGGGAGACTGGTAGCCCTTACCCCAAGGGAGTGACAGTGGCATTACTGTAATGACTACAAAAATCTAAATGAGGTGTCCAAACTTGACACATATCCAATGCCCCAGGTCGATGAGCTCATTGAGAGGCTAGTATCAGCCACACATGTCACTACCCTGAACCTAACGAAAGTGTACTGGCAAATTCTCCTGTCCCCAAGTGCCAAGGAGAAGGCGGCATTCTCTACACTTGATGGGTGCTTTCAGTATACCAGGATGCCATTTGGTCTGCAGGGAACCCCAGCTACCTTCCAAAAAGCCATGGACTGGATCCTAGCCTTTTACACAAAGTATGCCACAGCTTATCAGGACGACATCGTGATCTTCAGCCCTGATTAGGGAAGTCACCTGCAGAAAGTCAGGAGGTACTGGATGCACTGAGAAAGGTAGGGTTTTTATAAACCCAAAGAAGTGTGCCATGGGGAAAGAAGAGGCAAAATACTTGGGCTATATCATCGGAAGGTGCAAAATAAAGCTGTGAGTAAACAACGTGGAGGCAATCCAAAATTGTCCGCAATCGATGTCTAAGAAACAGCTTTGGGCATTTCTGGGACTTGTGGGATACTATAAGCGGTTTACCCCAAATTTTGACGTGATAGCCACCCCCGTTGACTGATCTTCTGAAGGTAACAAAGATGGCGTTCCGGGAGTTGAAGATCGCCATTTGCAAACAGCCGGTCTTGGTCGCACCCGACTTCACTAAGGAGTTTGTGGTCCTAGGTAGGTTTGGGAGTGGTGTTGTCTCAAGAAATAGATGGGGACAAACATCCAGTCCTATACCCGAGTAGGAAACTGTCCTGTGAAAAGAACTATGCTATTGCAGAGAAAAAGTGCTTGGCCATGAAATGGGCAATTGACACGCTGAGGTACTACCTTTTAGGTCGGAAGTTCAGACTAGTATCAGATTATGCACCCCTGAGTTGGATGAGGGAGAGGAAGGGTAAGAATGGCAGGGTGACTAGGTGGCTTCTAGTGCTTCAGGACTTTAGTTTTCATATGGAGTACAAGCCGGGTAAACTACATGGTAACGCAGATGCGCTGTTGTTAGTAAATGTGCCAAAACCCATGGCTTTGGGCAGAGGGGGGTATATGTGACAAAGTAACTAGCAAAGCACTGGAGGGAAGATAGTTTTCACTGAGGCTATTAGCTTCAATAATTTGAAACCTAAAGTTTCCTCGAGCACACTATGTGTTGATAAGTGATAAAAGGCCATTTTATGGGCCGGGTTTTGTGAACAACCATGGAGCGGGTGGGAAGTTGCTCATCATATCTCCACTTCAGGGTGTGGTTTGGAATATGAATATATCTACCCTTTTGAGTCATTAGGTGTTCAGTGTGTCTGGAGTGGCTTACTCCAGAGAAGTGCTCATGTTTGTGCTAACCTGAATTGTGTGTTTGGCAAACCCTGAGTGGGCGGATCCCCGTAGCAACAAGGACTGTGCTTTAAATTATGTTTTATTTTTCCCTAGGCCAGAAAAGCCATGTTTACTTTTGCCAACTCTGCACTGATTTAGGCAGGATTCTTAATGAACCAGCGAGAGGTTGAAAAAGACAGCACTCCTGAGTCTTCCTACGTATCCAGCTAAGTGAGCCAATCTCCCACTATATATACGATAGATAGATTCCTTTAGATCCAGGCATTTGTGATCTGTGCTAGAAAAAGAAGTCCAATCAACTAAGCTTTCAAGATGTAAAGGATTTGGTGCTAAAATCTTGATCGCATGAACGTCATTGATACAATATATGAAGCTGGTTTTAATGTTACGACTTATTGGTATATGTCAATTAAAACTTAGGTTAACTTTTGCTTTAAGGCATTACTTTAATTCAAGTTCACTATTATTTTCTAATGTGAAGCGGTTGTATCACCTCCCATCTTTTCCATGTTCAATTAAGTTGTCACAGCACTTGACCTTAGATTAATTTAAACTAGTGCTGGGAAGAGCTAAAGGCTGTGAGCTGTAATCTGTCACAGCACTGTCTGCACTAGTCCTGAGCCAAGCAATGATTTGCCTGATAAACAAGACTATTCGCTGAATTCTGACCATAACCTGTATATATCCAGCAATGTCACGTTATCCTGTCCTGTATGTCCTGGATATAACAAGTAAATCTTTTAGAAGAAAGTTACAGATACATTATAGAGTATGTACTGTTAATACACAAAAGGCTATAGTTTAAATAAAAGCACACACACTAAAAGGGGGAGCTACAGAAAGAATATTTTTCATTAACCATTTTCATTCTCATTTTTTAAGAGATTAAGCTGTTTGTTCTAGTATATGTAAAATGTTACTTGTACTACTCAAAGAGGACCCCCAATAGTAATGAGCGAGCGTGCTAGGATAAGGTCTCGTAGCTGTCCGACAGCCGCAACACATGCAGGGATTGTGCACTGTAACATTAGAAAACATTGTCCGGTGTTTGTTATTCTACTAAACATTTACTAAGATCTATCTCTCAGGCAGTAATGTACATTGCCTATGATCATGTTACAAAACAGAGGCTCTGGCTTGGAAATAACCTTGGTCCCAAGGTGGGATACAGTAGACTAAGCTGAAAGCAAGTACATTTATGTCATCATAAAAGGGTGTAAAACATTTTAAATCAGAAATACAACTAAATCGCCAAAATCACAACAAAGCAAGGTGATTAAGAGTGACATTTTTCAAAGGTCACCTACTCTGAATGTAAACTAGCCATTTTGCAAAAACGTTGAATAAAAATAAGAGAATGAACATTTTAATGAGAGTTGACTTGACATGTGGGAAAAATGAGTAATACACATAATTAAGAAAGGAGATTTATGTATAACTGCTTTGTTTTGGGAAACATTTGGACAAGCGGCAAGAAAAAAAAAGGACATTAAACTATCAACACCAACTCCTTTTACTTTAAAACTGTAGCGCTTGCATAGTAATAAAACCAACTAATCTAAACCCAACAAAATTCTAAAAAAAAGTTAACCATGTGAGCCATGATATTTACGAATGATAATTTTCATATTTTTCCCCCAGCTAGCATTATTTATTTTTTTTTAGAAATTAAAGATACTCTATATATTACGAAAATTACTTAGCACAGGATTACAGGGAACCTGACAGCTGATACATGCGCCCGATCCACAGGCAGCAAGTATTCAACACTGGCTGCATGATTTCACCCATATATATTCAACTCTGAAACGTTGCAGTGTTCCATTGAAAAAGATAGTGGACAGATAGGTCGCCGACATCTTCTCCCAGAACACTGCCAGTGACTGACAGGTCTCCTTGCGTGCGCATATAAGGAGTGACCTGTCACTCAAGGGGAGCGTCGGGGCCTGCTTGTTCGACTAGTCTCTGTTAAGGCTCCGTTTCTGGTGACTATTAAACTGTGCTATTCTCTGAAATGCCACAGAGTTAAACAAAGAAGCATAGAATCGTAGAGATGGAAGGGACCTCCTGGGCCATCTGGTCCAACCCCCTGCTCAAAGCAGGATTCGCTAAATTATCACAGACAGATGTTTGTCCAGCCTCTGTTTGAAGACTTCTATTGAAGGAGAACTCACCACCTCTCGTGGCAGCCTGTTCCACTCATTGATCACTCTGTCAAAAAGTTTTTCTAATATCTAATCTGTGTCTCCTCCCATTCAGTTTCATCCCATTGCTTCTAGTCTTTACTTGTGAAAATGAGAATAAAGATGATCCTTCTACAATGTGACAGCCCTTGAGATATTTGTAGACAGTTATTAAGTCTCCTCTGAGTCTTCTCTTCTGCAAGCTAAACATTCCCAAATCCTGCAACCTTTCCTCATAAGACAAGGTTTGCAGACCAGTCACCATTCTGGTAGCTCTTTTCTGAACATGATCCAGTTTGTTAATGTCTTTTTTAAAACGTGGCGCCAAAAACTGGACACAGTATTCTAGATGAGGTTTGACCAAAGAGGAGTAGAGGGCAATAATGACTTCACGTTAGCTAGACTGTATGCTTCTGTTAATACATCCTAGAATTGCATTTGCCTTTTTTGCTGCTGCATCACACTGTTGACTCATATTCAGTCTGTGATCCATTAGTATACCCAAGTCTTTTTCACATGTGGTGTTGCTTAGCCCTATTCCTCCCATTCTGTATATGCTTTTTTCATTTTTATTGCCCAGATGTAGTACTTTGCATTTTTCCCTGTTAAAAAACCATTCTGTTAGTTGCTGCCCACTGCTCCAGTTTATTTATATCTTTTTGAATCCACTCTCTCTTCTCTAGTAATAGCTATCCCTCCTAGCTTTGTGTCATCAGCAAATTTAATCAGTTTACCCTCAATTCCTTCATCTAAATCGTTGATTAAGATGTTGAACAATACAGGGCCCAGGACAGAGCCCATGTGGTACCCCACTTGAGACATTCTTCTAACTGGATGTGCAGCCATTTACGACCACCCTTTGGGTCCGATCACTAAGCCAGTTATGAATCCACCTAACAGTTGCCTTGTCCATTCCATACTTAGCCATTTTTTCAATAAGGATTGTATGAGACAGTGAGATACTTTGTCAAATGCTTTGCTGAAGTCAAGATATACTATATCTACAGCATTTCCCTGATCCACCTAATCAGTGATTCTGTCATAGAAGGAAATTAAGTTAGTCTGACATGACTTATTAGTTACAAACCCATGCTGACTGTTTAATCACTTCATTCTTATCCAGGTACTTACATACATGTTGTTGAATAATTTGTTCAAAGATCTTTCCTGGTATAGAAGTCAGACTCACCGGCCTATAGTTGTCTGGGTCCACCTTCTTCCCCTTTTTGAAGATAGGAACATTTGCTCTTCTCCAGTACGGGCATGTTGTGTATACAACTATCTATTGCCTAGCATGTACAGTATCATATAAAGGTCAATTCTAATTAAAAGGACCAATGCACCTCATCTGTAGGGCTTCAGGTATTTGCCTTGATAACATCTGCATCTTTCCACATCCAATGTCAAATTCGGTGTACAGGATGACAACACATCTTTCTTTAAAGTTTATATGGAACATTTCTGCAAGTGACTTAGTTTGGTAATAGGCTGTATTGACAGCTACCTTTCAAAATGTCTGCCATGTTTCTACAAAAATTTGGCACAAACCATGATTCCATTGCAAAATGTGAAAATATCATAAAACAACTTTTTTTTTTCATACTTTTTTTTTTTTAATTGCTGCATGTGCGGAATACAACTTTAGAGTTTGGTAACGTTTGTAATTAGAACAACTTACCAGCTGAACAAGTAAACTGATTAAATCTGTTAGAGGTTTATTCACAATGAGAAGCTCCTCGGCTGTGTGAGTGTCTTCATCTTGCCCATTCTTCTGAGCCTAGAAAATAAAAGTACCGTATATTTCTGGAATTACTGTCATGCTTTCAGCATCTTGAGAACATTCACACTGAATATTTTGGAGCATAGAAGTGTAAAGTAAAATGTGTCATAAGTAATTTTCACCTGCTAATAAAAAAAAAAAAATAGGACAGATAAAAAAAGAAGACAGAATGTGTAAATCACACCAAGACAGAGTGTTTTAGGCAAAGTGAAAACAGTATATTTATTTCTCCTTTGTGATGTTTTGGATTCAATTAGTTATATCTTACTTTGTACTACGGATGGACAAAGGACGAACTCTGAAAGTGAGTCACTTCCATAATTCTGTTCTTATTCATGGGCAGCAAGGTGGCTCAGTGGTTAGCACTGCAGCCTTGCAACGCTGGAGTCCTAGGTTTGAATCCCACCAAGGACAACATCTGCAAGGAGTTTGTATGTTCTCCCCGTGTTTGCGTGGGTTTCCTCCCATATATATCTGTGGGTGCCGTGGTAAGGCTTCAGGGTCTGCGCATTCCGCGACAGGACTCTAAGATCTAGTCCCCCATGTTGCTGAGGAGAGCTCCAAACATGGAGGACTAGATCTTAGAGTTCTGTCACGGCATTCACAGACCCTGAAGCCTTATCACGGCACCCACAGACTTACCTTGATAAAGGCCACATATGGGCCGACACGTTGGCTTAATTTGAATGTCTGTGATTCAAGTTTACATATAAACCTTCATGTACCTGCAGCTTGGAGTGCCAAAGTTTATATTATATTTCGCTTTTGTTATTCTGGTACAATGAGATGATGCAACTGCTCATTTCACTGCTTTACTAGTGGAAAAAGATCTCCACCTAAAAGTGACATCAGAGAGAACATACTGTATATTTCCTGATTATTAATAGGGTTAAAAATAAAGAATTGTTCTCACAGGGGAAAGCTTAAGAGTATAAATATATTTTTACTGACAGCATATAGACCTTCCCCCTCCTCCCTTTCCTTTAGGCTATGCTCACATCGAGTTTTTGTCCAAAATTTCTTCGGTTCTCGACAAACAAGCTAAACTTATTTAATGGGCTCTACTGCCAGAGTCAAAAGATGTGTCCTGTTGGTGTCTGTCTTGCAAGTATACAGCAGAAAACCACAAAAAAGTGTATAACAGTAACACTATACCATTCTATGCCACAAAGTCCAGTAAAAAACCATGTAAAATATATTACTTTAACATTGAATTGTATGGTTGACGGATGCCACTATATGGAGTCTTATCCACACAAATGTTCAACGGATAAAGGTCATGGTCTTCTCAAATATAGCTTTATGTCAAATTAATTAAATGGATTCCATGTTGGTCTTTGGTTGATGGATACATTAAGGGAATAAATAATAGTGGCATCTACCACCCAAAGGGTATAATGGTATCTGCTTAATGAATACATCATACAAAAAAGTCACAGTATTAGTCTATGGAAGATGGATTCCACTATTAGACATTCGTAACCAAATCTGTTTACAAGTATACTGCTTTATACAGGTAAACAAACTTTTCCTGGTATATACATGAAATGAATGCCAACAACATAGTGTGAACATAGCACTACACACGCAGAATGAGGAAGTAAAGCTTTTCATACATGTTCACTATGTAGGAAAGATGTATACTGTATATGTCTCTGATGCAGGTGTTACCTGGAAATTTCTACATGTAAAATATACTATATAAACCACAACCACACAAAAGAAACGATCAAAAAGTCCGAGAATGGCCAAAAATATATCAAATTTTATTGAATTAATTCATAAAAATAGTGTCATGGTTTGAACAGGGTTCTTGCCCTGCACTCACAGGGTTAAGTGTTCGTGGCCTCTTTCTGGATCTGGGAGGGGTATTTATACTCACTCTTTACCAGGGTTCTCTGTCAGCTATACTGTTGTTCTGGTGTGTCTGACCCCTGGTGTGCGTGTATTCTGCGTTGCTTGTTTGCTTCCCGTGTATGACCCGGCCTGTTCCCTCACTCTGTACTCCGTCTCTCGCTTTGGTACTACTGTCTTCTCTGGTTCTGACCTCCTGGCTTGGCTATCGTTACTCCGTTACAGTTTGTCCCTATTGTACCGTCTATTGCCCGTTCTGGTTTTCTAACCTATTGCTACGTCCTGACTATTCTTTCTGTCTAAACCCCGTGGTACTGTATTGCTATCTGGTGCTTTGACCCTGGCTTCTGTCTCTGTCTATGCCCCTTGGCAACATTGCCCCGTAGTTACCTTTCTAGGAGTTTCCCTGCAGCTCCTAGATCTGTGGAGCTTAGGCCACGCCCCCAGCAGTCATGTGCTTCAGGTCCTGATACTCTGAAGCACGCATCGTCACCGCTGCTGCCCTGCTCCACAGGTATCTGTGAGTACTGTCTTTGTACTCAGGACACCCGCACTGGCACAGTGAGCAAGTGCAGTGCGGTGTTCCTGACAAATAGAAGTAGCAAGTATAAGGTAGTATACACCAAAGTGCTATGTGCAGTACAGGAAACACCCAACAAACGGGACGTGGGTGTGTTGTCTCAAAAATACTAAAAATATCTAGCATTATTATATATAGGAGATGACAAAGACACCTCCACTTATATTACTATAATATATATCTAAATTCCCTCAAAAATATTAGCAGGATTGCGCTAGTTAGATCGCTAATACAGCAATCATTGTGCCGTATAGTATAACCCACAATAGAGCCCAAAGGCTCACAGTACATACCTAATAACGATCACCAGGCCGCTGGGGAGATGATGACAGGAGGGAATGGAAACAGTCACGGACCCGCATCACCCCGACGCGTGTTTCGGCGAGCCTTCGGCAGGGGGCGAAGGCTCGCCGAAACGCGCGTCGGGGTGACGCGGGTCCGTGACTGTCTCCATTCCCTCCTGTCATCATCTCCCCAGCGGCCTGGTGATCGTTATTAGGTATGTACTGTGAGCCATTGGCCTCTATTGTGGGTTATACTATACGTCACAATGATTGCTGTACTGGTGATCTAACTAGCGCAATCCTGCTAATATTTTTGAGGGAATTTAGATATATATTATAGTAATATAAGTGGAGGTGTCTTTGTCATCGCCTATACATAATAATGCTAGATATTTTAAGTATTTTTGAGACAACACACCCGCGTCCCGTTTTTGGGTGTTTCCTGTACTGCACATAGCACTTTGGTGTATACTACCTTATACTTGCTACTACTATTTTTATGAATTAATTCAATAAAATTTGATATATTTTTGACCATTCTCGGACTTTATGATCGTTTCTTTTGTGTGGTTGTGGTTTATATGTAATATTGCCATCAGTCCACATATTTGTCCATCATTTAGGGTATCAATAAATGACTGTATTTATATACTTTGCTTTTTATTTAAATAATGATACCCATGTGTTTGCTGAGATTGTTTTTCAATGTAAAATATACTGTATTTTGTGGATTATATAAGATGCACCCCAAATTTTGAGGAGAAAAATAGAAAAAAATTATAATGGTGGTGTCTCTTATAATCCATGTGTCTTATTGCTTGCCGGGGGTCATGGCTGTGGTGAAGTGTGTTCTCAAGGTTGCTGCTGGAGGAGGAAAGTGTGGCGCATTGCTGCAGGCCACAGGCTGGGATGAGTGGGTGCTCCGATGTGCGCTGCTGCCAGTGAAAATGGCTGTGGCGCTCTGTGGTGTGGGGAGCTCTGCCAGCATTTTGTGAAAGCTGGAGCCCTCCCACATATTCATTACTGCAATGCGGTGGCCTCTAGGAAAATGGCCGCCGGGGCGCCGCATGCTCAGACTGACATCTCGGCAACGAGATCTCGTTGCAGAATTCCCAATCTTAGCATGTGCCGCCCCCAGCGGCTATTTTCCCAGAGGCCACCGCATGTGGAATGTGCGGGGAGGCTCTGTGAAAATGGCCACCCGGGGCAGCGCATGCTCAGATTGAGATCTTGGCAATGGGATCTCGGATGCCAAGATCTGATCTCCCAAGATCTCATTGCCGAGATCTCAGTCTGAGCATGCACCGCGACCCGGAGGCCATCGCATCGCAGTAATAAATATGTGGGTGGCTCCGGGCTTTCACATAAAGCCGACGGAGCTCCCAGCAGGCCCGCACCACAGAGCATCGCAGCCATTTTCACCCGCAACGGCGCACATCAGAGCACCCCCTCATTCCAGCCTGCGTCCTGCAGCAATTCGCCACTCTTTCCTCCTCCAGCAGCGACACTGGGACCCTGCTCCTCCACGGTCGGTAAGGTATATCCGCATTATAAGACTCACCCCCATTTTTCCCCTCAAATCTGGGGGGGAAAAAGTGCATCTTATAATCCAAAAAATACGGTAAGTTACTACAACACTGAAAAATAACATGATTTCTCATTTATCATCTAATTAGTGAAGCAAAAATTAAATATAAAATACAGTATATTTATTTCACGGAGAAATATCTCGTTATAACTATCTTTTTTCACCTGTTTTCGTATGGCCTTTCTGAATATGTACACAGAAAATTCTTATAGAAAACAAATGGACTAAAACATGATTAAAAAAGGATTGTACAAAATTATACCTTTTGATTTTCATAACAGAGAGAACGCAACACAAATTTATGAACAGGAAAAGTCACACTAGCCATCCAGGATTTATCTATTTACTGCAAAAGTACAAACTAATTTCCATTGGTGACATGGCAGAAGTCTAGGTGGGAGCCCAGGACGTTAGTAATAAATTTTGTTATGTTTTTGCGGATAGTTATACCAAGGCTATAAATCTGCATCTTTCTTTTTGAGCCTCTCACCATACTAAATATACTGATGCATTGCATCCACTTTCCCATACCTGAATGGCCACTCGTACTACACCAGAAGTGTATTTTAGAAGGCAACGCAGGACGTCAAGCAGTGAAAGTAGCTGTGCATTAGCAGCTTTCAGACGACTTTTGTCATTGTCCAGATACAACGCCGCTGTTTCCACAATCAAGTTTGACACATGATGGACCAACCCTGAACATGAAAAACATACATTAAAGTTAACAAAAAAGGTAATATAGCAATTAATAATATCATAAAATTATTCACTAAAAAGGACATAAAATCCAAAACACATCAGATAAAAAAGCAGCCATACTTACCAATACCTCGTCACACTATTAATGCAGTGCAGCAGGCTCCAAGAAATAGATTAAAGTTTCTTTAACATTCCTAACAAATATTACTATTCCGAACAAGCATCTGATGATGAATACCAGTTGAAGACTATAAAAATGTATCTATTTTAAGGGGTTGTCCTGTTGACTGGAGACTTCTGAATCCTTACAGAGTGTACACCACACGCCATCAGGATTCTCCGGTATTGACCGTGAGAGCGGACGGTTACAGGACCGTAAGTACCGCATGTGTTTTGCATACATGCGGTCATGTGCCAATTAGATATGCTTGGCCTTGCTCAATACAAGTGAAATAAGCCAGGCCAAGCATGTCTAGTTGCAATGTGGCTGGAAAGATGTATATTGCCGGTAACACTAGAGAATCCTGACAATGTGTTGTAAACACACTGTAGGGACTCAAAAGTCAGTAAGTCACTTGGAGTACCTGCAGACTTTCATCAAAAGACTGATCAACCCTCTACCTCAACTCTGATTCCACTGAGGGCAGATAGAACACACTCACCAAAGATCTGCCATCAGCGCTGGTACCAGGAAATGCACTCCTGTTTTGGGTTTGACACTGAAGAGAGCTTCCAATGTCAGCACATGACCAGTGTGATGTATGATGGTGGCTTACTGATTGGTTCATTTCAGTAGCTAAGCCAGCCACTATCTCTGTCACAGCCAAAGCATGGAGACAGAATGTGCTAGTCAACCAATCACCTTCATACACAGTACTTGATACAGTAAGGCTGCTTTTACACTTGCCGTGTTTTTGCAGGCCATTTTTATGGGCCGTATTGCCGTGATTTTCACGGTATTCCGCAAAAGCGGGCTGCAAAAACCTTCTCGGATCGCTTTTTTCCCTGTTATAACAAATAGCAGGGAAAAAAATGGCGATCCACAAATACGGTGTACCGCAAATACAACTTAAAGTTGTTTTTGCTGTACCATTGAAATGCATTGCAACCGTGTCCATAAGCCGTGAAAAATATCGTGCAAGCTCGATATTTTTTCACAGCCACAAATACGGCCATACGGAGCACGGCCTTCCTACTAATTTTTGCAGGCCTTTTTTACGGCCCCAAAAACGGCCAGCAAAAATATGGCAAGTGCAAAAGAAGCCTAAGAGCTGTGTTAAACCAAAGTCGAAAGTGTAGCACCACTGTCAGCTATATTTAAAGTTGAAAGGCACACCACAAGAAATAGATAAAATCTTCAAATTTTATTCCATTGCTATCAAACTATTCAAATCCACATGTTGGTGATAGAAAAACATTCTGACGTGTTTCTGGCTTGGTATGTGCCCTTAGTCATACAATTATTCTCTATGACTAAAGGCGCATACAGCGCCAGAAATGTGTCAGTGTTTTTCTATCACCAACATGTGGATTTTAAAGTGAACCTGTCAGGTTCCCCCATGCACCCAGAACCACAGGCAGCTGTGTCTACATAGCTAAATACCCTGCCTAACAGTCTTTTTATTACATTACACAAAAGCAGATCTTTAGAAATGTTATTTAGTATCCCCGGGCTAGTCAGCCAACTTAACATGTTATCACCCTCCTGTGAGCGTGGACATGAATTACAAGAGCCGGAGCTATACATACCATGTGCATGCACGAGGCTTCTTTCTCTCACTACACTGATCCTCTGAAGCCAGGTGTACGTGCACCGACTTCAAAGAGGTGCACCAAGCATTATCAGAAGCGAAGAAGACTTCCGGTCATGCGCAGTGCCGCCTCTCTGAAACCAGCATGTGTATACCCGGCTCCAGAAGGTCAATGCAGTGAGGGAAAGAAGCTGGGTGCGTGCAAGAGGTATGTATAGCGCTGGCGATGACACCGATGCTTCTAAGTCAAGACCAAAAGTGCCATGATAACATGCTAGGTGGGCCGACTAGTCTGGGAACATTAATACCACATCGACTTGTCAAAGGCCTCATTTACATATAATAAATGGACTTTAGAAATACAGTTGTAAAGATCTGTTTATGTGTTAATTGTAATAAAGGGACTGTTAGGCAAAGAATTCAGATATGTAGACACAACTGCTGGTGATTCTATTTTTTTTGGATGTGCCTTTCAACTGTACATTTACTTGGACTAATTTACTGATGAAAGAAAAAGAACTATCCAAATTGCTGAGGAACAAAAGTATGTGAACATATAAACCCCTAAAAACAATGTACTTTAATATACTTGGTTAAAAAACACCATTTTGGAAATAAGCGATAGTCCAAATAAGGACCACCATATTAAACAAATATCCTAAAATTCTTTCTGACAATACCAACTTTAGACTTATAAATCCCTGATCTTTGCCTGAACTAATACTGCCTAATGCAAATGTTGGCACCTTAGTACAAGCGGATTGGCGCTCCTGCTCCTCGGCAGCTCACTCTCCCTTTCACTCCCTGATACAGTGAGCTGAATACAGAAAATGAGTGACAGTCTATTTTAATACAAGAAACTCTCTAGCAGATTAATAAATAGATGGATAAACTTATCATTAGTTGTAGGAACTGCGTTTTGCCTTCCATTCGGTTCATCAAGAGATTCAGTTGATGGAGGGTATAAATGATGGCTGCAAATTCGTCATGAAAAATCACAGGCTGAGATGGTGATGATGACCAAGTATATTAAAGAACATTATTTTTAGTGGGTTTATATTTTCACACACTAATTTCCTGATGGTCAGCAACATTTGAAATGGCACCACTGCATACAAAGGACAGATATGATCATTTAGTGCACGGTGAGCGATTTATTCACTCTTGGCGACAGTCATATGTATATGAGTAAGTTGTATAGATTTTAATTTTACACAAGAATAAAGATATTATCTAGCTGGACAACCTCTTTAACCCCTTTCCGACATGTGCCGTAATAGTACGCACATGTCAGACTCCCCGTTTCCAGGCACATAACAGCTGACTTATACAGCTGACATGTGCCCGCAAAGGCCACGGGTGGAATTGCGATCTATCCGCGGCTGCTAACCAGTTTAATGCCACTGTCAATCTCTGATATTAGACGATTGGGGGATGGATCTAAAAATCCCATTCCCCTTCAATTTTTAGATCCATCCACCAATTGTCTAATTATTTTTTTACTTTTATCAAACTCATTAAAATTAAAATATTAACAGACTTATAAATATCCCCAATTTTTTATCCTAGTTCATTCTCTTGTACTATTTTGCTTTTATCATTTATTAATAAACTTTATCCAAATGTTTTAAGCACACTTATTATTTAAAATTCACACTAGGCACAATTAACTTTAATTTTAAGAATATCCCTTGGCACCGGGTCAGACATTGGTGGATCAGGAGAGGATCCAATACGACACGCTTTAAAAAAAAACAAAAAAAAACAAAGGAATGGAGTGCGAGGCTATAAAGCAGTGTCCTGTGCTTGTGCACACAGACACCCTGACGAAGGGGAACCGTGCATTCCCCGAAAGGCGTCGGTTAGCTTTTTGACCTCTGAGACACTCCGTAGCACAGTGACATCACACGGTGTTAAGCATTGTCGGCCAATTTTTTTCTTCCGGGTAATCAGGGACGCCACCGGCCAGGGCGCCCCTGGCTCTGCGCAGACTCTCCTTGATCCCCACTGCAATGGAACTATTTCCACTACCGTCACAACAAACCCTGCAGGAACGGACAGGATTCCACGGCATTTTACTGGGACGGAGCCACAGTAGGGTAGGATACAAACCATTGAGACTGCACTGATCCTCCTCTCGGCTGTCTTTTTATTACAGTTAGGTCCATATATATTTGGACAGAGACAACATTTTTCTAATTTTGGTTCTAGACATTACCACAATGAGTTTTAAACAAAACAATTCAGGTGCAGTTGAAGTTCAGACTTTCAGCTTTCATTTGAGGGTATCCACATTAAAATTGGATGAAGGGTTTAGGAGTTTCAGCTCCTTAACATGTGCACCCTGTTTTTAAAGGGACCAAAAGTAATTGGACAGATTAAATAATTGTAAATAAAATGTTCATTTCTAGTACTTGGTTGAAAACCCTTTGTTGGCAATGACTGCCTGAAGTCTTGAACTCATGCACATCACCAGACGCGGTGTTTCCTCCTTTTTGATGGACTGCCAAGCCTTCACTGCAGTGGTTTTCAGTTGATGTTTGTTTGTGGGCCTGTATATCCTTCTTTCTTTAAGTACACCCACCTGTTGCCTATCATTGCATCCTTCTTTTCCATAAGCATCAATTGAATGTGTAGCGCTCTACGTACATTGGTGAAGATGCACATTGGAAATTGTGCTTTTAATAAGAGATTGTGAAATGCTGTATTGTATATTCAGATGTTGAGTTCAAACACTGCATCACAAATTGGACATTGCAATTGATATTTTCTTGGGTGGGTTAAGCACACAGCATGTTAATGCTGAACTCGGATTGTTAAATTTGACGAATTATTAGTGGAAACATATGTTCATTAGGCACCCATTTCTATGCATACTAGTGATTACCATAAGGATTAGCGCAACAAACTATACATATATATTTTTTATCTTTTTGTTTGACTTAATCCTTGGACTTTACACACAGAATCCTGAGTTTGCCTGGTTTGCATCCTTGGCTTATGCTTTTCCTTCATCACTGAAGGCGCTAATGTTATTTAAAAAAAAAAAAAAAAGAAATTCTCACCGCTTAAATAAAGAAGAAAATATATATATATACCAATGGCGCTAAAGCGTACACCCAAGGAACACAAAGCAGCAAGTACTTGGACAACACACCACTCAAATTGTCTCCATAAAAATACTAATAAGTTAACCTTGTGTAAACTTGAGCTACCAACACCAGGACCCAATTCCCATCTACAACAGCAATTAAATGTTTTTTTTCCCTGCAAGAAATGTGCACCTTGCAGGAGATTAGGTAGTAAGAAACAACTCTCCATTGTGAATAAGTCTATGAAGATTCAAATCCGTGATTTCATCACTTGTGACACGAAGGGGGTGATATATTGTATCACATGTCCATGTGATAAATTATATATAGGATGAATGATACGTCCCTTAAATGTCAGAATTGGGGAACATCTACAAAATATTTGTAAGAAATTTACAGGTCACCCCCTTTCTAATCATTACCTTACACACCATGGGGGTTCCTTAAGGGACACTAAGGTGACTGGAATCCAAATAGTTAAACAGAGTTTTAGGAAAGGTAATTTTATCCACCAAATGTCCAGGATAGAAAGCAATGGATATTTGAATTAAATACTTTGATTCCAAATGGTTTAAACAGCGAAATTGAGCTGTTTGCCTTTAATGTATAATATGATGTTTTGTCACTGGAGGCTATGTAAGGGTTACTCTTGTCACTGGAGGCTATATAAGGGTTACTCTTGTCCCCAGGGGCCATCCCGGAAGAAGGAATCAGTGAATTCCGCAATGCGTTGGATTTGCAATTGTATTCTGGCCCCTTTAGCGTCTCACAGCGCTTTCTTGCCTGTCACGTGATATTCCACGTGACTGTGACGTCACGCAAGGTCCTTCAGCGTTTTTGGACCTTGCAGGCCTGCTTTTGCACGCGGCGACTGCTACCTCCACAGTCTGCCGTGTTACACCTCCAGCTGCACGCCAGTCACCGGCCGGGACGGCGGCATGCTAGGATGTAGTACCCCTCAAGATTCAGTGACTTCATATATTTTTATGCTGGGGAGTACCTCTGGGAAGGACCTGGGCATTCATCTGTCTTCTGAAGACTCTTCTCCATTCCTGCCAGTTTTAGCACCAATGAAGGTAACAGATCTCTTCAGATGATATTTCTCTTCATTTTTATGTTTTTCTAACCAGGACACATTCAATTAGCGCAAGTTTACACAAGGTTAACTTAAATAAAAAATAAAAAAGAACCTAGACATGTTTGGTCTCTGTCAACTCGCACTGACCTGGAGAATCATAAATGCAGGTCAGTTTTAGCATGTAGTGAACATGGTAAGAAACAAAACAAAAACAACTGTAGGATTGCACTTTTTTTTTGTAATTTCACCCCACTTGGAATTTTTTTTCCTGTTTTCCAGTATATGATATGTTAAAGCCAACGGTGTCGTTCAAAAGTACAACTTGTCCCACAAGAAACAAGCCCTCACATGGCCATATTGACAGAAAAATCAGAAAAATAAAAATAAGTTATAGCTCCGGGAAGAACGGGAGCAAAAGCGAGAACACAAAAATGGAAAATGGGCTGGGGGTCAAGAGGTTTAAGGCACGTCAGTATCATAATTGACAGAAAATTTAATAAATATTAGTTCCCTGAAGATCATCAAATCTATTGTTCTGCAAATATAAAAAAGGACTAAATATTCATAAGCTTATTTTTTATGCCACTTAAGCATAAGATAATACATAGTTTAATAATTTGGTGGTTCTTGTCAGAGCAAGGTTAACACACTATGGGCCTGTAAATTCATTTAACTTTTTTTTATATATTTTGTTCTTCTGGTTCTTCATTGGGTTTTCTGTTACAATATAAAATTATTATACAATGAATAACAAATCTCTAGACAACAAGAAAATGTTGTGTTCCTTTTTATATGAAAAGGTTACCCCCATGACAATGGAGCCAAAGCCATCAACAGAAAAAGGAACACAGCCAGAGAGATCATTCAGGTATTGCATACCAGGGACTGTATCAACAAACCACTATGCACCAATGGTGCACTTACACTGGCAGACTATCAAGCCAGGAACTTCGCAGAACCGCTTATTTTCTGATAATTGTGAAGTGTAAACTCTCTGACCACCCGACAAATGAACAAAATGCTTACTCGCAAGGCAAAATTATTTCTAAGCTTGCTGAAATATCCTTATTCTTGGCAGCACATTGTCTTGTGTAAGCAGGAAACGAGTGGTGAAGAATACTGACAGTCTATGCAGACAGAATGATCTATTACTGAACGCTCTATGCACACTAGAAGTGTGGTCGGCCTATTTAAACAGGCTATTAAATGACCATCAAATCGGCTTGTATGTAGGCAATCAGTAGCCATTTAACGCTGTGAAACGGCTAGTGGAAACACACCTTAAGGTTTGTGTACACACAAAGTATCCAGACATCAAAGACTCAAGAGCACCAAGTACAGCAGTCAACAGGCCACTATATACAGGCACTGGAAACAGCAAACTATCGAATACCGGGAACTCAGATAACCCAAAATACTGGATCCAAGGAACATCAGAGATGTCGCCACTTATCACTAGATCTGATAAAATGAATTCACCATAGAAAACTAGAAATATGATTCACAATTGAACAGTAACTGCACACTTAGTACTTCTGCAATCGAGGGGAAAATCCTGACATGATAACATTTTGTCTATACATTGAGCTCAACGACTATCAAAACCTGATGGAAGGAAAAAGTGCATGGGTTTAAAGGTAGTAGAGGATGACAAAACATAAGCTAGTAAATTCTACATCGCTCATGTTCTGCATAATAAGTGACAGATTGTTAATAATTAATGCTACCATATATGAACTATAATTCACATACGTTTACATAAAACGTGGATTGCTTGCAGTACGCTTCTGAGAACATTGGGAGTGACCATGGGGGTCTCATATTATGTACTTAGGCAAACAAATGGATTTTATTTTGCCGGATAAGATATTTATATAGAGAGAACAGATTTCTCAAAATAGTTTCCAGAGAGCAGGGTCTAACAAGGGTTAATTTAATCATAGAATAATTTTCTTGTGTTTGTTAAGCTAAATGAAACTATGATGGGACTAAAAATAGCAAAACCTTCAATTTGCATAAGAACGCTTTCCTTCTAGTTCATTTTGGTGAAGAATATCCAGCTGTTCTACATTTTACATCATTTATAATCTACTTCTTTTTTGCATATGTTCTTTAAAAGAGAATGAGGCATCTATTGTTATTATCTTGCCTGGCAAGAATAAAGCATGTGAGCCAGTCTGGGGCACCCAGAAGAATATTTCACAATAATGCCATAATCTTTTATCACTAGAAGAAGGTTTCATAATAGAGCCATAGTCTGTACCCTTGGAAGAGGGTTTTACAATAGAATCATAGTCTTGTACACTTGAAGAGAGTTTTCACATTAGAGCCATAATCTTGTATGTGTCTGAAAGAGGGATTCATGCTAGAGCCATAGTCATGTACCCTTCAAGATGGTTTGACAATACAGTTTGTCTGGAAAAGGGCTTCACAATAGAGTTATCATCCTGTACATCTGGAAAAGGATTTCACAATAGAGCCATAGTCTTGTACATTTGCAAGAAGGTTTTACAATAAAGACTTAAGGTACTGTCACACTTAGCGATGCACCAGTGATCCCGACCAGCGATATGACGCTGTCAGGATCGCTGGTGCATCGCTAAGTGGTCGATAGTGAGCTGCCACACAGGCAGATCTCACCAGCGACATAGCAGGAGTCGGAGGTCGCTTCTTACCTGTCAGACGCGGCGATTCTGACGTCCTCCTGCCCGCGTCCACGCGTCGATCGTCGGCGCCACAGGAAGCCCAGCAGGAAGCTGACGACGAGAAATGGTCCAGGACGTTCTCGCGCGATCAGCGATGAGCAGCGGGGGAGGCGGTCGGAGGTAAGTATCAGACATAGCGATATCGCTAGCAATATCGCTATAACGTCACAAAATCGGTGACGTTATAGCGATATTGCTAGCGATATCGCTTAGTGTGACAGGCTCTATAGTCTTGTAACCATGGAAGAGAGACATAATCTTGTACGACTGGTAGAAGGTCTTCACAGCAGAGCCATAGTATTTTACATCTGGAAGAGGGATTCACAATAGAGATATTCTCTTGTAATGGCAGTGGAGGAGGAACCACTGTGCAGAGGTGTGAGGAGAGCTTGGAGGGGACTAACTAGGCAAACACCTGACTCTTCCCTAGAGCCCCTGATGGTGAGGTTAGACTTGGCTCCAGATGAACACTAGGTGGTACACCAGGACGGACCTCAGATTGCAGGCAACTGACCCCCAAGGGTAGGAAGCTGGAAGGGCCTAGAAGGGAAAGTTGAGCTGGTACAGGGAGGTGCGGCAGGAAAACTGGAGCGGCAGGTAATGGCGGTGACAACGGGAATATAGACAGGCACTAGCATGTGCAGAGAGGAACAACTGTTATAGGCACTGGCAGGTACAACTGGTATACAGGTGGGCACAGCAGGTGCAGTCAGATACAGCTGATATACAGGCAAGCACAGGCAGGTACCGGAAGATAAACTCGAACAGGGGACTTGAGAACTAGCAAGCATGAAACTAACAAAGTGAACAGGTTGCTCAGGCACTTCCCATCAGGTGGAGGTGCCTTAAATAGTAAGTGTCTCCCAGCCATTGGCTGGGGACACATTTGGATGGCACACTGTCCCTTTAAGAAGGAGGAAGCGCGCGCCCTAAGCACAGTGCGTGGGGATCTGCATGCCATGCACAGACCCCGGGCAGCAGGAGGAGGAGAAATTGGAGAACTGGGGTGCAGCGGTGAGTTGTCAACATCCCTGCCGTGGGAGGAGGAAAGCTTGTAGGGATGACGGCGCTACAGTTACCATAGAAGAGGGTTTCATAATAGAGCCATAGTATTTTTCACCTGGAAAAAGGTTTCATAACAGCCATAATCATGTATGTTTGAAAGAGGGTTTCAGATTAGCCATAGTCTTTTACCCTTGAAGATGGTTTAACAATAAAGCTATAGTCCTGTACCTCTGAAGAGGGTTTCACAGTAGAGCCATAGTCATGTGTGCCTGAAAAAGGGTTTCACAATAGAGTCATGATCTTGTACATCCGAAAGAGGCTTTCACAATAAAGACATAGTTTGTAATCTTAGAAGGTTTCACAATAGAGCCATATTCTTGTTCAACTCGTAGAGGGTTTGACAGTAGAGACATAGTATTGCACATCTAGAAGAATGGTTTACAATAGAGAAATAGCCTTGTAACCCTGGAGGACTTCACAACAGAGCGATATTCTTATGACTTGGAAAAGGTATCAAAATAGGTACATAATCTTGTACGTCTAGAAGAACATTTCACAATAGAGCCACAGTCTTGTACCATTGTTGAGTTTCACAGTAGAGCCATAGTTCTGTACCCTTGAAGAGGGTTACACAGGAAAGCCATAGTCTTGTCTGACTGAAAGAGTGTTTAGTGGGGGTGCAGGGTGCTGTTTCCTCCTGGACCACTACACAGGAGGTAAATTTACCGATAAGTTGTGTATTATGAGGGTTATAGGAATGGTGGGGTTTGTGCAGTACATGCAGCAGCTTTCCCATATTTACTGTGAGTGGCAGCCATTGTGCTAGTAAAATTTCATGGCATAATAGGTAAAATCCTGTCCAATAGGGTATATGTAGGCCGTTTGAGAGGTGTTAATTTCTTACTTTGATATACATTGGTGGATTACTATTGGGAGGTGTGCAATAAGAGTGATTTTTATATTGACCCACTAATCCTAGTGCCATATTGGAGGGATTGATTGGGTTATACTATGGCCGGCAATTTTTGCACAGCACTGTCTATTATTAATAAATGGCTATAACTCATCAATAGGCATTACCAGAAAGCGCTACTGCTGCGTGAAACGGCTGTCGTCATTTCCACTCCTGCTCCCATCCTCCCTATGCCGTTGTTTTAAAGTATCTGAATAAAGAAGATTTTAACCGGTGAGTGCCATCCGTTTTCCTTTCTGGTATAGCCGCTGTGACTAATTGCTTTGGAGTGGCACCCTGGTTTCTGGAGCACTTCTTACAATACGCATACTTGCAGTATCAGTTTACACAACTCTTTGTGCGGTGAATAAGCTTCCCGGCTGTGCGTATTAACTCTTTGTTGGCGAGTCATCAATAGGCATTATTGACCAAAACCTGTGTATCACCACCGTTGCGAGCTATTTGTGTGGGCACCTCATGTAATTGTTGATTATTGTATACGTTGTTGCTCCTTTTGGATCTGGTGCGTTATATGAGAATTGTGAGTGACGAGTGTCATGTACTATTCTATCGTCTTAAATATTTGGCAGTATGAATTTTTATTATGCGTTCTAATAAAAATTATATTTTTTATAAGACTATTGCCTTTTAATCATCGTTTTTTTCTATGACTGTATATGTTAATTGATGATAGGCTGCAGTAATCCAGCCACATACATGGTTAATTAACCATGTTTGGTTGTCAGATCTTTTTGTGTTTCCTCCAGACGTAGAGGATGCCCCCTTGTCCCCGTTACAGGTCTAAGAGTAAAAAGATCATTAGAAAGGTCTCCGTATTGTCCCCGCATATATAATAAGATCACCCCGAAGCCTTCGATTTTCCAAACTAAATAACCCCAAGTGTAATAACCTATCTTGGTACTGCAGACCCCCCAGTTCTCTAATAACCTTGGTCGCTCTTCTCTGCACCCGCTCCAGTTCAGCTATGTCTTTCTTATACACCGGAGACCAGAACTGTACACAGTATTCTAAGTGTGGTTGCACTAGTGACTTATATAGAGGTAAAATTATGTTCTCTTCATGAGCATCTATGCCTTTTTTAATGCATCCCTTTATTTTATTTGCCATTGCAGCAGCTGCCTGACACTGGCCACTAAATGTGAGTTTGTCGTCCACCCATACACCCAGGTCTTTTCAGTGACAGTTTTGCCCAGTGCTTTATAATTAAGCACATAATTATACATCGTGTTTGTTCTACCCAAGTGCATGACCTTACATTTATCCCGATTAAAGCTCATTTGCCATTGATCAGCCCAAGCTTCTAGTTTACATAAATCCTCCTGTAATATAAAATTGTCCTCCTCTGTATTGATTACCCTGCAGAGTTTAGTGTCATCTGCAAATATTGAAATTCTACTCTCTATGCCCCCTACAAGGTCATTAAGAAATATGTTAAAAAGAAGCGAGCCCAATACTGACCCCTGTGGTACCTCACTGCTAACCGTGACCCAGTCTGAGTGTGCTCCATTAATAATTACCCTTTGTTTCCTATCCCTGAGCCAGCTCTTAACCCACTTACACATATCTTCCCCTATCCCCATTGTTCTCATTTTATGTATCAACCTTTTGTGTGGCACTGTATCAAAAGCTTTTGAAAAGTCCATGTACACCACGTCCACTGCATTCCCTTGGCCCAGTCCGGAACTTACCGCTTCATAAGGGCTTATCAGATTAGTCTGACAGGAACGGTCCCTCGTAAACCCATGTTGATATTGGGTCATGAGGTTATTCTTCTGCAGATACTCCAGTATAGTATCTCTTAGAAAACCCTCCAGGATTATACCCACAGGTAAGGTTAAACTTACTGGCCTATAATTTCCAAGTTCAGTTTTAGTCCCCTTTTTGAATATTGGCACCACATTTACCATACGTCAGTCCTGTGGTACAAACCCTGTTAATATGGAATCTTTAAAGACTAAAAATAATGGTCTATCTATGACTGTACTTAATTCCTGCAGTACTCGGAGGTGTATCCCATCCGGGCCCGGGGATGTCAATTTTAGTGATTTTTAGACGCCGCCATACTTCCTGCTGGCTTAAGCAGGTGACATTTAATGGAGAATTTTTATCACTGATCATGTTATCCATCATGGGATTTTCTTGCGTAAATACTGTTGAAAAAAAGTCATTTAGCATATTGGCTTTTTCCTCATCCACCATTTCACCCAGACTATTTTTTAAGGGGCCCAACATTATCATTTTTTAGTTTCATACTATTTATGTAGTTAAAGAATATTTTGGGACTATTTTTACTTTCACTGGCAATGAGTGTCTGTCTCAACCTTTGCTGTCTTGATTTGCTTTTTACAGAATTTATTTAATGCCTCATCACTACCTACTTGCTTTAATTCTCTAAATGCTTTCATTTTGTCACTTATTGCGTCCGTTACAGCTCTATTGAACCATAGTGGTTTCCTCCTATTTCTAGTATGTTTATTCCCATACGGTATATACTGTGCACAGGTCCTATTCGGGATGCTAATATACGTCTCCCATTTTCTTTGTGTAATTTTTATGTCTCAGAATATCGTCCCAGTTAATTGCACCACGATCATCTCTCATCCGTTGAAAATTTGCTTTCCTGAAGTTTAGTGTCCTTGTAAGCCCTCTAACTACACATCTTATTAAAGGATACATAAAAACTTATTATTTTGTGATCACTATTATCCAAGTGACCATCAACCCTTATATTTGATATGCGGTCTGGCCTGTTGGTTAATATTAGGTCTAGCAGTGCCCCCCCTCTTGTTGGGTCCTCAACCAGTTGTGAAAGGTAATTGTCTCTCATGGTTGTCAAAAACCAATTACCTTTGCTGGAACTGCAGGTTTCGGTTCCCCAATGTATTTCAGGGTAGTTGAAGTCCCCCATAATAATGACTTCTCCTTGAGTCGCAGCTTCATCTATTTGCTTTATGAGGATATTCTCTGTTGCTTCCATTATTTTTGGAGACTTATACCAAATCCCTATCAGTATTTTATTATTTTTCCCCCTCCCCTTATCTCCACCCACAGCCTGACTATGAGCCCTTTCTAAAAGTTTTTAAAAATGACACTTAAAAGTAAAGGGATATTTGTAAAGATTTATTATTATGCAAACTATTACAGATGTAATCATCAGAATCAGGTGGGCTGATAAATACTGTGGGATAGTTTTTGGCTGAACCCATTATGGCTGACAAGGTCCTTCCAAGTAATTTTTCTAATGTATAAGGCATATCCATGCTTGTGGTGTAAGGAATAAGGTGTAAACAAGGGAAGTTTTTATGGCATAAGGAAAATAAAAGTTGTGTGGAGTGCTTTGCCAAATTTAGCACCACATGTGTACCATTTTGATAAATGTGGCTTAATTTGAATACTTTATGTTGAGCTGTAAATTTACACACCCGGAGACATAACTGATAACATTTCCCCTTATATTAATAGTCTAAACTAAAAAAAAAACAACAAAAAACCCCCTATGCTGGAGTTTAACAATATACTTACGCTCTAGTCCTTAAAGGGAATCTGTCACCCTTTATTTGGCCTATTAGCTGCCGGCATAGACATCGGGGGCTTATCTACAGCATTCTGTAATGCTGTAGATAACCCCCCGATGTAACCTGAAAGAGAAGAAAAACACGTTATATTATACTCACCGAGGTGGGCGGTCCAGTTCGATGGGTGTTGCAGTCCGGTCCGGTGCCTCCCTTCTTCATGCAATGCCGTCCTCTTCTCCCGTCCTGTAATGGCTCCGGCGCATTGCTCTGCCCTGTCCCGCAGGCGTCGGGAGAGGTCTGGCGCCTGCGCACTGCAGAATTCTGCTGTGAACTCAACAGGGCAGAGCAATGCGCCTGCGCCGGAGCCATTTCAGGACGGGAGAAGAGGGCGTCATCGCATGAAGAAGGGAGGCGCCGGACCGGACCCCCACCTCGGTGAGTATAATACAACGTGTTTTTCTTCTCTTTCAGGTTACATCGGGGGCTTATCTACAGCATTACAGAATGCTGTAGATAAGCCCCCGATGTCTATGCCGGCAGCTAATAGGGCAAAAAAAGGGTGACAGATTCCCTTTAAGCAGTAATTACCAATTACATGCAAATCACTTCTATTATGTAAAAAAAAAATCACTGTGTATATGAATTCTAAAATTTCTAATTGAATCTTTTTTTCGATTATAAGCAATTGAATTGTATTTTGTACAGTGAAATGTAACTGTCCGTGGTTCATTTACATTTGGTTAATACAATTAAGGTGGTTTTTACCAGTAATGCCATTTTGGCTTTTTCTAATCTTCAAGTTTACACGTGCTGGTTGTAATTGACTGAAACAAAGGGAACTACAGTATGTGTAAACTGGTTTGTCCAAGCATTTTCACAAAAAATGACTTATGTGAAACAGAAAATATTTATTAGGCGATAACAATGTCAAATGATATTTCTCACATCGCATTTTTTAAGGTAAAGCATGCATTACATAGGTTTTCGCTAAATACACCATGGTGCTATTACTGGTTTATGGTTTAAAAAAAATATATTTTTGGAAAGTCATGAAAAAGAATCAAGCCGCAGAAGTATATAGTTCCTAAGTGCACATAAGCAGCAATGGAACATCTATGGTGATCTGAGACTGTACAGTGCACATGTTCTTTTATTGAAGTTGTTTAACTTCCCAGCACGCACTCTGCTTTGCCTTGTACCCAGGCGTGCTTCCCAGCATGTACTCTGCTTTGCCTTGTACCCAGGCATGCTTCCCTGCACGCGCTCTGTTTTGCCTCTGTCACACCGCCTCCGCATACTCACCCGGCCTCCGCTCCCACACCGCAGCCCCCCGCCACCCGACAGCCACGGCGGTCCCTTCTGACAGGCTCGCGGCCGACAGGGTCTCTGCATGCGATGCGCATGCGCCATAGGCCGCGCCTCCCTCCTGTTACTTGTGCTCCGGCAATGCCCTGACCCGGAAGCACCTACGAACCAATGGCAGACCTGACAGGGCCGTATCAGGCCGTTCCCCCCTGAGGGAGGCGCCTGATCGTTGTGTTTGCTAGCACACTGGGCCCTGCTTCCTCGTGTGCTCTCTGCAGTCTCGCAGTTCTGTCTTCAATTATTCCTGCAGTAGCCTCGCAGTCCTGCCGTTCATGGTCCCTGCAGTAGCCCCGCATTCCGGTGCTCCATGGGTCCAGCTATCTATACTCCAGTCCTGCCTCCTGTGCTCCTGCTCCGTCCTGCTATCCACGCCCCAGTCCTTCAGTCCTACTCCAGTCCTGCCTCCGGTGTTCCTGCTCCACCCTGCTATCCACACTCCAGTCCTTCAGTCCTACTCCAGTCCTGCCTCCGGTGTTCCTGCTCCACTCTGCTATCCACACTTCAGTCCTGCAGTCCTACTCCAGTCCTGCCTCCAGTGTTCCTGCTCCATCCTGCTATCCACACTCCAGTCCTTCAGTCCCACTCCATGCCTGACTCCGGTGTTCCTGCTCCATCCTGCTATCCACACTCCAGTCCTACTCCAGTCCTGCCTCCCGTGTTCCTGCTCCGTCCTGTTGTCTATGCTCCAGTCCTGCAGTTCTACTCCGGTCCAGTCTCCAGTGATGTCGCTCTGTTGTCTACGCTTCAGTCCCGCACTCCTACTCCAGTCTGTCCTGAGCCGCCCCTCTCGGTACCGGCTATCGTGTTACCCGAACCCCTGGACCTGCTCCTAACGATCCCTGTATAGGGGTCGGCTCCACCTGGCAGCTCGCCCAGGGCCCCTCGGTGCCACGTTCCCGAGGGTCCACTCCTGGAGATTTGTCTCCTGACCAGCTGTGATAACAGCCTCATACCCGGGCGTGCTTGTCCGTTCTCGCTATACGCTCTCCTGTTCCAAGCGTGCCCCTGTGTACATGCCCTGTATTACCCTGTACCTTGTGTGTCCCCGTGTATACGCTGAGCACTATCCTGTACCCAGCGTGCCCCCATGTCCACGCTTTGCACACTACTGTATCCTGCATGTTTCCATCTTCTCCTTGCTGACAAGTTCTCTTGCGTCTTTTGTGAGACGGCCACCAGGTTCCAACAGTCGTGGTACTTTACCCCCCTGGGTCTGCCCCTAAGGCTCCCTGTATAAGGGGTGGTCCTCACTAGGTCAGCTCGCTCTGGGTGGGTTGGTATCATGACCCAAATGGTCCACTCCAGGAGTCGTCACAGGAGCTTTTTCGATTTTTCGTTTTCCGCTCCTCTTCTTTCCAGAGCCAGAACTTTTTATTTTTCCGGCAATATGGCCGTGTGAGAGCTTATTTTTTGCGGGACGAGTTGTACTTTTGAACAACACCATTGGTTTTACCGTGTCGTGTACTCAAAAACAGGAAAAAAAATTCCAAGTTCGGTGAAATTGCAAAAAAAGTGCTATCCCACACTTGTTTTTTTTTTGCTAGGTTCACTAAATGCTAAAACTGACCTGCCATTATTATTCTCCATGTCACTAAGAGTTCATAGACACCAAACATGTCTAGGTTCTCTTTTATCTAAGTGGTGAAAAAAATTTCCAATGTTTGCTAGAAAAAAAAAAATAAAACATTTCCGAAACCCGTAGCGTCTCCATTTTTCGTGATCTCGGGTTAGGTGAGGGCTTATTTTTTGCGTGCCGAGCTGACGTTTTTAATGATCCCACTTTTGTGTAGATATGTTATTTTGATTGCCTGTTATTGCATTTTAATGCAATGTCGTGGTGACCAAAAAAACTTAATTCTGGCATTTTGTTTTTATAGCCACGCCGTTTAGGCTGGGTTCACACGTAGCGGAACTCTCATTTGCAAGCGTAATTAGCTTGCAGAATTGCTAGCGTTTTCCAAGCGATCTGTAGCATCGCTTGGAGAACTGATTGACAGGTTGGTCATACTCGTCAAACATAGTGTTTGACGAGTGTGACCAACTTTTTACTATTGAGGCCGCCTATGCGGCATCAATAGTAAAAGATAGAATGTAAAAAATAATAATAATAAAAAAAAAAATATTGTTATTCTCACCTTCCGACGTCCCGCGCAGCCTTCCCGCCTCTCTCCACGCTCCCGGTCCCAGTAATCCTTTGCGACAATTACCGCGATGATGTCCGTTCTCGCGGGATCACGACGTCTCTCAGTCATTCGCGATGACGTTGCACGAATGACCGCGAGACTTCGCGATCGCGCAAGAACGGACGTTATTGCTCGCAAAGGCTTACTGGGATCGGGAGCGTGGAGAGAGGCGGGAAGGCTGCGCAGGACGTCGGAAAGTGAGAATAACAATATTTTTTATTTTAAAAATTCTATTTCTTACAGGGATATGATATCTAAAGCCCGGAGGACAGTCTCCTCTCCTCCGGACAGTGGGTACCTTCGCAAATGTTCTGCTTACTTTTTGCATGGTGTGCACAGCCACATGCGGAAAGTAAGCAGAACAATGCATTCCTATGGGTGCGGGATCGCCGCGGTTCCGCGAAATTAATGGGCATGCTGTGTTTTTTACCGCGAAGCGATTCCGCCGGGGTAAAAACCGCAGCATTAGCACAGCATTGCGGAATCCCATAGGAATGCATGGGTTGCTTATTTTTCGCGGCAAAATCGCGCAGTTAAAACCACCGCGAAAAAAACGCCACGTGTGAACTCAGCCTAAGCGATCAGGTTAATTCTTTTTTTTTTTGATAGATCGGGCGATTCTGAAAGTGGCAATACCAAATGTGCGTAGGTTTGATTTTTTTTTTATTGTTTTATTTTGATTGGGGCGAAAGTGGGGTGATTTGAACTTTTATGTTTTTTAATTTTTTTTAATATTTTTAAACACTTTTTATTCAATTTTGGCATGATTCAATAGCCTCCATAGGAGGCTAGAAGCTGCCATAGCTCAATCTCCCGTGCTACATAGAGGTGATGCTCAGATCACCTCTATGCAGCAGAATTATAGGCTTGCTATGAGCGCTGACTACAGTGTGGCACTCATAATCTGCCATCAACAACCATAGAGGTCTTGAGGAGACCTCTGGTTGTGATAGCAATGCAGCGATGACCCCCGATCACATGACGGGGTCGTCGCTGCGCGTATTTCCGGACCGGCGTCCGAAAGTGCATTTAAATGCCCGCCGTCAGATTTGACAGCGGCATTTAACTACTTAATAGGCGTGGGCGGATCGCGATTCCGCTCGCGCCTATTGCGGGCACATGTCAGCTGTTAAAAACAGCTGACATGTCACGGCTTTGAGGTGGGCTCACCATCGGAGCCCATCTCAAAGCGGGGGATACTGCCAGCTGACGTTCTATTCCATCAGCTGGCAGTAAGGGGCAAAGAAACAACAGTTTATAGTCTACATTATGACATCCGAGACACTACATACTGTACATGTGCATTGATGTCAGTAGCAAAAGCAATTGTTCAAAAGTGTTTTGCAGACGACTTTCATTTATAATCCGTGTCAGATGCTTCTCGAATAAGATTCCAGCAATAATCAGCCAGCATTGACGTACTGCACTTTCCCTGGTACCTTTTCTCCATCAGTGCAATATCTTGGTGAAATCTTTCACCATGTTCATCGCTAACGGCACCAAGATTGGCTGGAAAAAAGTCCAAGTGAGAATGTAGAAAATGTATTTTTAGTGACATATTGCATTTCATCAAATCAAATGCTGTGAGCATATTGTCTGTTGTGAATTCACTTTCTGGCCTACCTCTGGTTACTGGTGAAGGTAGTGGAGATGGTTATATTGACAAAGGGGTCGCGAGTTCTCTTTCCGGGCTCCCTCTGGTGGTTACAGGAAGTAATGGAGCTGATCTAATTAACAGAGGCCTGCCACTTGATAATGAGGAGGACGATTGGACATTGGGAGTTTCTGACTGGATTTAAGACAGCTGACTCCCTCTATCACTGCTGATTTTTTCCTGCCTCCTGAGGTCTTAGTTTCCAGCTCAGTCCCTGCATGCTCAAGCTAAGTGTTCTTTTGTTATTGTTCACATTTGATTTGGTTCTGTCTATTTCAGTTTTGTGTGGTCAGCCAGCCCCGGCTGGGGCTGTGCTGAATTTCCATCCTTATGTTACGGTTTGTGCCAGTTTGTTTTTGTCCCTTATTAGATTGGCCTCTCTTTGCTCTGCTTTCAGAATATACCAGAGTGCTGATATAGTGGGCGAAGTCTAGTGACTTCAGTATTTTTTCTATCAGACGTGTTGGGCATTTTTTGCAGGGTTTTTTGCGTGATTGCAGACAGTGTCTTTCCTTTCCTGTCCTGTCTAGTTAGTTTGGGCCCCATCGTTTGCTCAGCCTATTTTCCTACCTGCGTTTGTGTTTTCATCTTGTCTCACCGACAATATATGTTTGGGGGCTATCTATTCCTTTGGGGTCTGCTCTTGGGCAGTTTAGATTTCCCCTTTCTTGCTTAAGGCTTATTTAGTTCTCCGGCTGTGTTGACGCATCTAGACTCATCGTAGGTACGCTCCACGGCTACTTCTAGTTGTGTGGATAGGATCAGGGATCTGCAATCCGCTTAGTTACCAACCTCTCTGATTTTCTGTGGCTTAGCTTGGTCTTGCTTTCCTCCTTGGTGACCCAATCATAACAGTTGTCCACGAGTTGTTCAAAGTTCGGTGCCCTGCTGTTGCCAAGGAAGTTGAAGGTCACATCTTTAAAAGCTCTCAATGCCACTTGTTCAGCATGTTGCAAAAGACCATCAAAGTTACTGTTATTCCTTATATCTCTGATCTGTGGGTCAATAAAAATACTTTCTTTAATCTTTGCATCACTTAATATTGGAAATTTCTGTCGCAAGTAAGAAAAGTCTTCCGATTCTTTGTACATTGCTTTGACAAAATTCCTCATAAACCCAAGTTTAATATGCAAAGTGTAACAACCCTGCTGGCATCACTGCATGGCCTCCCATCCCCGCACACCAACTTACTCGCTGCTCCAGATCATGTGGTGATTTCTGTCTGCTGCCAGCTCCATGCGCTATGCCTCTTGTTTTCCTGCTTGCTCGCTTCATGTTTCCTGACTGTGTGTATAGGGGGGCGGCGCCTGAACTCTCTGCTTCTTATGCAGTCAGAGTGTACCGGTCTAATCTGTCCCCGACCAATCACCTGGAGCCCTTTACTATATAGGGTCGCCACACCCACTAACCCTGGCCTGTGCAATGTCTAAAACTCAGCTTGTGTTTTGCTGCTGAGGAAGCAAGGCCCTGTTTCTGTGTGTATCCATCTCTGGAGGAATATTCCTAGCCTTGCTTTGTATTCTTTGTCTGCCCTCCATGAGGCTGCATATCCTGGTCTCTGTGTCTTGGTCCTAGCTTTGTGTTTACTTGTCCTTCCGCCCGCCAGGAGGCAGAATATCCTGATCCTTGAGTCTTTGTCCCTGTACCTTGTCTGAACTCTGTCCTACCCCTGCCTCCTTGGCTTTGGCTTCCTTCCCTTCTGTGTCTTTCCTTGTGTCCTCCCTGTCTGAGCCTCTGCACCCTTGCAGCTGTCTGTGCCGCTGCACCCTTGCAGCTCTGTCTGCTCCTCTCCTGCTGCTGCAGAACCTCTTGCTGCAGCTTCTCTCCACAGACCTTGTGGTTCAGCTTTGCTCTGCTGCTGCAGAACCTCTTGCTGCAGCTTCTCTCCACAAACCTTGTGGTTCAGCTTTGCTCCACTCCTGCTGCCGCTGCAGAACCTCTTGCTGCAGCTTCTCTCCACAGACCTTGTGGTTCAGCTTTGCTCCACTCCTGCTGCTGCAGAACCTCTTGCTGCAGCTTCTCTCCACAGACCTTGTGGTTCAGCTTTGCTCTGATGCTGCAGAGCCTCTTGCTGCAGGTTCTGTCCCCAGACCTTGTGGTTCAGCTTACTCCGCACTCCTGCGGCTCCGCCTATTCCACGCCTTCCTGCCTGTATCCATACCTGCACCTCCTGTGTGAACAGGTCCAAACCTGTTCCTTCATATTCCACTCCTTCCTGCCTGTATCCAAACCTGCACCTCCTGTGTGAACAAGTCCAAACCCGTTCCTTCATATTCCACTCCTTCCTGCCTGTATCCATACCTGCACCTCCAGTGTGAACAGGTCCAAACCGGTTCCTTCATATTCCACTCCTTCCTGCCTATATCCATACCTGCACCTCCTGTGTAAGCAGGTCCAAACCTGTTCCCTCATATACCACTCCTGCTTGCCCTGTGTCTCAAGCCATGCCCGCCTGCCCTGTGTCTCAAGCCGTGCCCGCCTACCCTGTCTCAAGCTGTGCCCACCTGCCCTGTGTCTCAAGCCGTGCCAGCCTGCTCTGTGTCTCCAAGCCGTGCCTGCTTGCTCTGTGTCTCCAAGCCGTGCCTGCTTGCCCGGTGTCTCAGTCATACCTGCTTGCCCTGTGTCTCAGCCTGCCTGTCAGTCACACCTGTCCAAGTGACTTGTCCCCGAGTGGGATCAGCAGCCACAGCCAGACACCACCCTGGAGTGGCACCCGACAGCTATCTGCCGCACAAGCCTGACCTCACCATCAGAGGCTCCAGTGAAGACCGAGGTAGCTGTCGTAGTCACGCCCTTTCCAGGGTAGTCTGGTCTGTGGCACAGTGCGGCCACAACCCCCTGGCTCGCACCAATCAGCCAAGATGCGAGCGTGACAGAAAGGAGGGAGAAATAACTTTTCTGGATCAACGAGAGGATTATGTTTAACATTCTTCTGTCCAGCAAACAGGTTTTCGCGAAGTGGCCAGTCCTTTCTGAAATAGTGCATTTCTCGTGCACGACTGTCCCACTCACAGATAAAACAATAATACTTGGTATATCCAAGCTGCAGTCCAAGAAGAAGTGCAACAACTGTTAGTTCACCACTTATGTTCTAATTATAATTTCTATAATTAATGTGGGTCAACAGAAACTCCATATTCTCATACATTTCTTTCATGTGTACGGCATGTCCAATAGGTATAGAAGGATAGATATTTCCATTGTGTAGTAAAACAGCCTTCAGACTTAAAACTGATGAGTCAATGAACAGTCACCATTCCTTCAGGTCATGTTCGCATCCAAGAGCACCAAACAACCCCAAGACGTCGTTGCAAAAGGTTAAACTGTCATCATGGTTGAAAAATTGATTAAGGTCTTCTTGACGGCTGCGAAAAACAGAAACTCTTGTACCTGGTAATAAGAGATTCCGTTCTTGTAGCCTTGATCTCAATAATTCTGCCTGCCTCTTTGACAATTTCAAATCTCTGACCAAGTCACTCAGATCAGCTTGACTGAACAGATGTGGATTAGATATAGAAGGCTCAAAGTCTGCATCTGCAGCAGTTTCATTTTCCACTGACATTGCTAGTTCATCTTCGTCATCCTCCACTGTCCATACTTTGGGTGGCTTTGGAACACGAAGACTTATCGTGTGGCGCTGGTCTTATGGCCGAAGGAAGATTAAGATTTTCTATTGATTTCTTGTTCTTTGCTGAATATCCTGTTACATTTGTAAGGCAGAAGTACATATCTGTTACATGATCTATCTGCTCTCTCCATATTATTGGGACAGTGAACGGCATTGAAGGTCGCGATCTTTTCCGCCATGCTCTAAGTATGTCAGTATTGTCTTTTGATTCCTCCCCTGCCCAGGAGTTGTGTTATGCTCCGTACACGGTCGGCCGAATGATTCACTGCGCCTGCGTGGAATTCGTATAATAAGTGCTTGCATATGTGTAGATCAGCGATTTATGTTATTTCAGTGGAAAATTCAGAATATACTGTTTCAGAAAAAGTTCATATATGAGTTTTTAGAATTATAACAGAATATTATAATGTTTCGTATCATTTCCCAAAAAATCAGCATGAAAAAAATCCATCAGGAACACTCAAAATTGTCAGAGGTACAAAACCTTGGTAACACAGTGTAATCTTGCATTTAATTGAAGCCAATGCAAAAATTAAAACTGTTTGGACATAATAGACGGACATATTGATGACATTCTATCTATTAGCATTAATCCTCTCACTTCCGCACATCTTCCCTGCGAGCAAGCTGTGCAAGATGAAAAAATGTAAAGCATAATGGAAGACAGGTCCTAATTGAATCAACTGAATGAAAATCGAATATTAATTTTGTACTAGGCCTGCGTGTCTGCTCTTGTAATATGTTAGCAGCATACTCCTTTCATTGCTCTATGACAGGTGTTGCCTCTGCTGCATTTTCCATCTGTAATGACTTTCAATGTCATTTCACCTCACTCGCTCTTAGCAGCCTCTTCAGAACTACTCTTCTGTATCTCTTCGCTGATTGGATTTTCATTCTCTGCCTTCCAAACATATTGTTACAAGAAATTGCAGTCCTGCTATGTTCTGGCTTTTGTGAAAATAGTCCAATTCTAATGGTGTTTGTTTCCTATTAAGGCACAAGTGCACTTTCAACACTCTCAGCACCTCCATAGCATTCATCTGAAATCCATCTCAAATAAAAGGACTAAATACAAAGTGTAAGCTACACTTATTTTCTGTGTAGTCAAGATGGAAATATCTGGCATAGTTCTTTTTAGCTGCATGCTTCTCTCTTTCCATTTAGAAAATTATATAAATCCTACATTTTCACTACTATTTTTATTTTATTTCTGATATCTATGTGGATTTATTATTTTTATATCACAATTACTATGATTTCTCAGAAAAGCTTTCAGAAGTTTGTTAAATATGAATTAAAATAGTTCATAAATATCGGAAACACCTGAATTTGGCACAAACAGTCAGTACCTAATAAACCTAAAAGTAAAACCATAGATACGGTTGGCCGTGTAGCCAAAAGGCCACATGATTGTGAAACAAGATCATGACATTGATAGTTGCGGGTGGACAGAACCTCAGCTGCACGGCGAACAACACGTTTGGTTTCACCTAAAATGAATTAAAGTAACCCGCAGTGCAATGTAGGAGATATAACCAATTTATTACTCCATAGCAGACCCTTAAGGCCTATAGAGGGAGATTCTCAAGGAGATCAGTGTCCGACTCATATATCTTAACAGTTCATTTCCATATCATAAAAACATAGATATCTCTGGAACACGACATTGGCTTTCAGATATCAACATTTCATTTTATCAAAATTTCTACGACATTTCTAAGACTGCCTAGGAGTGTTGATCCTACCGACAGAGTATTACTGTACAACCACATACGGGGTATTTCTACATTCAGCAGAAATTGTGGGACAAATTTTGGTGTCATTTTTACCCAATTCCAAGTATGAAAATGTAAAATTTGGGGCTAACAATCTTGGTGGTAAAAATGGAAATTGTTTTTTGTTCACTGCCAATGGTATAAAATTCTGTGACCCACCTGTGATGCCAATATGATCACAGCACCCCTAGATGAATTCATTGAGAGGTGTAGTTTGTAAAATGGGGTCACTTATGGTGGGGTTCTGCTGTTCTGGGGCTCTGCCAATGTGGCATGGAACCCTAAAACCATTACAGCAAAATATGGCGCTTCTTCACTCCTGAGCTTTGCTCTGTGCCTCAAAAGTAGTTTTCAACCACATATGGGGCATTGGTGTACTCTGTAGAAATTGCACAACAAATTTTGGGATCCATTTTCTTCTGTTGCCCTTGTGAAAATGCAAAATGTGAGGTTAAAAAAACATTTTTGTGGGAAAAAAGTGATTTTTAAGTTTCGTGGCTCAACGTTACAGCTGGGCAGACCCCAGGATGTTCGGGAACAGTTAAAAAAAAAAAAAAAAAAAGTTATACCAAATATGCAATAACAGAAAGTGACAGTAAGGTTTGCGAAAACTAAAATACAAAAAAGGAACTGTCAAGAAACTGTGTTTGATGCATAAGTAGAAGCTAGTGGTAAGCGGACAGCAAAATGTCTAGAAGTATAACACCTAACATTGGAAGTCAAAATTGACATAGAGGTGATAGAAAAGTTAAATTGTTAAAAGGGAATTTGTATGACACATGGCGTGCTTCAGCTGTAGTTTCTTAGCAAGATAAGGTATCTCTGCGAGGATGAAAAGCTTAATATAGGATTACTATGAGCAAATAAATGTTGATCTTAGATGTGGTTAACAAGCATGCAAACACAGCAGCAAAACAGCTAGTAAGCACAAAAATAGATGCTGGCTGACTATCGCCTCAGGGAACAGAATATATTATAGAAAAATAATTTCCTAAAAAGCTGATGGAGATAAAACAACCCTAAATACCACATTTCTTCTGTATGATCACAACAAAAGATTACTTATCCATCATAGAATCTCAGCAGGAAATTTTTAAACCTTTTTCCCAAATAAAGATAAAAAATAAAAACATTTTTATCTATTTGACAACTACGGTACATTACAGAATGTCGAACAGTTATCTATACTTGTTACCTAAATAAACAGTTATTTAAATATGTCACACAGTTGTGGTCAACATTAGGCATCAATGAATATTAAAGAAACACCTGATCATTTTTTCATTCCCTAAATCTGCATAAATATTAGTGTACTATTAAAGCGAATCTGTCACTCCCTGGACGAATTTAAGCTATTACAATGGGCATACAGGTAATAGAATGGTTAAACCAGTCTTACCTGTATGCCTCATAGCTGTGGTGTAGATATTGAGAAAAGCAGTTTTAAGCTATGTGCCCACGTAGCGATTTTTAAGCGTTTTTGCCGCGATTTTCGGTGCGAAAACGCAGCGAAAACATTTAAAAATCGTGTACAGAACGCCCCCCCATGCATTCCTATGGCATTCCGCACATGCTGTGCTAATGCTGCGCTTTTTTCCGCGGCGGAATCGCATCGTGGAAAAAATCGCAGCATGCTCATTCTTTTGTGCGGAATCGCAAAGAATTGCCGTGATTCCGCACCCATAGGAATGCATGAGAATCGCTTACTTCCCGCATGTGGCTATGCCCACCATGCGGGAAGTTAAGCGTCTCATGTGCGGTTGGTACCCAAGGTGTGGAGGAGAGGAGACTGTCCTCCAGGCCCTGGGTACCATACCCCTGTAAAAAAAAGAATAAAAAATAAAAAATCGGGGTATATTTACCTTCCGGCGTCCCACGCTGCATTCCCGGCCTAAGCGTTCCCAGTAATGCCTTGCGGCACGGTCCTGTGATGACGTGGTCTCGCGAGATCGCTATAGCAACGCGAGACTACGTCATCACAGGTCTCGCAAGGCATCGCTGGGAACGCTGAGGCCCAGGATGGCAGCGCGGGACGCCAGAAGGTAAATATACTCCGATTTTTTTATTTTTTTTAGCATTTTTAACATTCTATCTTTTACTATTGATGCCGCAAAGGCGGCCTCAATAGTAAAAAGCTGCTCACACTTGTCAAACACTATGTTTGACGAGTGTGACCAACCTGTCACTCACTTTCCAAGCGATGCTTCAAATCGCTTGGAAAGTGCTTGAATATCACACACAAAAATCGCGCAAAATCGCGATCATAATCGCGGTGAAATCGCGCGGAAAAAACTGCGCGATTTCTGGGAAGGAGTCCGGTTTTTGGTGTGCGTTTTAACACGCACCGTGGGCACATAGCCTTAATGTTATTTGTTAATTATTTCTTCCAGGCTCCGGGGCGTGAGGTGCCTGGAAGAAATCACTGCCTCCTCTCTTCATTATGATAGCACCCACCTCCCATGCACGTCATACTGACCTATGACGAGCGGTTCCAGCGCTGTAATCCAGCGCATGCACCGTCCACTCACGCGGTTATGTGAAACTTATCCGCCCTTCTATGGGGAGAGTCTTCATCGATTTTCTGCGCAGGCGAGTTTCTGTACTACACAGTGACTCTCCGGCGTCTGCGCAGAAGATCGATGAAAACTCTGCCTATAGAAGTGCGGATAAGTTTCACATAACTGAGCGAGTGGATGTCGCATGTGCGGTATTACAGCATCACAACTGCGCGTCACAGGTGAGTGTGACGTGCATGGGAAGGGGTGCCATTATAATGAAGTCAGAATTTCTTTCAGGCATCACACGCCCATGTAAGACTGGTTTAATCATTCTATTACCTGTATGCACATAGTAATAGCTTAAATTCATCCAGGGGATGACTGATTCCCTTTAATATTCTAAGCAATCGCCTTCTTCTCTGGCATCCATCGCCATTTTGCGCCTCTTCTGAGTAACGTGATGGAAATTCACACTCTCCGGATCACAAGGTGATCTCTGTGACCCTGAAGAGGCTTTTATAATGAAAGCCTATGGAGTGTCGTCAGTACAAGGCTCCATAGGCTTACATTGTAAAAGACATATGAGATCAAGGAGGAGTCCAATATTGTGGTATCAGACACACAAATATAAATAAAAAATGTTGCCTATATTAACCCCACAGGAAGGGGAACAGGCAAATACAGACAGACAATTCAACAGGGTTATACATAAAAATAAATTTTATTAATCAATTTGTTAAAATAGACAAAACAACCAATTACATAAAACAGAAGGTGCCTTTTGTGTGAGGAAATGCACAGTAGATAGCCTCTGTATATACTGGCAATAATAAATAGGTGACATAATTTTTCTATAGATCCAAAGAAGATTGGGGACTCATCTATTTTAACAAATTAATTAATAAAATATCTTATTTTTATATATATAACCCTGTTGAAGTGGCTATCAGTGTTTACCTATTCCCCTTCATGTGGGGTTTAATATAGGCAATAACTTTTATTTACATTTGTAAAAGAGACGTTCTGGCTCATATATCAAGTTCAGTGTGATCTAGAGAGCCTGAATTTCCTACACGTCACTCAGAAAAGGAGCGTAAAGGAGCTGGATACCAAAGAGGGCGGCAATTGGTGAGTGTATTACCACACTACCAAATGTTGCTGCACTAACATTTATACAGTTCAGGGAAAAAAAAACATGGATTTTTGTGAGTACTCACCGTAAAATCCTTTTCTCCGAGACGCTCATTGGGGGACACAGGTACTGTGGGTGTATGCTACTGCCGTCTGGAGGCTGACACTAAGTATACAAAAAAAAAGTTAGCTCCTCCTCCGCCGCATACACCCTCGCCCCGATTGCGAGCGAAAACCAGTTTAGTGCAACAGCAGTAGGAGAACACAAAACAAATTAGCCTTAACGCAGAATACATATGTCTGAAAAATGACCACCCTACCTTTTTAAAAAAGGAATTATACTAATTAAATAAACAAGAGCCAACTGGCTATCAGGGTGGGTGCTGTGTCCCCCAATGAGTGTCTTGGAGAAAAGGATTTTACGGTGAGTACTCACAAAAATCCATGTTTCTCCTTCGTCTCATTGGGGGACACAGGTACTGTGGGACGTCCTAAAGCAGTCCCTGGGTGGGAAGCCAACTCACCGATCCAAGCCGCATGCCCTCCTGTTTAAAGGTGCGCCACTGCCGCTTGGAGAATTTTTCTACCCAGGCTCGCATCTGACGAAGCCTGAGTATGCACATTGTAATGCTTAGAAAAAGTATGCAGGCTGGACCAGGTTGCCGCCTTGCACACCTGCTCTGCCGAAGCCTGGTGCCGAAGTGCCCAAGAGGCGCCCACTGCCCGAGTAGAGTGCACCCCTATCCCTGTTGGAATCGGTGTGCCTCTAATACGGTAAGCCTCTTGAATAGTTAGACGAATCCATCTGGCTATGGTTGACCTTGAGGCTGCAAGCCCCTTCCTGCGCCCTTCGGGGATCACAAACAGCGAGTCTGTCTGGCGAAAAGGTGCTGTCCTCGACACGTACCTCCTGAGCGCCCTCACTAGGTCCAACGTGTGGAGCGCCCTTTCCACCCTATGTACTGGTGCTGGACAAAATGAAGGCAGAACAATGTCCTCATTAATGTGGAAAGAGGACACGACCTTTGGCAGAAAGGGGGGAGCTGGTCTAAGGACTACCTTATCCTTGTAAAGTCAGAAATGGTGCTTTACAAGATAGGGCTGCCAACTCCGAAACCCGCCTAATGGAAGTTATGGCTACCAAGAATACGACCTTCCTGGAAAGATATGATAATGAAACTTCTTGTAACGGCTCAAAAGGAGCTTCCTGCAGGACACCCAGGACCAGGTTAAGATCCCAGGAGTCTATGGGCGCTCTATAGGGGGGCACCAAATGGGAGACCGCTTGGATGAACGTCTTGACCTGCATATTAGTAGCGATCCTTCGCTGGAAGAGGACAGACAAGGCCGATATCTGTCTCCTAAGGGAGCTCGGGGCGAATCCTGTGTCTAGGCCTGACTGAAGAAAAGCCAGGATGTTGGGAACCGAAAAAGACAGTGGAGCAACCCCGTGCTCTCGACACCAATGAAAGAAAACCTTCCAAGTGTGATGGTAAATTCTCACCGAGGAAGACTTCCGGGCGCTAACCATTGTAGCAACCACTTCACGCCCAAACCCCGCCTGGGTTAGAATCCAAGATTCAACGGCCATGCCGTCAAACACAGGGCCCCTGAGTTCGGGTGGCAGATCAGCCCCTGAGACAGTAAGTCTGGCCATTCTGGCAGACGCCAAGGAACGTCTGCAAGGAGCTGCACCAGATCCGCATACCATGCCCTCCGGGGCCAGTCTGGGGCCAGCAGAATTGCCGGAACCCCCTCTGGCTTGATTTTTCTGATGACCCTCGGAAGCAGTGGCAGCGGGGGAAACAGGTATGGGAGCCGAAGCTGGCCCCACAATAGGACCAACGCATCCACTGCGATTGCTCGCGGGTCTTGAGACCGAGCGACAAACACGGCTACTTTGGCGTTTTCCCTGGAGGCCATCAGATCCACGTCCGGAGTCCCCCACCGTTGGCAAATCTGCTGGAAGACCTCAGGTGCAGGGACCATTCCCCGGCCGCGACACCCTGCTGGCTTAGGAAATCTGCTGCCCAATTTTCCACGCATGGTATGTGGACTGCTGAGATTACCGAGTGGTTCCTCTCGGCCCAGCGAAGTACATGCTCTATCTCGTGCATGGTTGTCCTGCTGCGCGTGCCTCCCTGGTGATTCACGTACGCCACCACCATGGCATTGTCCGATTGAATCCAGACCGGACGCCCTGCTAGAAAGTGCTGGAAATGCTGCAGTGCCAACCGCACCGCTCGAATCTCCAACAAGTTGATCGGGAGGCGCCTCTCCTGATGCGACCATTGCCCCTGAGCTGTGTGATGGCGGAAAATTGCTCCCCAACCGAGAAGACTCGCATCGGTTGTGATCATCAACCACTGATCTGGGGGAAAGGGCTCTCCCTGAAGAAGAGAGGAGTCGCGCATCCACCACTGAAGTGACCGTCTGACTCGAGAGGACAACCTGCACTGATGATCGAGCATGAATGGACTCTTGTCCCAAGATGTCAAGAGGGCGTGCTGCAGGGGACGAAGATGAAATTGGGCAAACGGAATTGCTTCCATTGCCGCCACCATCCTCCCTAGAACCCTCATCCCGAATCGAATGGTGTGAGGGCCTGGTCGTTGAAGATTCCGAACTTCCTGATGGAGCACTCGAGCCTTGCCCCGAGGGAGAATTACCAACCCTCGGGAGGTGTCGAAAATCATCCCTAGAAATGAGATCCTCTGAGCTGGGACAAGGGACGACTTTTTCCCGTTGACCAGCCATCCTAGGCGAGACAGGTTATCCAGCGTGATGCTGACATTTTCCTTGCATGCCCGAAAGGATGGACCCTTCATTAAGAGGTCATCTAAGTACGGTAAAACCACTATGCCCCAAGGATGTAGAATGGCCATGACGACCGCCATTACCTTCATGAACATTCTGTGGGCGGTGGCCAACCCGAAAGGCAGAGCCACAAATTGGAAATGCCGACCATCGATTGCAAAACGTAGGAATCTTTGATGCAGGGGAAAAATAGGGACGTGCAGGTAAGCATCCTGGACATCGATCGAGGCCAAGTATTCTCCCTGCTCCATGGACGATACGACCGAACGGAGAGATTCCATTCGAAAGTGCCTGATTCTGATGAACCTGTTCAGGAGCTTTAAGTCCAGAACCGGCCTTACTGTCCCGTCCTTCTTGGGCACCGCAAACAGGTTGGAATAAAAACCTTGAGTCTTTTCGCACTCTGGTACAGGAACAACGACCCCGTTGCGCTGCAGCACCCTGATGGCCCCTAGCAATGCCTCTGCCTGGGATTCTGCTTTGGGCAGCCGGGAAAGAAAAAATCGTCTTGGAGGATCTCTGACAAATTCTATTTTGCACCCCGACGACACTAGTTCCGCCACCCATGCGTCGCGTGCCACCATGACCCAAACGTGGCAGAACCTGAGTAGACGTCCGTCCACTCTGCCGTCTTCGGGTACCGGATGCCCCGAGTCATTTTGCTGAGGGCCTCTGGGATCTGGCTCCCCTTGACCTGGGCGGGCGGCCTCGCATCCTGCCCAGCGGGTTGGCTCTATACGTGACCTGACGCTCCTTGTGCTGGTTGTAGCGAGCTGGGGCAGAATAACTGGCTGCTGCCATCCACCCGGGGCTGCGAAATGCCCGAAAGCGCGCCTGAGGCTGACGAAATGGCAGTTTAATCTTCTGTTGTGGGAGAAAGCTGCTTTTTCCCCCCGTTGCATCTGAGATGAGCTTGTCTAATTTTTCCCCAAATAGGCGGCTACCCTGATAAGGCAGGGAAGTCAAGGATTTCTTGGAGATCGAATCAGCCCGCCTTAGCCTTAACCACAAGGCTCTCCTAATGGCGATTGCATTTGCCGCCGCTAGTGCTGCGCAATTCGCCGCATCCAAGGACGCATTGATTAAATTGTCACCTGCCATCGCAATCTGACCTGCTATCTCAGACACTTCCGTCGGCAGGTCTCTATCCTGTAGGACCTTATTTAAAGAATCTGACCATGACATCATGGCCTTGGCTACCCAAGTTGCCGCAAATGAAGGAGAGAGTGCTGATCCTGATGCCTCATACACCGAGCGGGCTAAACTTTCTATGAGCCGATCCATGGGGTCTTTAATAGAAGAACCACTAGGCACCGACAACAAAGATCTCGAGGCCAGGCGTGACACTGGGGGATCAACAACCGGAGATTCCGCCCATCTCTTACAGAGCTCTGGTGCAAATAGAGATCTCGTTTCTAGCGTTTTCTGGCCCGAAAAACGCTTGTCTGGACGTTCCGTGTGTCGCTGGACTATGTCCTCGAACTCTGGATGAGTGCTAAATACTCTATGCGGTCCCCTGGCCTTCTTAAAGGATACCTTATGACCTGCTGTTAGAGAGACGTCCTCCTAAATACCCAACGTCTGATTGACCGCTTCAATGAGACTGTCTACCTTCTCCCGACACCCCGGGGTATCCAGGTCCAAGGATTCCTCCCCGTCATAACCTGAACTCTGCTCGCTCCCACAAAATGGTGATGGTGAGCGAGACGCCGCACTCACGGATGCCGAAGCACGGGAGGGGCCTGGAGACGCAGTGTGGGTTCTCTTCCTATGCGTCTGCCTAGAGAGAGTGTGGCCCCTGCAGGCCGGAGGCTCTTGGGAGGTGGATGAACCCTCCCCAACAGGCGAGCCGTTGTCTCTTCCCCTATCCGGGGCCTGAAGGGACTCAATCGCCTTCGTAAGCGAAACCATGGACCGAGAAAGTGATAACGCACATTACGGGGGATCCAGACCCCTGGGCTCCGTCGCAGGGGAGGGCTCCTGGGCGCATTCGGAGTCACAGGCTTTACATAATTTAACAGTCTGCGCTCATGGGAACATAACCCCACAGGAAACGCATGCGGCATAAAGGAACGTGTGCGTTTTTCCTTTCCCAGACATAATGCTGCTTAGGCCCACTCTTATGAAAGTTCTAGGGGAAAGGAGGAGGGTAACCCCCGTTCGCCCGCTCGAGCGCAGGCGCCCCCACTAGCCCGGCGATCCGGATCCCCCACGCTGCTCTCCTCCATCCGCTGGCGGCGCAGGTCCGCGGGAGAGCCTCCCGGACCCCGCCGCGCGCAGGTACTCGGAGGGAGGTGGGGACACGAGGTGAGGAGAAGAGGAGGAAGAGAGGACGGAGAGAGAAAGGAGGAAGGGAGACAGGGGGAGGGTGGGGAATGGTGCTGCAGATCGCAGCCTGGCCCACTATGCCCTAGGAGCTGCATGGCCGCTGCAATCGCAGCTGCCCTGATTATTATTGGGGGGGTCCATCCTACCAAAATGCTGCCCAGAGCCCTCCCCAGCTCCATACCTGCATCATGGCCTTGTCTACCCATCACTCGGTAGCGGCACTTGGGGTATTTGATTTTAGGACAGTGCAGGCACCCTAGCTCCGTTTGCCCTGCAGGGGCGAGGAGAGGGACCGTCCACCGCCATGCAGCACCGTCGTCTTGCGTTGGTGGAGCAGTGGGGGCCACACAGACTAGTCTTGTGCCTCTGTGCAAGCCCATGGTTTCAATACCTAGGGGTGGACACGGCTAAGTCTGGCATAATGTCCCACGTCGCGGGAAAGGATACGTGGAGGGACACTCGCACGTGTTCGTCCGTTGATGGTTTGGGGAAATCAGATCCTTTCAATAGGATGCGTTGCCCCTGTCTCATTTCCATAAAATAAAAAAGAAAAATAGAAGTCTGGGGAAAAGTCCCAGATATGTTCCTCGGTGTGGGAAAGGATACGCGGAGGCGATACTCAACGCGTGCTCGCCCATTGATGGTTTGGGTAGATCGGACCCTTTCAATAGGATCCGTCGCCCCTGTCTCATCTTCATAGCAAGAAAACCACACAAAAAAAATAGTCTGGAGAGATCCAGACTGCGTGTGCCTCCATAGGACAGTAAGCAAAAAACTGGTTTCCGCCCGCAATCGGGGCGAGGGTGTATGCAGCGGAGGAGGAGCTAACTTTTTTTTGTATACTTAGTGTCAGCCTCCAGACGGCAGTAGCATACACCCACAGTACCTGTGTCCCCCAATGAGACGAAGGAGAAAATATCATTGTGAGTACTTCTTTAAGAACAGTGTGTAAAATATTTCCTGAAAAAGTCCTGAGTGAAAATGCTTGAATATGCAGTTCCCCCAAAATTTAAGAAGAAACTACCAGTCTAGTGTTCTCTTTTTTTCACTTAACTATTGAAGTGTTTTGCTCTGTGACCAGAATTCACTTTCTCAATTAAAGTCTATGAGCCTATACTATTTTATTAAGATAGGAAGTAATGTTTCACTATGTGGGCTAGCCAGTCAGTGCTGCAAATTGAGATAAACTGGAGTAGCTCAGGAAACTGCAGAAGATGGCAACGGTAAGTATGCTAATAGACACTGGAAACAGCCATATACCTAGTTTGGACGTGTCCGTGTGTCTGTGCACAACGAGTCATCCACAGCCCAACCATCTGTCTGGGCGCAATGAGTCATCCACAGCTCAACAGTAACTTAGGTATCCATAGTTACTACCACTAGCAGCTAACTGACTATATGCGTGGGCGTAACCATGGACACCTAAGTACTGTAAGGCCCTGTATAGGAGTTGACATATCTAATAAGGAGAGGAGCTCTCCCTGGTGACGAGTTAAGGCATAAGCCTTTTTTGAACGTTAGCCTGTGAGGCAACATTGTGAGGCAACACTCAGGCAACAGTGTGAGGCAACATTGCAAAGATGGATCAAATTGATCACGCTGCTGCACGAAGAGAAGCGAATCGCATACGGATGCGTAACCTGCATCTTAATGAAACAGAAGATGAAAGAAATTGTTGAAGAACTGCTGATGCAGCCCGACAGAGGGCTGCCAGAGCAAGAGAAATGAATGAAGTAACAGAATCACGTAGAACATCTAATGCTGCACGACAACGAGCAACACGCAATGCACAAAGTGATACACAAATTTCACAAAGACGAGAACAAGATAGAAGACGTGTCCAAAATGCAAGAGCCACTCAACGACAGCACCTTACTGTATATTTGCCGCTAGAGGGCTTCTTAATCAAATTGATGAGACACGTATTGAAAAGCACTATACTGGCGAACTGACATTTCAATGTCAGTTCTGCCAAACTAAAAATCTCAAAGACGAAATGGCGCAGGACAAAACATTCCCTTCCTGCTGCAAGAGAGGGTACATCCAATTACGTCCCATTCGTATGGATGATCAATTAGTCAAGTTGATGAAAGGAGAGCATCAGCACTCCAATAACTTTATGGCTAATATAAGATAATACAATAGCTCTCTTGCTTTGGCATCAATGGGAGCACAAGTAGCGCCACCACCTGGGCATGGTCCATACTGTTTTCAAATTCATGGACAAATTTACCACAGAACTGCCCCATTGCATCCTGCTGTGGGTAGTACTCCCAAGTATGCCCAGATTTATATTTTGGACAGTGAAGAAGCATTAAGTACAAGAAGTCAAGCAAATAAAAAGCGCCTCCAGCACTGCTGTCATCTCTTGGAGAGAAAATGAAAGCAACCTGTGCACTTTCTTCATGGAGAGTGCTATCGAATAGCTCTACCCGAACAGTATTAACGTCAGAGCTTTTTCATACACAAGGTAGGAGTGGCAGGGGAGGTACACCAGGTATTTATGTTTGCTGTTAGTCTGCACATATGACAGTCTGCTGCGTGGTTACACCCCATTGTGAGGTCAGTCTGATGCGTGGTTACACCCCATTGCGTGGTTCGCAATCCCAGCGTATATTACTATATTAGTATTTTACTGATACCTAAGGGATAGTGAAATTGAAAAAAGTGGGCCTTTAAAGGGGTACTCGGGGAGATAAAAAATTATCCTAATGATCATGCCTTCATAAACTATTCGGATAACCTGAATAGTACTGTTTTCCATCCTCACAGTAGTTGTAATTCTGTGAAGTAGGTGCTGCTCCTTGGTGCTCCCACTCCCTTCTGGGACATTGTGTTAGATCAGGGGGCGTGGACTGCTCTTGGCTGCCAGCCCCCGATACCATCTGCTTGTATTTAGTCCGATATCAGAGGGTGTGTCCTGCTCCCAACTGCTAGCAGTAACCAGCCCTCAATACCATTTGATTGTATTCAGTCCGATATCAGGGGTGTTGCCTGTTCCCGGCTGTTAACTGCTGTCAGTTCCCTTATATATGCTTCCCTGCCATCCCAGATCAGGGAGCAGGCCACGACCCCTGATCTACAACTAAATACAGTCAGATAATCAGGGGGAGAAGCACCAAGAAGCAGCTCCTGTGTCACAGAATTACGCTACTGTGAGGATGGGAAACAGCACTATTCATGTCATCCTAATAGTTTATGAAGGTATGAACATTAGGATATTTTTTTTATCTCCATAGAGTACTCCTTTAATCATCACAACACCAAACCTTAGTGATATTCATCTATCCAATTAGGAGGTAGAAGCGATTGTGAATCAATTTGCCTGCTTTGGTGCAAATAAAAGTGACACAAGGTGGAAATGATATACAACAGCAAGATAACCCCCACACACAAAAAAACGAAAACAAATTAGTTTTATTAGGTGGTAGCTGCAGTAAATTTTGCTCTTCTTATCATTCCTCACTGATTCTTCTCTAGATTAGCTTTTTGCTAAAGAGAACCTGTCAGCAAGATTTTGCTAAGTAAAGTACACACATGGCCATATTGGCACTGTTACACATATTAAAATTTTCTTGTAATCATAGATTCATGCATCGCAGTGGGTCTTTGGGGCAGGACTGTGGGTAGGTTTTTTTGCTTCTGCCATGGCTCTTCCATTGCCTCTGGTATCTTTATCATTTTCTGTTTTTAAATTTTGTGCTAGTGTTATCCAAGGACTAGGGGTGAAGTCTGCAGACATTGATCTCCTGGCAGTCTTCGGGACATAATGCTGATGGTAGCGCATGAGCGGATTGACCTCAGGCAGACTTTAGTAAAATGACGCCAGGGGTGGGGCATGCACAAATTGAGATCTCAGCTCGGCATTGAGCCGAGATCTCAGTCTGCACATGTGCCACCACCGGTGCCATTTTCCTGATGACTGTCAGGAGAACAATGTGTGCAAGCGATGCCCGCAGCTTTAGGACAGCGCCGGCGCAAAAAAATAATAAATTATAAATACACTAGAGGTAGCAGAGAGGACATGGAAGAGCCACCCTACAGGTCTGAGCCGAAGACCCAACACACAGGCCCAACCTGATGCATGAAGCTATGATTCTTTATGATGCATGAAGCTTAATCAAAGTGAGGTAATTTTTGACAAATGGCAATATTTTAATACTAGAGGTTAAGACCATCCTGATTGGGTGCAACTTGCCGCTGGTAGGATGGCTTTTACGCTTTTTTTTTTTTAAATAAAAAACAGTGTCTACTAACTAGGTTGTGTTATTTATATGCACTATTGCGTTTTACTTACTTACAGTAGAATATGTTTATTTTGTTTATATCTTAGGTTCTGTCTATTTAATGGCCAATGTGAACATGCTCCTACAAGTTGCAAGTATACCAACATATACTTCAACATATAATCCACATCAACCCGTTCATTTATGTACAGCATGGTAACTTGCGAACTTGCAGTCCCATGGATATGCCGCAGCAGATAACTTTATATGATTTATTAAAAGCTCCAACTGGTGAGTAGATTTTGATTATATCAATTCAATTTATGTTGGATAATACCCTATTTGCGCTGATCTCTTCAGCAGCATTCCTAACATATACTCTACTTCAATTCTTTTGGTTTGAATTAGAGAGGCAGCCAAGAGGTATATGGTCAGTCTGGATGAGCTGCAGAGATCCACAGCTCAGGCAGGAGAATCTGTTCACAGTACAAATATTAGTCACATAAACGACAAATCTGGCCTTTATGGAAGAATGGCAAGAAGGAAACCATTTTTGAAAGCCAGTCATAAGAGGTACCATTTGCAGTTGGCAAAAAGCCATGTAGGCGACACAGCTAGCATGTGGAAGAAGGTGCTCTGGTGCTCTAGTTAAATGAAACCAAAGTAAGATTTTTTGGGCTAAATGCAAAACGCTATGTGTGGCAGAAAAATAATACAGCACATCACCCTGAAAACGCCATACCCACCATCAAACATGGTGGTGGCAGCATCATGTTGGAATGATTTTCTTTATCTGGAACAGGGAAACTGGTCAGAGCTGATGGGAACATGGAAGGATCCAAATACAGGACAATTCTGGAGGAAAACCTGTAAGAGGCAGCAAAAGACTTGACACTGGGGCATAGGATCACCTTCCAGCAGGACAACAACCCTAAACATGCTGCCAGTTATAATGGAATGGTTTAGATCAAAGCATATTCATTCATGTGTGTGAAAGATCCATTCAAAGTCTAGACCTAAATCTCATTTAGAAATATTGGCAAGACCTGACAATTGCTGCTCACACTCTTCATTCAATTTCACTCAGCTAGAACTAGTTTGCAAAGAAGAATAGGCAAAAATGTCAGCCTATAGGTGGTAGAGAGATAACCCAAAAGACTTGCAACAGTAATTGATTCGAAAGGTGGTCCAACAAAGTATTGACTCAGGGAGGTATGAACACAAATGCATGTCACAAGTTTCAGATTTATATTTTTTAAATATTTAGAAAATCATGTATAATTTCCATTTACACTGCACAAATACTTGCTACTTTTTGTTGATACATTACATAAAATCCAAATAAATAACATAGTAACATAGTAACATAGTTATTAAGGTTGAAGGAAGACTTTAAGTCTATCTAGTTCAACCCATATCCTATCCTAACTTGCCCTAACATGTTGATCCAGAGGAAGGCAAAAAAACCCCATGTGGCAACAGTAAGCTTCACATTGGGGAAAAAAATTCCTTCCCGACTCCACATACGGCAATCAGACTAGCTCCCTGGATCAACGCAATATTAAGGAGACTAGTGTACTGTATATACCCTGTAATATTATACTTTTCAAGAAAGGCATCCAGTCCCTTCTTAAATTTTAGTAGTGAATCACTCATTACAACATCATATGGCAGAGAGTTCCATAGTCTCACTGCTCTTACAGTAAAGAATCCGCGTCTGTGAGTATGCTTAAACCTTCTTTCCTCCAGACGTAGAGGATGCCCCCTTGTCCCCGTCACAGGTCTAAGAGTAAAAAGATCATTAGAAAGGTCTTTGTATTGTCCCCACATATATTTATACATTCTAATAAGATCACCCCTAAGCCTTCGATTCTCCAAACTAAAAAACCCCAAGTGTAATAACCTGTCTTGGTATTGCAGACCCCCTAGTTCCCTAATAACCTTGGTCGCTCTTCTCTGCACCCGCTCCAGTTCAGCTATGTCTTTCTTATACACCGGAGACCAGAACTGTACACAGTATTCTAAGTGTGGTCGCACTAGTGACTTATATAGAGGTAAAATTATGTTCTCCTCATGAGCATCTATGCCTCTTTTAATGCATCCCATTATTTTATTTGCCTTTGCAGCAGCTGCTTGACTCTGGCCACTAAATGTGAGTTTGTCGTCCACCCATACACCCAGGTCTTTTTCAGTGACTGTTGTGCCCAGTGTTTTACAATTAAGCACATAATTATACTTGTTCGTTCTACCCAAGTGCATGACCTTACATTTATCCCCATTAAAGCTCATTTGCCATTTATCAGCCCAAGCTTCTAGTTTACATAAATCCTCCTGTAATATAAAATTGTCCTCCTCTGTATTAATTACCCTGCAGAGTTTAGTGTCATCTGCAAATATTGAAATTCTACTCTCTATGCCCCCTACAAGGTCAATAATAAATATGTTAAAAAGAAGCGGGCCCAAAACTGACCCCTGTGGTACCCCACTGCTAACCGTGACCCAGTCCGAGTGTGCTCCATTAATAACCACCCTTTGTTTCCTATCCCTGAGCCAGCTCTTAACCCACCTACACATATTTTCCCCTATCCCCATTGTTCTCATTTTATGTATCAACCTTTTGTGTGGCACCGTATCAAAAGCTTTTGAAAAGTCCATGTACACCACGTCCACTGCATTCCCTTGGTCCAGTCCGGAACTTACCTCTTCATAAAAGCTTATCAGATTAGTCTGACAGGAATGGTCTCTTGTAAACCCATGTTGATATTGGGTCATAAGGTTATTCTTCTCCAGATACTCCAGTATAGTATCTCTTAGAAAACCCTCCAGGATTTTACCCACAGTTGAGGTTAAACTTACTGGCCTATAATTTCCAAGTTCAGTTTTTGTCCCCTTTTTGAATATTGGCACTACATTTGCTATACGCCAGTCCTGTGGTACAGACCCTGTTATTATGGAATCTTTAAAGATTAAAAATAGTGGTCTATCTATGACTGTGCTTAATTCCTGCAGTACTCGGGGGTGTATCCCATCCGGGCCCGGGGATTTGTCAATTTTAGTGATTTGTAGACGCCGCCGTACTTCCTGCTGGGTTAAGCTGGTGACATTTAATGGAGAATTTTTATCCCTGATCATGTTATCCGTCATGGGATTTTCTTGTGTTAATACTGTTGAAAAAAAGTTATTTAGCATATTGGCTTTTTCCTCATCCTCATCCACCATTTCACCCAGACTATTTTTAAGGGGACCAACACTATCATTTTTTAGCTTCTTACTATTTATGTAGTTAAAGAATATTTTGGGATTATTTTTACTTTCTCTGGCAATGAGTCTCTCTGTCTCAATCTTTGCTGTCTTGATTTGCTTTTTACAGAATTTATTTAATCTTCTGTATTTATTTAATGCCTCATCACTACCTACTTGCTTTAATTCTCTAAATGCTTTATTTTTATCTCTTATTGCGCCCCTTACAGCTCTATTTAGCCATAGTGGTTTCCTCCTATTTCTCGCATGTTTATTCCCATACGGTATATATTGTGCACAGGTCCTATTCAGGATGCTAATAAACGTCCCCCATTTCCTTTGTGTATTTTTATGTCTCAGGATATCGTCCCAGTTAATTGCACCAAGATCATCTCTCATCCGTTGGAAATTTGCCTTCCTGAAGTTTAGTGTCCTTGTAACCCCTCTACTACACATCTTATTAAAGGATACATGAAAACTTATTAATTTGTGATCACTATTACCCAAGTGACCCTCAACCCTTACATTTGATATGCGGTCTGGCCTGTTGGTTAATATTAGGTCTAGCAGTGCCCCCCCTCTTGTTGGGTCCTGAACCAGTTGTGAAAGGTAATTGTCTCTCATCGTTGTCAGAAACCTATTACCCTTGCTGGAACTGCAGGTTTCGGTTCCCCAATGTATTTCAGGGTAGTTGAAGTCCCCCATAATAATGACTTCTCCTTGAGTCGCTGCTTCATCTATTTGCTTTATGAGGATATTCTCTGTAGCTTCCATTATTTTTGGAGATTTATAACAAACCCCTATCAGTAATTTATTATTTTTCCCCCCTCCCCTTATCTCTACCCACAGGGACTCTACATTTTCATTAGATTCATATATATTATCACGAAGGATGGGTTTTAAGGATGATTTTACATATAAACACACGCCTCCCCCTCGCTTATTTGTTCGGTCATTTCTGAACAGACTATAGCCCTGTAAATTAACAGCCCAGTCATGGCTCTCATCCAGCCATGTCTCAGATATCCCCACCATGTCATAATTATGTTCCAATAACATTAACTCCAATTCCTCCATTTTGTTGGCAAGACTTCTGGCATTAGTATACATGCACTTTATGTATCTCTCTGTACCTCTATTCTTTCTTAAATTATTAACTGTTCTAACCCCACCCCCCATGCCACCTCCACCCCCAATGTCATTATTTGTGCCCAGGTCTCTATCTGCACTGTCTTCCCCTCCTATAAAAGGAATACCCTCCCCCCCGTCCCTAGTTTAAACACTCCTCCAACCTTCTAGCCATTTTCTCCCCCAGCACAGCGGCACCCTCCCCATTGAGGTGCAGCCCGTCCCTAGCGTAGAACCTGTAGCCAACTGAGAAGTCGGCCCAGTTCTGCAGGAACCCAAACCCCTCCTTCCTACACCAATTCCTGAGCCACTTATTAACCTCCCTAATCTCCCGTTGCCTCTCTGGCGTGGCACGTGGTACAGGAAGTATTTCCGAAAATACCACCTTGGAGGTCCTTGCTTTAAGCTTACAGCCTAATTCCCTGAAATCATCTTTAATGACCTTCCACCTACCTCTAACTTTGTCATTTGTGCCAATGTGCACCATGACCGTTGGATCCTCTCCAGCCCCTCCCAGTAATCTGTCAACCCGATCAGCGATGTGTCGGACTCGAGCGCCAGGTAGGCAGCACACCGTTCGACGATCCCTGTCTTTGTGACAGATTGCCCTATCTGTTCCCCTAATAATTGAGTCTCCCACTACCAGAACCTGTCTGGCCTGCCCTGCTCTCCTATTTCCCCCCTTACTGGAGCAGACACTCCTCCAGCTTTCAGAGGACATGCCTTGCTGCAGCAGTGCTACTCCTGCACTAACACTCCCCTCATCTGCCAACTTAGCAAACTTATTGGGGTGTGCCAGATCAGGACTAGCCTCCCTGGTGCTCTTCCCTCTACCCCGCCTTCTAACTGTCACCCAGCTAGCTGCTTCATTGTCCTGCAGCTCCAACCTAGCATCCCCCCCTCATCTATCCCATTGAGCGTCTGCTCAGTGAGCAGAAGACTCCTTTCCATATTGTCTATGGATCTCAGTGTTGCCAGCTGCACATTTAGATCCAGTATCTGGGCTTCCAAATGCACAACGTGCTCACATCTTGCACAGCAGTATGCACCCTCGACCGGCTGTTCAAGGATTTCATACATGCGGCAAGACGTGCACTGGATGGCATTGGCAATAGTGGAGCACATCCTAATGGGGATTGCACCAGACAATAAGATAAGCAAAAATAAATAAAAAAAAAAAAAGTATTAATATAACAGCAATTCAGTAAGACCTCCCTTGGAAACTCCCTGAATCCAAAATCACTGAATTTCAAGTCACACACTTACCACAGTTCGCACTTACACTCAGGTCACACTCAGCTCGTTCACACTTGCTCAGGAAGAAGATTTAAAAGAGTTTTTTTTTTCCCCCTTTTACCAGCACACCACCTTGCTGCTCAATGCACTTCCAAAAGGAGTTGAGCCCCAACCAGCTGCCCCTTATAAACCCTTAATTACTGTATGAACTCCCACCTTTAATTAACCCCTTGTGAATATAGTTACACCTCAAGATTTATATGCAATATAGTTTACCCTTAAAAACACAGATAGTAAAATAAGAGATTAACCCTGAAGAGAGAAAATATAGGTTAAACAAGCCCCCAAAGCCCTGCAAAAATTGAACAGGTAGAAAGCACTCAGCAACTTATAATTCAGCAACTCACACAGGTATTTGTTAAAGGTTTTCCAAATACCTCCTCACTGAATTTCAAGTCACACACTTACCACAGTTCGCACTTACGCTCAGGTCACACTCGGCTCGTTCACACTCGCTCAGGAAGATTTAAAAGAGTTTTTTGTTTTTTTTTTTCCCCTTTTACCAGCACACCACCTTGCTGCTCAATGCACTTCCAAAAGCATTTAAGTTTGTGGGCGTAACATGAAAAAATGTGCAAAAGTTCATGAGGTAAGAATATTTTTTCAAGAAATTGTATATATCAAAGTCTTCAATGCAACTAATGTGGCCTCCATATCACTTTTGCGTCAACTACAATATCTGCCCTCCTATAGTCAGTAATTGCAAATTTTAATTTTTTAGACTTTGGAGATGTTATATAAATAACATTTATACTATGGACTAGTCTTTTTTTTGAGTTATAAAAAATATTGGCATTTAAAAAACAGGAGCAAAGCACTAGTCAGTGACTTAAAAAAAAATTCTAAAACAGTAAGGTGACACTTTCTGTATCCCAGAACATAAATATGCTTGCTTAGCATTCAAGTGTGCAGCATTTCATCTTAGGAATAAACCTTTTTGAAGCCTGAAGTGTATTCAAGAGAGAAGCTAAGCTGAAATATCAGCAATTAAACGTATTGTTTTGGATGCATACATGGCCTTATTTTGTTGCTTATTTGAATTGTTGGCCTCAAGGATAAAATAGGATGAAATAATTTTCAGACAATGTGTAAATACTAAATACACTAGAGTTGTCCAATAAATATCAAGGGCCTGGCACTTCCAAAACATATACAATCAAAACCTTATTACGGACCCACGTAATAACATGGCTGAAAAGTATGAAGAGATACAGAAAAATAATTAAAATAACATGTTTATTAATAACACATAAAAAACACAAAAACTGAAAAATGCCCAATAGGAGGAGCACGGATATCCTAGCAAAAATAAACAAAAAAAAGTGCAGGTAATGTATAATTAATGTATATATCATAGAGCTTCATATAGATGAAAGACTAATAGCATAAGATCATATATATAAATAGCTGCATGTAGCGGCAACATGACACAAAGGTCTAAGTCCGTAAATCAAATAGAAATAAATAAACAGCTACCAAGTAAGCCAAAGAATTAGAAGTTAACTATCGCTATGAAAAACAATACCTGAACACTGTGTGCAAAGTAATCAGTGGGCGCCGCACAGTGGGCGCCGCAGCCTCCTCCACCCCTGAGCACCGTGCCTGAGCAAAGGCTCATTCACTGCTCAGGCACGGTGCTGCCTGCATCCTTCATTGCGCCACCAATGATCCTTTGGCATGCCTCCACAATTTCAGCTCCACTGGAACCGGGACCACCAGCCATATTGGATAACCTTCAATCTTTGAAATATTGCCTAGCAGTGACATTAATTATCCGGTGACTACAGACCCTCTACTTTTAAAGGGCGACAATGTGATAAAGGCCGCTATCAGGGCGAAACGTCAGCTGTCGCTTCTTCACCGTCAATTAATAAATACTCACCTTAAGCATATTTTACATGTGCAGTGATTCTATTGAACTTATGATTAAGGGACCGGCAGGCTCCTTTTCACTAGCACCGTGTATTCAACCCTTCAGTCGAGTGCTAACCATTTCGATTATCTACTTTATTAAAGACTGACACAAGATGTAGTAATACACAACATGTAGTAATAGTACAGCTGTGTACATGTATCCATTAAAGGGTCAAATAAACGGTTTTTGTACTGTACCTGCCCTCAAAAATCTATAAAGATGAGATGCTCAGTGCAATTTTATAAACTTTATAACACTTATAATTCAGTGTGACAGTAGCTGCTCCTCACTTATCCCCCTCCCGTCTGGGACCTTATGTCACACAGCATTGTTCAGCGTTCAGCTCCCGGCTGTACCAGCCAGTTTGAGAAGAGGGTGTGTGGCCTGCTCCCTTCAGCGAAACAGCTACTAGTAGACTGATAATAACAGCATGGAGCTGCACACTGATGTAACATTCAAGAAGGGAGGGGTGAGCAGTCAAGAGCAGATTCTGACATGTTAGCCCCCTGATACGGTCTCTCAGGCTACAGTCCAAGGTGAGGGAGCATGGCATGCTCCTGGCTTTTAGTAGCAGCCAGACCTCTGATAATGTCTTCTTCACTGCAGGGATAATAACAGGGAGCAGGCCACACGCTGTCATCTCAGACTGCAGACAAAAGGACATTATCACGAGGCTGGCTACTGCTACTAAAACCAAGAGCAGGCCATGCCTCACCTCAGCTGCAGACAGGGGAACATTATAAGGGGCCTAATGTGACAGGAGCTGCTCTTCACTGTTCACCCCTACGAACTGGAACATTACAGCAATGTACAGATCCATGCTGTTACTATCAGCCAGTCTCCTGATAATAGCTGTTTCTCTGCAGAGAACAGGGGGCTTGGCCACACCCCCCTCTTCTCAGGTTGGCTGTTACTCCAATCGGGGAGCTTCACACTGCTGTGTGACATATTGTCCCAGATGAGAGGGAGAGAAGTGAAGAGCAGCTCCAGTCACATGGAATTATAAGTGTTATACAGATAATAGAACTGCACTGGGCATCTCATCTATACAGTTTACAAGGGCAGGGACAGTACAAACATATATTTCCCTATGGAAATAGTTGGAAGTCAGTTTGTAAACTTTATAAAAAAAATGCAAAAGAAAAAAAATAGAAAATACAATGGCCACAATAATGTTTACAGTATTTTTCCATAGAAAAACAATGAACATGAAGACTGAAGATGAAGCTTTTGAGTGAGAATCTTATCATTCAGCTTCCTACCAGATTATTTGCTACAATCCTTTGAATTGTACATTATACTGGACATGGCATTTACCAGTGGTGTACTAGTTCATGGCATCTAGGGCACAACCCTCCAATTTTTGGGCCCAGTACAAGCACCAATCTTAAAGGGAACCGGACATCAGTTTTGGCCAATATAAGTTATGGCCATCACCTTTCAGGGCTGATATCCAGCATTCTATAATACTGTATATCTGCCCCCAACCTGACCTGGAAGAGAAGAAAAATAACTTTCATTATACTCACATGCGGTGCGGTCCGGTCGGAGGGGTGTCGCTGGTCCTGGTTCGGTGCCTCCCATCTTCATGTGATGCTGCCCTCCTGCTTGCTTTGTGTGGATGACACGTCCCTGCATCATCCACACAGTCTCCTTGGCTTGCGCAGGAGCGCAACACAAAGCAAGAAGGAGGACGGCATTGCATGAAGATGGGAGGCGCCGGATGGGAGCCACCCATCTCTCATCTACTCACAAAAAAAAATGACCCTTAGCATGCCTGAATATCCTCTTCAGCACATAACATGCTGGAGAAACTTATGGGTTTCAGATCACTGAAGAAAGCAATCTTCGTGACATATATCTCCCCTCACATACAGTGACAGTGACCCTGTCACATATTGCCCCACTTTGCTCAAAGCAGGGATTTTGGTACATTCAGAAACTACACATGGCATTAGGGAGAGAGCATCTGCGTTATCATGTAACTTGCCAGGTCTATGCTCTACGTGGAACCTGAAATCTTGGAGGGCTAAGAACCACCTAGTCACCCAGGCCCTTCTTTTCCATTAACCATCTCTGAGGGGCATGGTCTGAAACTAGCATAAACCTACAACCTAATAGGTAATCCTTCAGTGCATCCACGGTCCACTTTATGGTTAAGCATTCCTTCTCTACAATCGCAAAGTTTTTCTCACAGGAAGACAAGTTTCCGGCTCAGATTCAGGATGGGATGCTCTTCCCCATTCATTTCCTGAGAGAGCTCAGCTTCTAACCCATCTTCTGAAGCAGCTGTCTGGGCCATGAATTCTTTGCTAAGTTCCGGTGCGACCAGAACTTGATGTTTACTCAGAGCCCGCTTCAGCTCCTGAAATGCCACCTCTGTGACAGCAGTCCATTTCACCATTATCGACTTGGTGCCCTTAAGGAGATCCATTAATGGTGCGGCGATTATGGCGAAACTTGGTATAAAACTGCCGGTAATATCCCACAATTCCAAGAAACACCCTCACTTGCTTCTTAGAAAGTGGTTGTGGCCACTTCTGAACCGCCTCGCTCTTTTTATCTATAGCTTGATTCTGTCTCTTCCAATGATGTAGCCTAAGTACTTGGCATCTTCCTCCCTATGGCACACTTTCGGATTTATGGTGAACCCATCTTTTCTCAACGCATGCAGGATCGCCTGCACCTTTGATAGATGACTACTCTAGTCAGGGCTGAAGACCACAATGTCATCAAGGTAGGATGCGGCATATTTCTTATGTGGAGCCAAAATCTGATCCATAGCCCTCTGGAAGGTAGCTGGGGCCCCCTGCAGTCTCAAGGGCATTCTGGTGTACTGGAAACAACCATCAGGCATCTGTCTCCCTGGCACATAGGGATCTGCCAGTAGCTCTTTGTCAGGTCGAGGGGTGTAATGTCCAAGTCTCTCAACGAGTTAGTCCACACGGGGCATCAGATACGCTTCAAAAATGGACACATCTTCCAGGCTGTGGTAGTCATTACAAAACCGCCACTCACCTTCGGGCTTTGGCACCAGGACGATGGGACTCGACTATTCACTTTTTGACTCCTTTATCACACCGAGGTCTAGCATTCTCTTAATCTCCTTTAACATTATGTCCCAGCGTGCTTCAGGAATTCTATAGGGCTTGAGGTTCACCCTTACATGTGGCTCTGTTAACAGGTCATGCTCCACCACCTGTGTATGCCCTGGCAACTCCAAGAATAGGTCATGGTTCTGCTGCAGCAGTACTCGACACTGTTGCTTCTGGGCAGGCGTTTCAGTCTCTGCAATTGTGAACTCCTTCACTTTGGCATCGGGACAGGCTCCCAGTCAAGGAGCCACACCCTTGAGGTAGAGATTGATGAGTAGGTGTCTCGCCCATCTCTCACCTTTTTGACAAAAAACCCAGTCCCTTATCAAGGCTGGTTAACCCCTTCACAACACAGCATGCTGGAGAGAAAATTATTGGTTTCAGATCATGGAAGAAAGCAACCTTCGTGACACATCTCCCCTCACATACAATGACAAAAATCCTGTTACAGTAAATAGCAGTGTATATATCAGAGAAAACTATTTTGGTACAGGACTGACAAGCTAAGCAGGTACCAAGCCCCAAAGTACTGATTTTCAAAGGACACTCCCAAGACGGTGCATGTAAGCCATCGCTGCTGATGTGAGTAGGGTGTGTGGTGTAGTGACCACTGTGTCCGCTAGAGGGCGCTGTTTGGGTGTCACAGGAGAGAGGATGAGTGGCAGGGTGCTGAATGATCGCTATGTATCCCAAGGTAGGTGGCCTTGGGATGGAAACTTGAATATGTGTGTTGATCAGCAGAGGTACTGCTGAGCTTTCATTACATTGGGTCAGGGAACCAGTTACCTACAAACCCACCTAGGGGCGGGTATCTAGAATGCCTTAGTAACGTATATGTGTGTGAATGACTGAAGGACCTGTGATGAGGTCAAAGCCATGTGATCCGGTGGGCGTGGCTACGGACCATATAAGGTGGCCAGGGTAGGTCACATGAGTGAATGCTTGGACCCAGTTGGTCCGTATGGAAGGTCTCGCGTGGGCTGACGTGAGACCAAATGAGGAAGATATGACTGCCTTCCTAACAGCGCGTGTGGATGCTGTGCTTAATGGCTGCAAGTGCCTGAGAGTTCCCAGGGGAGGGAATGGACATCTGCAGTGTGGTGAAGCAACCATGAGGTAACCCGGCCACGGGGTGAGATAACTGTGAGGCTAAAGAGCCTGCATATTGGACATTGCATAACCTGTGTGACTACAGGGTTAACAGAGGGGAGCTCTGTCATGGACGCTATGCTGATTTGATGAAATCTGTTGCTGTTTGATGGTTTATTGTGCATAATAAACCGAATGGACTGAGTTTATGCTGAGAAACCTGTGCTGGACCTGATTTATTGGCTACCTAGCGAGTATCCCCTACCTTAATGACAAGCGCTACCTTACAATTGGTGGAGAATGCGGGCAGTGTTGTAGCCTTGTTGCTAGGGGCAACGGATGAGGACTGCAAAATTCGGTTGCTAAGGGCAACGGTTTCAACAGCACATTGCAGTGCTGGCAACGCTGAGCCAGGAGGGCTGACGGTCTAGAAAGCCGTGCGATTTGCTGGCTGGGGTCAGTGGAAGAGACTTATAGGACACCTCTGCGGTAGAGGGGTCCGAGAACCTGCGTGGCCAGTAGGTGACAGTCGTGAAAACCATGGGATGTGCTGACCGGGGTCAGTGAAAGAGACTGTTGATTGCTATAGGGTGCGCCTCTGTGGATAAATGGTACCCGAGAACCTGTGTGTCCGACACAAGTAACTGACAGGTGTCCGTATTGTACTGACCAGGGTCAGTGAGAAAGACTGTACCTGGAGGGTTCAGTGTGCAAGGTCCTGGAGGGTCAGTGTTGGGAGGTTCTGGGAGAAGAATCGGATCCCTGGAGCACGTGTTGTGACCTTGGACCTGGTGAGGCGTGAGTGTTGGACAGTCTCAGGCGGAGATGGATGTCCTGAAGAGCACCCGCTGAGCCCCTGGACCTGGTGAGGCCGGTGTGTTGGGAAACCCTGGGAGGGTCAGCTCCCTGAATAGCACGCGGTGCGCCCTGTGTGTTGGACGGTCTCAGGAGGAGACGGACGTCCTGAATAGCACACAGACAGGACACGTGAGTTTTGTGTTGTGTGTGTTTTTTTTTCTTTTCCCTTTTAAGTCAGCTTGCGGTGGCTCAGTGGGGTCAAGAAGGTGACAAGCGGCTTGCTGTAACTCGGCAGGGTTATGAAGGTGACAAGTGGCTTGCTGTAACTCTAGACTGTTCTCTGGCTTGTGGGAGAGGGGAGTTCCTCTACAGCAAGGGGTTGGAGACATTTCTAATGTTGGGCTAGCAGACACTGAGACGGTGACGCTTGCTAAAGTGGACAAGTCAGTTGTAGAAGTGACCGGAAAAAGCGATACATCTGCCCAACTTACGGACCTGACGTCTCGTGACATGAAGGATGGTGGGCTGGGAGATGAGACAACTGGAGCGGATACACGGTCAGAGGATAACTGGAGGGTTCACTCGGATGATCGGGGTGACTCAGTCTCTGGGGGTGACTGTGGCTCAGAGACAAAGAGAGCACAGACTAGAAGAGCTAGAGAAGGAAGTCTCCGAGTTCAAAAGTCACCTGGCAACGTGGCAAGGTCTGAATAAGTCCCTCAGAGAAGAGGTACGAGTACTCACAGAAACTGTAAGAGGTCTTCTGCGGGAGAAGAACTGGGGCAAAGGCTTACAGAGGCCAGGCCCAAGTGGTGAACAGAGTGAAGATAAGAAGAAACTGAAAGGTATGGAAGCAGAGATGATTCATATGCAGGAGGAGCTTGCTGCTGCAGAGCATGCTAAGAGGCAAGCACAGCAGGAAAGAGATGAACTGGTTGATGTGATTGTCAACAACAGTGGTAAAGATGCTCTGGCTTTGGAAGAAAAGAGGCGGTTAGAGTCTCGCATTGCTCTGCTGGAAGAAGTGGAGGAAGAACACGGCAACGCTAAATTAGTCAATGACAGGCTGAGAAAGGCCACACTTCAGGTTGACCAGATGAATACTGATTTGAATGCAGAACGCAGTAATGCTCAGAAGAACGAGAATGCCCGTCAGCAATTAGATCGCCAGAATAAGGAGTTAAAAGCAAAGGTTGCACAACTGGAGGAACAGCTGGAGGCTGAAACTAAAGAGCGACAACCTGCAAGCAAACAAGTATGTCGTGCAGAGAAAAAACTGAATGATGTACTAATGCAAATGAATGAGAAAAGGTGTAATTCTGAGCAATACAAAGGCCAGGCGGAGAAAACAATAGTGGTCGGCTGAAACAGCTGAAGCGCCAGGTGGAAGAAGCGGACAAAGAGGCTCAACGTGCCAATGCGTTGCACTGTAGATAACGTGAACTGGAGGATGCTATACAAACAGCAGATGCAATGAACCGTGAGGTTAATGCACTGAAAAGCGAAGTTAGATGTAGTGATGTGCCATTTGTTAACAGACGCATAGACAGAAAAGGAGGTGATGGAGCGCACTGGAGGAGTGTGATGACTAAACAGTGTCTGATGACGCAGACAGACTGACTGGGGGGCCAAAGCTCAAGGCCGATATTCTGACCGCTGCGGGCAGCCTAACGTGGAGATGAGGCCATGTGATAGACAAAACAGACGGAGACGGTTCTCTCGACCTGTTGGGCAAGGTGACATGGGTGCCGGGTCTCAAGATCCCGGGGTAATGTTGCTGTGTTCAACCCACAAGTTTGAACAGAGGGGGAGGTATGTGGTGTAGTTACCACTGTGCCCACTAGGGGGCGCTGTGTGGGTGTCCCAGGAGAGAGGATGAGTGGCAGGGTGCTGAATGATTATGTATCCCAAGGTAGGGGGCCTTGGGCTGGAAGCTTGAATGTGTGTTGATCAGCAGAGGTACTGCTGAGGTTTCATTACATTGGGTCAGGGAGAGCTTTCCAGGTAGCTGGTGAGACAGGCGGTACCAGCTACCTACAAACCCACCTAGGGGCGGGCATCTAGAATGCCATAGTAACGTATATGTGTGTGAATGATTGAAGGACCTGTTGTGACGACTCTTGGAGTGGACCCTCTGGGTCGTGGCACCAACCCTCCCAGGGCGAGCTGACCTAGTGAAGACCACCCCCTATACAGGGAGTGTCAGGGCAAGCCCCAGGGGGTGAAGTACCACGACTGCTGGCACCAGGCGGCCGGCTCACAGGCGACACGAGTGAGTGTCTGCAGGAACGTGTAAAGCGTGGGCACGGGAACACGTGGTATACAGCGTCCGGGTGTGAGCAAAACAGGATGCGTGCAAAGGAGCACGGCAGAGCACTGAGTCAGGCTGCAGGTGTGCCAGGAGGTGTAACAGAGTACAGGAGCAAGGTGTGTGCCAGAGGGCACAACTGAGCATAAGACAGAATACAGGATTGGAACTTATGCCAGAAAGCACAACTGAGTAAGAGACAGAGTACAGGATCAGAGCGTGTGCCAGGAGGCACAACTGAGTATAAGACAAGGCACAGGGTCCGGGTGTGTGCCAGGAGGCACAACTGAGCATAAGACAGAGCACAGGATTAGTGTGTGTGCCAGGAGGCACAATTGAGTACAAGACAGCACAGGATCAGAGTATGTGCCAGGAGGCACAGCTGAGTGTAAGACAGAGCACAGGATCAGAGTATGTGCCAGGAGGCACAACTGAGTGTGAGACAGAGCACAGGATCAGAGTATCTGCCAGGAGGCACAGCTGAGAGCAAGACAGAGTACAGGGTCAGAGCGTGTGTCAGGATGCACAACCGAGTACAAGGCAGAGTGCAGGTTCGGAGCATGTGCCAAGAGGCACAATAGAGTGCAAGGCAGAGAACCCAAATACAGTGCACAGTCAGGCAGGGACACGGCAGACCAAGCCAGGAAGTACAACAATAATCAGGCACCTCCCCTAGGAAGAAGTAGCCTGATATAGCACATGATCGCTAAGGCTTCCGGGTCAAGTCCTCCAGTACCATAGAGAGGACGGACCTGGAGGCCGAACTGAGAGGAGCGAGCAAGCGCACACATAACATGGGGGAGACAGGAACCTAGGTACGAGGTGCGCGTGCGCACCCGATGGGACCCCCAGAGCGACTGCGGCTCCGGAAGAGATGACGTCGGGACCAAGGTCCCGCCCCCAGGTGAGCGCGGTGTGACACCTGTGATGAGATCATAGCCATGTAATCCGGTGGCTGTGGCTACGGACCATATAAGGTGGCCAGGGTAGGTCACATGAGTGAATGCTTGGACCCGGTTAGTCTGTATAGAAGGTCTTGTCTGGGCTGACGTGAGACCGAATGAAGAAAATGTGGCTGCCTTCCTAACAGCACGTGTGGACGCTGTGTTTAATGGCTGCAAGTACCTGAGAGTTCCCAGGGGAGGGAATGGACGTCTGCAGTGTGGTGAAGCAACCATGAGGTAACCCGGCCACGGGGTGAGATAACTGTGAGGCTAGAGAGCCTGCATATTGGACATTGCATAACCTGTGTGACTACAGGGTTAACAGAGGGGAGCTCTGTCATGGACGCTTTGCTGATTTGATATGAACTTTCTGTTGCTGTTTGATGGTTTATAGTGCATAATAAACCGAATGGAGAAACCTGTGCTGGACCTGATTTATCGGCTGCCTAGCGAGTATCCCCTACCTTAATGACAAGCGCTACCTTACAGGTGGAAACACATATGTTTTTTGGCTTGATTCCATAAAGTTTCAAAAATTAGCATTCCCCATGAAATCTGCAAGGCATAACTGCCACTAAAATATTTCTAACATGAAACTTAAAGGGACATATGGATAGAGGTAGAAAGTGATCAACATTGATGTATGTCTACAACTACTACAAATAGAAAAATAAAATGGTTATCTTTTAAAGCCAATATACAACAAATAGGTTTGCTCTACTGTAATGTAGAGTAGGCACTCAGAAGTAAGGCTAGTTTCACACTTGCTTTTTTTTGCAGCGCGTTTTTCCCGCAAAAAAACGCATACAAAAGCATACAACTGCTGCGTTTTTTTCAAGCATTTTTATGAGCATGCATGAAAAAAACGCAGCGTTTTTATGCGTTTGTATGCGTTTTTAGTGCGTTTTTACCGCGTTTGCGTTTTTTTCCAACATTAGGTGGCCCCTCACACTTACCCAAACCATGACTTTACTAACTCTAACCCTAACCCTGACCCTAACCCTAACCCTGACCCTAACCCTTAACCAAACCATACTTAACCCTAACCCAAACCCTAAACCCTAACTAACCCTAACCCTGACCCTAACCCTGACCCTAACCCTTAACCAAACCATACTTAACCCTAACCCAAACCCTAAACCCTAACTAACCCTAACCCTAACCCTGACCCTAACCCTAACCCTGACCCTAACCCTGACCCTAACCCTGACCCTAACCCTTAACCAAACCATACTTAACCCTAACCCTGACCCTAACCCTAACCCTGACCCTAACCCTTAACCAAACCATACTTAACCCTAACCCAAACCCTAACTAACCTTAACCCTAACCCTAACCCTGACCCTAACCCTTAACCAAACCATACTTAACCCTAACCCTGACCCTAACCCTTAACCAAACCATACTTAACCCTAACCCTGACCCTAACCCTAACCCTGACCCTAACCCTTAACCAAACCATACTTAACCCTAACCCTGACCCTAACCCCAACCCTAACCCTGACCCTGACCCTAAACCCCCTTAACTAACCCTAACTCTAACCCAAACCCCTAAATTCCATGGTAAACAAAAAAAAATGCATGTGCAAAAAAACGCATACATGAGCATGCCAGTGCGCATGTATGCGCATCCATAGGCTATAATGGCCATTTTTAGCGCAAAACGTGCGCATACGTGCGCATGCGCTTTTTTGCAGGGCCAAAAAATGCAACATGCTGCGTCTGGAAAATACAAACGCACACCCCAAAAAAACGCAGCGCATGAAAATCGCATATGTGCGCTTACCAGCGCGCAGGTATGCGCACCCATGTTAAATATAGGGGAAAAAACGCATGCGCACGTATGCGTTTTTTTCCAGCGCAAAAAAATGCAAATGTGAAACCAGCCTAAGATGTAGTCTTCAAATAAGTAGAAAAAAAAACTTTGGCACTCTCATAGCTTCAAGTGAAGAAAGCAGATTTATTCAATTAAACCGACACATTTGAATACAGTTTAAGTCAATGTTTTGGCCAAACAGGGCCTTTCTCAAGGTGTATGTCACACTGGGGGAACACCAGGGAAGATGTACAAGGAAACCCTGGGGACAGGGAGAAGAGAGAGAGGTCACCTCCTAAAGTAAACCTGAGTCTATTCAATGCACTTCCTATCGTCCCTAGACAAGTTCTTCCCCCCATGTGTGATCATGTGCCTTAAGGGCCCGTTACACATAGCGATATCGCTAGCAATATCACTGTAACGTCACTGGTTTTGTGACGTAGCAGCGATATTGCTACATGTGATACTTACCCCGACCGGCTCCCCCGCTGATTATCGCTGATCGCGCGAGAACGTCATGGACCATTTCTCGTCGGGCGCTTCCTGCTGGGCTTCCTTTGGCGACACGTGGACGTGGCCGGAGGACGTCAGGATCGCCTCGTCTGACAGGTAAGTAGCGACCCCCGACCCCTGCTTTGTCGCTGGTGAGATCTGCCTGTGTGGCAGCTCACTAGCGATCACTTAGCGATGCACCAGTGATCCATATTGTTGTCGGGATCGCTGGTGCATCGCTAAGTGTAACGGTACCCTAAACCCTAGCTGACCCTGAACTTAGCTTCTCTAGTGCGTAGGACAGGAGAGACTAGTACCACTACTACAAAAGACAGCAAAACGAAGGTAAGACAAACAGTGTGAAAAGACACACCAAATAGCACTCCTCAGCATCTCCAACTGGAAACTCCACTGCTGGACCAGGAACAAACATCACAGTTTATCAAGAAACTGGATCTTTCAAAGACATCAGGATAGATTAACTATAACTGGCAAGGAATGAAGCTAGTAGTGAGTTTATATAGTGGAAGGGAGTGGTCACAAATTGCTGCAGCTGAGTACTCAAGCTCCAAGTTCACAGCAAGAAGAGAAAGGGTACTTAACCATTTCAGCATCGAATGAAAGTAAATCCACTCCAATTCAAGGTAAATGATAAACTGATCCTAAGGAGGACTTGCGATCTAGTAAATGTTGTGACTGTCTGATCCCAGATCCTTCAGGAGTTACATTAGGACGTGGCACACCTGTGACGGTATATCTGTGCAGGAAGTCGAGGGACGCAGGGTCCTCAGCTGTCCGTGTGTAGTCATACTGAGCCTCAACTGAATAACGCTACTTTATTCACTTGCAACTATTATAGTGCAAAGTTTTTTTCTACTTCTCTTTTAAAGCCTACACTGTGCCTATCCTGCACTTACAATGTGCTGATTGTAATACAAGAGAGTGCACAATATTTACTGTGGGCTGTTTTAGGGTCAAAATGCAATTTTTTCTTTTAATGGTGTCATGCTAGACAGAATGGACTTTATTTTCCTTCTTGGCGTGTTTTCAGAGAAAATTGTCCTTTTGTACACCTGGGCAAAAACAGACCACACACATGCAAATATATTATTTGTATATGACTAATAACTTTAGTGATACTAGACAAAACAACGAAAGATCAAACAATCAGTTTATCACTTCAAACAAACTATATAAAAGCGCTAAGCAATGCACTGCATCATCAGTCCCCAGTCCACAAAACATTTAGAAGCTGGGACTTTCATCTCCTTATTTACCCTTTAATGCTTATCAAATCTTTTGTTCTGCAGCCAGAGAGGTGTGTGGGTGTGGCTCGCCTAATTAACCATAAATAAAAAGCCAGCATATCTAAACCAATTTGTACAGAAGTCAATTAACCATGTATATTTCAATGCCGACTAAAACCTTTACAGTATACTAAAATTAACAATATTACTGCCCTTTAAAACATAGTTCTTTATTCTCCCGAGCAGTAGTGCTATCAGGGCAACAAGTTTTGAAAATGAATGTCTAAATGACCCTTTGGGCAGGGGAACACTCTCATTGATCTACTATGCTATAAATTCTCCACAAAATGATAAAAAATTGAAGTATATGTTACAATGGGAGGAGGATCTGGGGTTTGAACTGTCAATTGATGAATGGTATCGTAGCTGTGACACCCTATCGAAAGTTAGTCACCAGACTTCCCTTGTAGAGACCTCCTTAAAACTATTGCACAGAGTCTATTATGTACCGGAAAAAATTCACAGCATTCTTCCTAATGTCTCAGGAGTCTGTTTTAGGGGCTGTGGAATATCTGGTGACATGAAACATATTTGGTGGTCTTGTACGGTGGTTTCTGGGCTTTGGGAGAAGGTGAAGCATCTGATAGCACAGATGTATGGTGGACAGGTTGAACTGGAACCTTCTACCCTTTTACTGGGAACCAGGCCTTCCCGGCTTCCAAAAAGCTTTCAGAAGCAAGTAAACTATTTATGTAAGGCCACTAAAATCAATATTGCGGCAAAGTGGAAGTTGCCCTCAATGTCAATATCTATGGTGAAAGAGAAGATGAATGGCATTATGTTACATGACAGAATAGAAGCAACTAGAACCGACACAAGGGATTCTTTCTTCAGGGTTTGGCATCCCTGGATGAAGCTTCACTCAGATACTCGACTGGATCAGGCACTGAGGCTCTCTCCATAGCTAATTGAGAACTGATCACGGCCTGGGACGGGATTCATATATGATCCTACAATAGTGGGTTACATAACCGCTTTAAATGCCCTGGATTGGTTGTTGATGATACCATTATAGATTATTGGATATTGTATAATTAAATCCTATGTGCCTTTCCCTACCCCTGTCTATGTCCTGTCTTCCTTTATATTATTTGAAGCTTACTGAATGTATGTTAAATTGTTAGTTTACACTCCCTTGCATGGGAGTTCATAACTTGGACTTGGTTTAATAAGTTTCTAAATAAAAATTCATTGAAACTAAAAAAAGTTCTTTAAAAAAAAAAAGGGAACTGGAGTGCCTTTCATATTATGTATGTCAAATAGTTTATTATTGTATTACTCCCTATTTAGTGTTTATGTGCCCTACAAACATATGTCCCCTCAAAAAAAATTGATTGGGAACTTTCAGCTGTCACCAGATTTCAAAATAAAAAGTACATACATTATTAAACGACTTAATGAGACTGGTGTGCTTACTTTGAAAATCCCTATCAGAATGGCTGTATAATCCTTCTTAAAAATGAGTCCTTTAACCCCTTAATGTCTATGGATGTGCACAGTCCGTCATGGCAGGAGGTAACTTCCCACACCAGGACGGACTGTGCACATCCTGCCTTTGAACTGTCACAGCGTGTAAACACGCACTGACAAGTCAGTGCCGACAGCTGTTTATGACAGCTGTCAGGCACGGCAAGGGGTGCAGGGACCCATGCAGTCGGTCTCTGCACCCCAAGTGCTGTGATTGGTCAGTCAATCTGACCGACCAAACACAGCAGCGATCGAGCAGGAGAGGCTGAAATTTCAGCCTCTCCTGCCCGATCTCAGTGCAGGAGCTCAGCGCTGTAGTGGCTGAGCTTCTGCACTGACAGCTAGGAGCGGCGCCCCCGCCGCCCCTGGCTGTTAACCCCGAGTGCCGCAATTGAGCGAGATCGCAGCGTTCGGGGGGGAGGCAGAGGGTAGGGGGCTCCCTCTGCCTCAGGTCGGCATCCCCGCGATGTAATCGCGGGGCCCTACTTGTGCCATGATGACCCGGAGGTGTCATGACAACCTCCGGGTCATCCAGCTATGGAAAGCTGTTGAGACCATGCTCACAGCATGGTGTCAGCAGCTTTCAGCATAGGTATAATGCATTACAATGCTGGAGCATTGTAATGTATTATACCTAAAGTGAAAGTCCCATGAAGGGACAAGGTAAAAAAACAAACATTTTTTAAAAAAATATGCAAAAAAAATTAAAAAATAATTTAAAAAATCCTCTAAAAATACACATTTTTATGTAAAAAAAAATAAACAAAAAATACACGTTTGGTATCGCTGCGTCCATAAAAATCCCATCTATAAAAGCGTCACCCTTGCTAACCCCTTCAGTGAACGCCGTAGAAAAAAAAAGACAAAAAAGTAGCACATTATACTTTTTCTTAGCGGTATCATCATACCGCTTGTAAAAAGTGCAATAACACGCGATCAAAAAGACAGATATAAATAAACATGGTATCGCTGAAAACGTCATCTTGTCCCGCAAAAAAAACGAGCCGCCATACAGCTCCATCGGCAGAAAAATAAAAAAGTTATAGCTCACAAAATAAAGTGATGCAAAAATATTCTTTCTATAAAAGTTTTTATTGTGTAAAAAACACCAAAACATAAAAAAAAAAAATTAGGTATCGCTGTAATCGTAGTGACCCGAAGAATAAAGCTGCCACACTAATTTTACCACACGTGGAGCAGAGAAAAAAAAAAAAATTTCCTGAATTTTTTAGTTTTTGTTCATTCTGTCTCCATAAAAATCGGAATAGAAAAAACAAGCCTGCACATGACTCTGTCAGCCGGAAAACGGAAAAATTATAGCTCTCAAAATACGGCGATGCAAAAATTTCTTACAAAAAAAGCTTCTTTTAGTGTGTGGCAGAAGCTAAACACGAAAAAAAGGATATATATCTGGTATCGCTAAAATTGTACCAACCCAAGGAATAAAGTCGCCATATCACTAATACCGCACGAGGAACGGCATAAAAAATAAAACCAATTCTTCACCTTTTGTGGATTTGTGCATTCTGCCTCCCAAGGATTGCAGTAAGGCGATCACAGTGGTTCCCTCCCACATATGGGGTATCAGCGTACTCAGGACAAATTGCACAACAACTTTTGGGGTCTAATTTCTCCTGTTACCCTTGTGAAAATAAAAAATTGGGGGCAAAAAGATCATTTTTGTGGAAAAAAAAAATGATTATTTTATTTTCACGGCTCTACGTTATAAACTTCTGTGAAGCACTTGGGGGCTCAAAGTGCTCACCACACATCTAGATAAGCTCCTTGGGGGGTCTAGTTTCCAAAATGGTGTCACTTGTGGGGAGTTTCCACAGATTAGGCACATCAGGGGCTCTCCAAACTGACATGGCATCCGATCTCAATTCCAGCCAATTTTGTGTTGAAAAAGTCAAACGGCGCTCCTTCCCTTCTGAGCTCTGCCATGCACCCACACAGTGGTTTACCCCCACATATGGGATATCTGCGTACTCAGAACAAATTGCACAACAACTTTTGGGGTCCTGTTACCCTTGGGAAAATAAAAACTGGGGATGAAAAGATCATTTTTGTGGAAAAAATATGATTTTTTAATTTTAAGGCTCTCCGTTATAACCTTCTGTGAAGCCCTTGGGGGTTCAAACAAAGTGCTCACCACACATTTAGATAAGTTCCTTGGGGGGGGCTAGTTTCCAAAATGGCGTCACTTATGGGGGGTTTCCACTATTTAGGTACATCAGGGCCTCTCCAAACGCGACATGGCATCTGCTCTCGATTCCAGCCAATTTGACATTCAAAATCTCAAATGATGCTCTTTCCCTTCTGACCACTGCCGTGCACCTAAAGATTGGTCTTCCTCCACACATGGGGTATCGGTGTACTCAGGAGAAATTGCACAACAAATATTGTGAATCATTTTCTCCTGAAACCCTTGACAAAATAAAAATTAATTGCGTCCAAAGAAAAATTTTGGAGAAAAAAAGTTAATTGTTAATTTTTTCCTTCCACATTGCTTCAATTCTTGTGAAGTACCTAAAGGGTTAATAAACTTCCTGAATGTGGTTTTGAACACCTTGAGGGGTGCAGTTTTTAGAATGGTGTCACTTTCGGGTATGTTCTGTCATATTGACCCCTCAAAGTGACTTCAAATGGGAGGTGATCTCGAAAAAAAATGGCTTTGTAAATTTTGTTGTAAAAATGAGAAATCGCTGGTCAACTTTTAACCCTTATAACGTCATAACAAAAAACAATTTTGGATCTAAAATTGTGCTGATGTAAACTAGACATGTGGGAAATGTTATTTATTAACTATTTTTTGTGACATATCTATCTGATTTAAGGGCATAAAATTAAAAGTTTAAAAATTGCAAAATTTTACAATTTTTTGCCATATTTCTATTTTTTTCAGAAATAAACACAAGTTATATTGGAGAAATTTTACCACAAAGATGAAGTACAATATGTCATAAAAAAACAATGTCAGCATCAGCGGGATCCGTTGAAGCATTCCAGAGTTATAAGCACATAAATTGACTGTGGTCTGATTTCAAAATTAAGGCCTGGTCATTAACCTACAAAATGGCTTGGTCGTTAAGGGGTTAAGAGATGAGCGTTCGAGTCCAAGCATATTCATGGTCCAAACTCAATCTGCTGACAGCTCAAAGTGTTCAGTAGAAGCTGCAGCCGGTCAATTAATTCAGATGAGTCGAGCCTGAGTTTAGCTCCTAAATGCATTAGGACTCATAAGATCTCGCGATCTTGTTAGAATTGTACATTTAAAACTGAAACAAGACTGAGACGGTGTCATAAACAGACTGTTTAAGGCTGGTTTCACATTTGCGTGTGTGCGCAGCGTTTCATCCGCAGCAATCTGAATGCAACATGTGTACCTATCTTTAATATTGTGTACGCAGGGGCATGCGCATGCATCATTTCGCATGCGTCGTTTTTTGGTGTGTGTCGGGGTCCAGTAAACGCAACATGTTGCATTTTTGAAAGCGGCAAAAAGCCATCAAATATGCGCATGCGGATGAGTGCGTCAAAAAAACTCATTACTATCTATGGGAATGCATGCGTACGAAAGGACATGCATATGCACATGCGTTAAATACGCATGCGTAATTTTAATGAGTTGGTCCAGGAAGTGATTCAACCACCTACTAATTGATAGCTCTATAAAAGGAAGTGTGGACACTGCAAGGCCTTAACTCTCTGCACTCTGGACGATACCACAACACTGGCTATGTAAGTATAGAACCTTTGAAAATGTCTGTCTCTCTCACTGCTGTTTGTACTTTGCACTATTTTTTTCTGTTACTTTTAGATGTGGCGACTGTCATGGTGCAGTGGTTGTCTCCTGGTGCAATGGTTTTCCCCTGGTTGTCTCTTGGTTCTGCTTTCTGTAGTGGTGAGGACAACACTGTCTATGTAGGTATAGAAGCTTTGTAAATCTCTGTGCCCCTCTATGCTTTTTCTGTTCTTTGTAGACTGTGTGGTGGAGTGTCCACTGTGTCCGCTAGGGGGTGCTGTGTGGGTGTCCCAGGATGGGCATATAGCCATATCCAGGGTGGTAATAGGAGGAGGGTCCTAAATGACCGTTATGTATCCCAAGGTGGGTGGCCTTGGGATGAAGGCTTGATTATGTGCTCATCAGCAGAGGTACTGCTGAGGTTTCTGGTACAATGTGTCTGGGAGAAGCCTTCAGGTGGTTGGTGAGACGGGTGGAACCAACCATCTACAAATCCACCCAAGGGCGTGTGTCTAAAACGCCCATAGTGAACAGTATGTATATGGTTGTAGGACCTGCGATGAGGTCATAATAGCCATGTGATCTGGTGGGCGTGGCTACGGACCATATAAGGTGACCACGGTAGGTCACATGAGCGAATGCCTGGACCCGGTTGGTCTGTATGGAAGGTCTCGCCTGGCTTACGTGCTGGAAGTGGCTGCCTTCCTGAGTGCACGTGTGGATGCTGTGAGTAATGGCGACGTGTGTCTGACATTTCCCTGGAGGGACTGGACGTCTGCAGTGTGAAGCAGCTAAGAGGTAACCCGGACACGGGATTGTAACTAAGACTGTATAGCCTATTGGCTGGATGAAGCACAGCCTGTCTGACCAGAGGGCTAACGGGAGTAGAGCTCCACTGTGAAGATACCCTGCTGTCTGCTGTAAGACTGTTGCATATTGCTTTGGTTTATGATGATGAATAAACCGTATGGACTACGTTGATGTTTTATGAAAAACCCGAGCCGGACCTGATTATTTGGCTGCACAGTGAGTATCCCCAGCCTGAATAACAAGCGCTACCTTACAACTTGTCGCCTCCTTGGTGCAGTGGGTGTCTCCTGGTGCTGCAGTCTGTCCCTGGCATGTGCTGACTGCTGTGCTGTTGGACTACTGCCTGTAATGTAAGTATTGGTGTCCATGTTTTTTGTCTACATTGTTTTTGCATCTATACAATTTTAATTTTTCTTCTCTGTTCTTTTCTGTAGGGTTTCACTTGACTTCTGCCTGCTCTTCAAAATTTCCTCAAGCAAAGAGCTGACTTCTCAGGGTGGACCCGACAAAGATTATGTAATCACATTTGCTATACTGATTGGTATGTATTGACTGGCAATACTACACATGTGTTAAATCATGTAATTTATGTACAGGTACCTTACAGTGATGAAGAGCAGGAGCAGTCAAGTAGAAATGATTCTTCCCATGGTCGTCGGGTTCATGTGTCTCAGGAGGAAAGACGGGGTGCAAGTAGTCTTTTCATTAGAGTTGTAATACAATTTTTTTTCAGTTTTACTTAAAATTCTTTATTTCTATTTTATCTATATGTTTCATCGTCATGCAGGCCTGCCAGGCTGCTTACAGCCACACACTGCAGCTGCAGCAGTGCCAACAGCAGTCACAAACCTACAATCAACAGGCTGGAGGATATTACTAGCAGCCAATCTATTTTTTATTTTCCAGCTCCCACAGCACTGAACTATCCACCACCACCACCGCCTCCAGATCACAGAGCGACCACGCTGCCAAGTTCATCAACCCTGCAGCCGGCAGCATCCACCATGCTCCAGAGTCCAGCACCCATGCAGCCATCATTAACAACGATGCTGCCCACTCCAGCACCCCTGGCCACTGCAGCACCCCTGCCCAGTCAGACAACCCTGCCCAATCCAGCACCCCTGTAGCCAACAGTATCCACAATGTGGCCCAGTCCAGCACCATGCCAAACAACTGCTACAGAGGCCACTCCCACTCGGCCAAGAAAACAGAGGTCCAAAAAAAAATTTTTCCACCAGGACAAAAACCAGGAGCCAAAAACTATTCCCACATTGAACCCATTACCTCTACCCTCACCTACCAATCTGTCAATACCTTCCCTTGTGTCTCTGTTCCTTCCAGTTTGTCTATCGATTCCCATGATTCCACTTTGTCATCTATCCCCAATGTCTCCACTGTCATCCCTGATCACATCCTTCAATTTGTTGCCCCTTCCTCATCAACTACCACCCAATCCTCAAAGCTCCACACCCTAAGGTCCACCCCATCTCACCCTCACGTAAACCCCGATGCAAAAAAACAACCCTGAAGGGTTAATAATCTTCTTGAATGTAGCTTTGAGTAGCTTGAGGGGTGCAGTTTTTAGAATGGTGTAACTTTTGGGTATTTTCTGCCATATAGACCCCTCAAAGTGACTTCAAATGTGAGGTGGTCCCTAAAAAAAAATGGTTTTGTAAATTTTATTGTAAAAATGAGAAATCGCTGGTCAACTTTTAACCCTTATAACTTCCTAACAAAAAAATATCTTGTTTCCAAAATTGTGCTGATGTAAAGTAGACATATGGGAAATGTTATTTATTAACTATTTTCTATCACATAACTCTCTGGTTTAACAGAATAAAAATTCAAAATTTGAAAATTGCAAAATTTTCTAAATTTTCACCAAATTTCTGATTTTTTGACAAATAAACGCAAAAATTATCAACCTACATTTACCACTAACATGAAGCCCAATATGTCACGAAAAAACAATCTCAGAATCGCTAGGATCCGTTGAAACGTTCCTGAGTTATTACCTCATAAAGGGACACTGGTCAGAATTGCAAAAAATGGCCTGGTCATTAAGGTCAAAATAGGCTTGGTCATGAAGGGGTTAAGGAGGCTGGCACACATTTGAAATGCCTCATCCCTAACAACAACAAAAGGCATTGTTAGTCCATCAGTGTTGGGAAGAGGTTATGGCGGCGGAAAATTAAAATCATTTCCATACACGCGTTGGCCCATGTCAGCGTTTTTGAAAGTCTGCGAGTCATTTCCTCATCCAAATGAGCCAATGTCCACAGCAACAAATCTACACTCAGCATCCGCAATAGCTATTAGAACAATGGAAAAATATTTTTTTATAATTGAAGTACTCAGTTCCACTTCCAGCTGCTTTCATAATCCTAATGTGTTTGCCGTCCACAGCCCCCACACAGTTACGAAAATTACAAATTTCCTGTAATTTGGAAGCATTTTCAAGCCAGAGTTCAGTTGTGGGTTGGGGAGGAATTCTTGCTGCAGAATGTCAACTAAAGCATGACAAGTGTCTACAATAATCCCAGAAAGGGTGGACACTCCAATCCTGAATTGAAAATGGAGTGATGATAATGTCTCTCCGGTAGACAGGAATCTGTAGAACAGAAAATGAGAAAAAAGAAATCAGTACATGGCTTTTATAGCAATCATATTACTGACAGGTGCTTCTTTTTCCAAATTACGTACCTGAGGGTGACCAAAAGATGTTCCTCAGCAGGAATTGATCGATGGAGCTGTGTGTCCTGCCTGGCGATGGATCCTTGGACACTTTGCAGCAAGTCATGGAAGCTCTGTTGCGACATCCTCGTGTAGTCAAAATACTTTTCCGGGTATTGCTGCAGCTCTGTGTACAAAGAGTAGTAGGCTCCACGGCTCTCTCGGAGTTCAAGGATGGGGTGTTACCAATAGCGACAACTTCTCTGACTTTCTCTTCTTCTTTGTTCTTAACAAGCAAAAACAAAGGCAGCAGCCAATTTCAGTTGTAAATCCAGATCTTCTAGAAAGCTGTCCAGGTCAAGATCCATCTTGCAACTAGATACAGGAGCCAAAGACGAGAATTTCCTCAGTGCAGTGTGTCTATATATAGAGATAAATACCATGAGACACGCCTACTGGGTGTCTGATGTCAAGGAAAAGCTACTGCAAAACATTGGAAATTTCTAATGCATGCAAAAACGCATACAAACGCATGCAAAAGCAGCGTTTTTTGGCGTCATGCGTAAGATGATGCAATATACAAAACGCTGCGTAAACATGCGTTTGCATGTGTTTTTGCATGCGTTTGCGGATGATACGCTGCGGATTCAAACGCTAATGTGAACCTAGCCTAACACATCTGAGGTGCCACAAGACGGCCGTAGTCCACATGCTACATGCATTCCTCTGCTACCAGATTTTATGCCTTCTAATTGAGGCTAATGAAGGATGGGTTTTCAGGGATGATGAGTGCCGCTTTTTTTTCTGTAGGATTATAAACTTTTGTTGGGAGCTGAGCACCATGATAATTACATCATGTCAGATTGTGCCTTTGATGACTTTGGAAAAAACATCTCAGAGTGGATAGTACTGCATTGATGTTATTAGTTAAATTGTGAGTAAGCCCCACTCTCTGACGAAAAGCTCTCACACATGAATGGTCCCACAATGCTTTACTAGTTGCAGAGACAGGGCTAATGATAATGCTCATTTTTTTTTCTGACAATCATTCTTTCAGATGCCTTAAACAGGAGTTGGTTTCTTCAGAGAAAAATATCTTTACCCAATCCTCTGAAGCCCATTCTCTGTACTTCCTGCAGAATACAAGTCTGTCTGCTCCTCAATCCCTGCCCATACTGTCATCCTAGCTTGAATAAGATTGCCACAAATCTTGTACCTGTCAAGCAGCTCCATGCACTGACCTACTAAGGGCAAAGCAAAGTCTTATTGATAGGATCGATAGTGACTTTAGCTTGCTACTTCCAATAGATGGCACTACAGTTCAAGTCCCCTTCCTCTTTGAAAAGACAATTTGCATATTTAATTTCCCAGAGAAGCATTGCAAGACTTATAAGCCTCCTCACATTGGCATGCCAGGCTTGGCATGTCACTGTCCACAGGGAGAAACGTTACCCCTTAGATACCAATAATTTATGACACCGTCTCAGCATTGCTTCAGTTTTAAATGTTCAATTCTAACAAGAAAGTCCTATGGAAGCCTTATTTGTGTGCATTTTTTTTTACTAGGCAGTCACACCCTCCATGAATTGATAGGTTTGTGATTGACTGTTTTCATCAGTATTTTGAGCCTGTGCTGCCCCATCTTTATTAAGGGGATTTGCTGCATCTTGCTTGTGCATTGGTAATCTGACTTGGTGTTGGTTAGGCGGTTTCTTTTTCTGGTATGTTTTTTGAATTTATGTCCTTTGGTGAGATGTATGTCTTTGTACCGTGTTAGCCAGTAGATAGAAAAATATTCAGAATTGAGAGTCCTCAGTGGTTGATACCTTTTAACGGCTAACTGAAAAGATGGTAACACATTGCAAGCTTTCGAGACTACTCAGGTTTCTTCATCAGGCCTTGACTAATACAGATTTTGCATTAGTCAATGCCTGATGAAGAGACCTGAGTAGTCTCGAAAGCTTGCAATGTGTTACCATCTTTTCAGTTAGCCATTAAAAGATATCAACCACTGAGGACTCTCAATTCTGAATATTTTTCTGTCCTTTGGTGAGACGTTTTTAAGCTTAGCGTTAGGACTCGCAAGTATGAGGATCCTTGTCGTGGGTTGCGAGCTTGGGCAAAATATTGACCACTACCTCATATAAGGTTTTTATCGCATACATTATATTTTTGTTGAGGTGGCTTACTTTTTTCCACAATTTTGCGCTATTGCATGTTATACCACACAACGTTTAAAGTTTTCAACCTAAATGCATGTATTTTGGATTTCTTTAAAAATATTATACTAATCGGCTTTTTCATCTTCTAAGTATTACAGTCCACAGCAGTCTGCAGAATGGGTTAACAGTGAAACCATCAGCAAGCTCATTATGATTTTAGGTTCTATAAGGGTACGTGCACACGCTGCGGAATCCGCTGCGGATTAATCCACACGGATTTTGCAAAAACCGCAGATAATCCGCAGGTCCAAAGACCTGCGGATTATCTGCGGTTTTGCCTGCGGTTTGGTCCTGCGGATTCACTATCTCCACAATGGTGGAGATAGGAACCCGCAGCGGTTTCCGCAGAAAGAATTGACATGCAATTCTTTCTGCGGATTCAAAACCGCAGCAAATCCGCGCGGTTTTTTCCGCAGCGTCGGCACAGCGTGTTTTTTTTTCCCATTCAAATGAATGGTACTGTACACCGCAGCTAAAACTGCTGCGTGTCCGCAGCGGCCAAAACCGCTGCGGAAACGCAGCGGAATCCGCAGCGTGTGCACACAGCCTAAGGGTGTGTGCACACGTTGCGGATTTGGCCCTGCGGATCTGCAGCATTTTCTGCTGCATTGTACAGTACCTTTATTTTCTATGAAAAATGAAAATCGCAGTGCAAATGCTGCGGATTTGCTACGGTTTCAAATCCGCAGCATGTCACTTCTTTGTGTGGAATCCGCAGCGGTTTTGCAACTGCTCCATTGTACAGGTGTCAAACCGCAATGGAAAACCGCAGGCTAATCTGCAGATAAAACGCAGGTCTTTTGACCTGCGGATTTTGCAAAATCTGCGCGGAAAAATCTGCAGCAGAAAATGCAACGTGTGCACATACCCTAATCTTTATCTCTCTTCTGCTAAATAATCAGAGGAGAGATCACTTTCTTTACAACAGCTGGAAAGCCACAGGTTGTGGATACCCGTTCTAAGGTGATTTATCACCAAATGAAAGTAGGACTTAATAGGATTTATAATCCTAATCTCTCTTCTCCTAAATGATCTTCAAGGTAGTTGTCTCCTACCTGTCACTCTCTAAAACTACAACACCCTTTACTCCAAAGTGATTTATGATTTAATATAAACAGAAGGGCGTCATTAGTGTAAGAAATACTCCTTTCTCTGACCATACTACAAATGGTTAAAGTTGAGAAGTATTAAAAATGCCGTTTTACATCCCTATCATCATATATCAAATTCAAAGTCTACTAGGACATTAGGATTCTTACTGACATGGGAAAATAAATGTGCGTAGCTTGATAAGAACTGTCATTTCACATTTATGTGAACGCAGTTTTTTCCTCCCTAAAGTCAGAGTATTAATAAGTAGACGTGGTGTCCCGAGACACTACATGATACAACAGGAATGCTAAAAACTGGATTAATAGTAAAAATTACTTTCTGAATCTGCACAGAATTCGATGCTTTAAACCAAACAGTCTAAGGCTAGTTTCACACTAGCGTTTATGAGCGCAGCGACGGCCTGCGCACGGCCGCCACTAAGCCCCGCCTCCGCCGGTAGCTCCGCCCACCTGCTCATGACGCTGCATGCGCCCTGCGTCCCCTATCTTTATCACTGGGGGCGCAGGCCGTGCGCAGTATGCGTTTGGCGGCGCATGCGTCCTTTTGACGGTGCGCCGACCTGCGCCAAACGCAACCTGCTGCAGTTTGGTTGCGTCGGCGCACCGTCAAAAAGGCGCATGCGCCGCCAAACGCATACTGCGCACGGCCTGCGCCCCTGTGATAAAGATAGGGGACGCAGGGCGCATGCAGCGTCATGCGCCGGTGGGCGGAGCTACCGGCGGAGGCGCGGCAGGGGGTGGGGCTTAGCGACGGCCGTGCGCAGGCCGTCGCTGCGCTCATAAACGCTAGTGTGAAACTAGCCTAACGTGTATGAAATAAATGCCTGCGGAACAGAACGTAGTAAAACATAATGGCACCATAAAATCCTTCAGTGGCACAGGATTATATGCTTTATTCTATGGAATAATGAGGATTTGTCAGATCTTACTGTATAGAACTGTATGTAGTGTAAGTACTCATATAGCGAAATACAGCAAAATAGGATAGAAATGTTTTTTAGGTTTTAAAACATTTGTAGAACCTTAGAGGGGTTTTTGGAGACTGAACACATCACTAATACAATAAAAAAATTAAACTATCCTTAAAGGGGTTGTCCGCTATAATAGTATCAGGATCCTGTCAGTGCCGGCGAACAGCCACGGCTGAGCAGGGTGACTCACCCACACTGCGGGAGGGCCCGGGGTCCGATACTGCAGGGAAAGTTCAGGCAGACGGGACCTGCGACGCTGAAGGTAGCAAGCAGTGAAGGACCTACGATCATGTGACCGCAGGGGGCGGGGCTTAGCGTCCCACTGCTGGAGATGACTGTAGGATTGTACTACAGGAATCCTGGAGTAGAGGCGAGGGGAACTCAGGTCAGACAAACGAGGGGTCATACACGGAGAGGGCGGCGCGGTACCAGAGGGGTGAGCAGAGAATAGTCAGAACGCAAGCAATGAGTCATACATGGAGATAGCTGCACAGTACAAGAGGGGCAATCAGAGAATAGTCAGGTCATAGGAAATGAGTCATACACGGAGATAGCAGCACAGTACAAGAGGGACAGGCAGAAATCGTAACAGGGACGGAACCGGATCAAAACCAAACGAGCATAAAGTATCACAGTCACAAAGCACACCAGGGTCACACACACTCGGCCAAGGGTCTGAGTATAAGCGACAAGGAATGAGCCCACAATGAGGCTATAAAAAGCCTCCCAGAATCTGAGTGAGGCCATCCAGATTAACCACTGAACCACCTAATCCCACAAACTATGCAGATCATGACAAATAGGTCATCATTACCAGGTTGGTGGGGTCTAACACCTTCACTAACCTGCTGTTTTTAGGTTCTACAGCAGGTGAAATACAAAGTGTGTGAATCCAAAATCCCACAGCTCCTTACAGTGTGTAGCAGCCATTCTTAGTACTGCAGTTCTGCATCGATTAAATTGTATGGGATCTAGCTGTAGTATCTGAGAAGGACCACTACATACAGTGTAGAGATGTGGTGTACCAGATCAGTCCACGGTGAACACTGTGGCAGCACTGTAGCTTTGCAGCGCTGGAGTCCCAGATTCAAATCTCAACAAGGACAACATCTGCAAAGAGTTTGTATCTTCTCGCCATGGTTGTGTTTGTTTCCTCTGGGTTCTCCAGTTTCCTCCCACACTCCAAAGACATATTGATTGGGAATTTAGGTTATGAGCCCCAATGGGGACAGCGATGATAATGTCTGTAAAGCCCTGAAGAATATGATGGCGCTATATAAGTGAGTACAATAAATAATTGACAACAACAGAAATAGGCAACTATTCATTACTAGAGTACCAAGTGATGGTCTCCTACTGATCTGATATTGTTGACCTATTCTAGGGATTCTTTAGTTTAGGACAAAGTTCAGGCCAGCAATATTTCTACACTATTCCACCTACTAAGGTTATCCAGTATCCCGCCCCTGTGTCCAAATTAAAGCGAGGAAACAAGACATAATTTTTTCACATATGATCTCGTTTCTGCAAAATAATGAAAAATTATGTGGATTTTAAAATCAGGGGCGCTATTTTCTCCATGCAGAATTGACCACTACATTTTAAAAACACCATTCAAATATATTGCACTATAGTGTATTGTGGATTTGTGGTGCAGAATAGGCAACACAGATTAACAGCAAATATGCCATGCACAGATAGGTCCATATATATTTGGACAGAGACAACATTTTTCTAATTTTGGTTCTAGACATTACCACATTACTCCAATGGGAGATCGTCCCATGAGCATGCCCAGTAAGAGGACAGAAGGACTCATGAGAGATTTGCTGCAAGGCAATCTCCTCTGCAGTGGATAAATAGGAGGAAAGTGCAGAATGTGAGGATCTGGATCCCTGCTGAGAACACGCAGAATCCGACTCCTTTGACCGCATGTTTCCTTCACAGCAAAAACCTTCCAAATGCAACCTTCCAAATGCAAGCACCACATCTCAAATCAACTTTTATCTGCTTAATTGAGAATGACATAACGAAGGGATTGCCCACACCTGTCCATGATATAGCCTTGGAGGCAATTGTTCAATTACTTTTGGTCCCTTTAAAAACAGGGTGGCACATGTTAAGGAGCTGAAACTCCTAAAACCTTCATCCAATTTTAATATGGATACCCTCAAATGAAAGCTGAAAGTCTGAACTTCAACTGCATCTGAATTGTTTTGTTTAAAATTCATTGTGGTAATGTCTAGAAAAATGTTGTCTCTGTCCAAATATATATGGACCTAACTGTATACAGTTGTGGCCAAAAGTATTGACACCCCTGCAATTTTGTCAGATAATACTCAGTTTCTTCCTGAAAATTATTGCAAACACAAATTCTTGGGTATTATTATCTTCATTTAATTTGTCTTAAATGAAAAAAACACAAAAAGAATTTTACTAAAGCCAAATTGGATATAATTCCACACCAAACATAAAAAGAGGGTGGACAAAAGTATTGGCACTGTTCGAAAAATCATGTGATGCTTCTCTAATTTGTGTAATTAACAGCACCTGTAACTTACCTGTGGCACCTAACAGATGGATTAAAGTTGACTCAACCTCTGTCCTGTGTCCTTGTGTGTACCACATTGAGCATGGAGAAAGAAAAGACCAAAGAACTGTCTGAGGACTTGAGAAACGAAATTCTGAGGAAGCATGAGCAAACTCAAGGCTACAAGTCCATCTCCAAAGACCTGAATGTTCCTGTGTCTACCGTGCGCAGTGTCATCAAGAAGTTTAAAGCCCATGGCACTGTGGCTAACCTCCCTAGATGTGGACGGAAAAGAAAAATTGACAAGAGATTTCAACGCAAGATTGTGCGGATGTTGGATAAAGAACCTCGACTAACATCCAAACAAGTTCAAGCTGCCCTGCAGTGCGAGGGTACAACAGTGTCAACCCGTACTATCCGTCGGCGTCTGAATGAAAATGGACTGTATGGTAGGAGACCCAGGAAGACCCCACTTCTTACCCCAAGACATAAAAAAGCCAGGCTGGAGTTTGCCAAAACTTACCTGAAAAAGCCTAAAACGTTTTGGAAGAATGTTCTCTGGTCAGATGAGACAAAAGTAGAGCTTTTTGGGCATCAACATAGAGTTTACAGGAGAAAAAAAGAGGCATTCAAAGAAAAAAACACGGTCCCTACAGTCAAACATGGCGGAGGTTCCCTGATGTTTTGGGGTTGCTCTGCTGCCTCTGGCTCTGGACTGCTTGACCGTGTGCATGGCATTATGAAGTCTGAAGACTACCAACAAATTTTGCAGCATAATGTAGGGTCCAGTGTGAGAAAGCTGGGTCTCACTCAGAGGTCATGGGTCTTCCAGCAGGACAATGACCCAAAACACACTTCAAAAAGCACTAGAAAATGGTTTGAGAGAAAGCACTGGAGACTTCTAAGGTGGCCAGCAAGGAGTCCAGACCTGAATCCCATAGAACACCTGTGGAGAGATCTAAAAATGGCAGTTTGGAGAAGGCACCCTTCTAATATCAGGGACCTGGAGCAGTTTGCCAAAGAAGAATGGTCTAAAATTCCAGCAGAGTATTGTAAGAAACTCATTGATGGCTACTGGAAGCGGTTGGTCGCAGTTATTTTGGCTAAAGATTGTGCAACCAAGTATTAGGCTAAGGGTGCCAATACTTTTGTCTGGCCCATTTTTGGAGTTTTGTGTGAAATGATCAATGTTTTGCTTTTTGCTTCATTCTCTTTTGTGTTTTTTCATTTAAGACAAATTAAATGAAGATAATAATACCAAATAATTTGTGATTGCAATCATTTTCAGGAAGAAACTGAGTATTATCTGACAAAATTGCAGGGGTGTCAATACTTTTGGCCACAACTGTAACTATGGCCTTTGGGTAGTGATAACACACAAATGTATCCCATCTTTCCATTCATTTCAAGGGGACATAGAAAAATCAATTCATCTGTACTTATGGAATGGACATTTTCTGCAACAAAAATTTCATCAACTAATCTACAACATGTGAACATAGGTTTATAATTCCATCCCCAGGCTTGTCACATCGTCACAGTGGTCAACTCTTGCACTACAGAATGACAAATACTAACAATGCTAACTATATACATTGGAATCACCACCAGGAGACAAGAAGGTCGCGAGACGAAAGTGCCAGCATTAATAAAGTAAGTACAGTACTGTGCAAAATTATAGTGGAAAAAACTGCTTCAAGTAACAACACTTTAAAACATAATTAATAGTATTTTTTCATCAACTAGCAAAATGAATGAACAAAAGAGAAATATAAATCAAATCAATATTTGGTGTTATTGCCTTAAAAAGAGCATCATTTCTTCTAGGCACACTTGCACACAGTTTTTCTTGGTGTCCTCAATATTGACAATTACGGGCAGGTACATTATCCATCACGCAAGACCATCAGGGACGTGTCCAGTAGGCTTGAAAATTATTCTGCAGCAGAAAAATGACTCCAAACATACAATAGATATAAATAAGAACTATCTTAAGGGTAAAGAAGGCGTCCTGGAAGTGATGATATGGCCCCCAGAGAGCCCTGGTCTCAACATTGAGTCTGTGGGGGATAACATGAACAAACAGAAGGATTGGACAAGCCTACATCCACAGAAGATCTGTGAGAAGATATCCAAGATGTTTGGAACAACCTTCCTGCTCATCTTTAAAAACTGGGAAACTGCATATGTTCCTAACAGAATTGATGCTTTTATGCTGTTTTGAAAACAAAGGGTGGTCTCATCATATATTGCTTTGACTCGGACTACCCTTTTTATCATTCACTTTTCATTTTCACTGATAGAAATGAACTATTAACGCTTCTATTTTTTAAAGAATTCTTACTTAGCAGCATTTTTCACAGCACTGTATATTACAGAGCATTAAGGTTTTTTTTCCACAACTCATCAGGTCTCAGGAAACCTATTTAATGTTAGAATAATTAATGCGTATAATTCACCATCATTTTTCATTGCGGCCATCGGTATCCAAAATTAGCACTAAACATGCAGCTTGTTTACAGCTCACATTAGCATTAAGCTGCACTTACACACTTCAATGCTGCGGACAAGCATAACACGCTCAGGAACATCAGTCACATTGCCAATGTACATTATGCCTTGCATTGCCAGGATAATGTCCTGCAGAGTCCACACACATTACGCACTGCAGTGCACACACTTTATGGCCACCAATGCCCACATATGCGCACACAGCTCAATAGGTTGTAACTAATTTTGGGAAAACAGTAAGTGTACTCCTGAGCAAACAGATGAAACCTTCCATAAAAATGTATTTGCTTCACTTGACAGTTTATTTTTTCGCCTAAAGTGTTTTTTTTTTAGCTTATTGTTTATCATTTCCCTAGTGCTGTTTTGCGGATTTTGACAGCTGGTGAGTTTTTGGTGAGCACTTTTTGGAGCGTTTTTATAGAATCTTTTTTTCTGGCATTTTCCTGTAACTATAATAACAATATATATATATATATATATATATAATAATAACTCTAGTATTTCAATCAAAAACTCAGGCAAAACACTAAAAAAGACGCTCGGGCGATCTACAAGCATCTTTTTAGGCTTCCCGTTGATTTCTACTACAAAAGTATAGAGAGTTTTCCGTAACGGAAGCCGCTGGAAGAATGGAGAGGTCACTTGTTTTGGGGTCTTGGGAAAACAGAAGGAGTTAACAGATGCTCAATGGATTGAACTTATGAAAAGCAACTCATTTTCACATAGAATTACATATGTTCAGTCTTTTGAGCATTTATTGGGACCTCAGTACAAGACTGGGCCATTGATCCCCATTCCTGAACAGCACAATTTTTTTTTTCCGTACAAGTGCTTCAACCCCTTCACTACCCAAGGGTGGTTTGGTTATTAATGACCAGGCCAATTTTCACAATTCTGACCACTGTCCTTTTATGAGGTAATAACTCTGGTATGCTTCCATGGATCCTGGTGATTCTGACAGTTTTTTCTCATGACATAGTCTACTTCATGACAGTGGTAAAATTTCTTTGATAAGACTTGCGTTTATTTGTGGGGAAAAAAAGGAAATTTGGTGAAAATTTTCAAAATTTTGCAATTTTCCAACTTTGAATTTTCATGCCCTTAAGTCACACAGATGTTTCACACAAAATACTTACGGTAATAAGTAACATTTCACATATATTTACTTTATATCAGCACAATTTTGGAACCAAAATTTTTTTTTTGTTAGGAAGTTATAAGGGTTAAAAGTTAAACAGCAATTTCTCATTTTTACATCACCATTTCTTTAGGGACCACATCACATTTGAAATCACTTTGAGGAGTCTATATGATAGAAAATACCCCAAAGTGACACCATTCTAAAAACTGCACCCCTCAACGTGCTCAAAACCACATTAAAGAAGTTTCCTTTTTTTTACAAAAAATTTACTTCAGATCCAATTTTTTTTATTTTCCCAATGGTAACAGGAGAAATTGGAACCCAAAAGTTATTGTGCAATTTGTTCTGAGTACGCCGATACCCTATATGTGGGGGTAAACCACCGTTTGGGCACATGGCAGAGCACGGAAGGGAAGGAGCACCATTTGACTTTTTCAACACAAAATTGGCTGGAATTGAGATTGGACGCCATGTTGCGTTTGGAGAGTCCCTGATGTGCCTAAACAGTAGAAACCCCCCACAAGTGACCCTATTTTGAAAACTAGACCCCCCAAGGAACTTATCTAGATGTGTAGTGAGAACTTTGAACCCCCAGGTGTTTCACTAAAGTTTATAACGACCGGACGTGAAAATAAAAATCATTTTTTCCCACAAACATGACCTTTTAGTCCCCAATTTTTTATTTTTCCAAGGGTAACAGGAGAAATTGGACCCCAAAAGTTGATGTAACAATTTGTCCTGAGTACGCCGATACTCCATATATGGGGGAACCACTGTTTGAGTGCATGCAGAGCTTGGAAGGGAAGGAGCGCTATTTGACTTTTTCAAACCAAAATTGGCTGAAATTGAGATCGGACGCCATGTCGCGTTTGGAGAGCCCCTCATGTGCCTAAACAGTAGAAACCACCCACAAGTGACCCCATTTTGGAAACTAGTCCCCCCCAAGGAACTTATCTAGATGTGCCTTAACATTGTCAATGCCCAAGAAGTGCCCCCTTTTTTGAAACTAGTCTACTGTTTCCTGGTATGTGAATTTTATAAGTAACCCCTTATCTCACTGCAGCTCAGCCCGGCTGGGAACAGAGCCCAGTGATGGGATGTAACTGCGGTGACTTCAGTGAGATCCCCGCTAGCACCGTGAGCGCTCACGGTGATAGCGGGATCTCACCGCAGCTCAGCCCGGCTGGGAACGGAGCCCAGTAACCGGAGGTAACCTCTATGAGGTCACCCCCGGTTACTGATGCTGCATTCTCAGCAGCTCATTCACCAGTGGTTCTCAGCATGGACGGTCGCATCTTGGCACTGTCCAGGCAGAAAACTAATGTTTTTATGTTTGGCTGCTGTCACACGCTAAAAGACGTTTTTTATTGCAAAAAATAGTTTTTGCATCACCACATTTTGAGAGCTATAATTTTTCCATATTTTGGCCCACAGAGTCATGTGAGGTCTTGTTTTTGCGGGACAAGCTGATGTTTTAATTGGCACCATTTTCGGGCACATGATATTTTTTGATCGCTTTCTATTCTGATTTTTGATAGACAGAACCATTCTGTGTGTGGTAAAATTGAAATGGCAGTTTTATTCTTCGGGTCAGTACGATCACAGCGATACCTCATTTATATCATTTTTTATGTTTTGGCGCTTTTATACAATAAAAACTATTTTATAGAAAAAGAAATTGTTTTTTGCATCACTTTACTCTGAGAGCTATAACTTTTATTTTTCTGCTGATGGAGCTGTATGGCGGCTTTTTTTTTGTGGGGCAATATGATGTTTTCAACGGTACCATGTTTATTTATATCCATCTTTTTGATTGCGTGTTATTCCACTTTTTGTTCGGCCGTATGATGGTAAAGCATTGTTTTTTGCCTTGTTTTTTATGGGGTTCAAAAAAGGGGTTAACTAATGGGACAGTTTATTAGGTTGGGTCGTTAAGCACTTGGCGATACCAAAAATGTGTACTTTTATTTTTTTTCATTAAAATAATTTATTAATAGTTTGATATATATTGATTTTTTTTATTATTTTTAATTTAATATTTTTACAATTATTTAAAAAAATGTTTTTATACTTTTCTCTAACTTTTTTTTACTTAGTCCCACTATGGGACAATCATTTTTTGCAGGCTGATCATTTCTATGGAATGCAGATGAATCAGCATCTGCATGCCATATAAGCTGTCAGCGCTGCACTGACAGAGAGAGACTTACTGATCATGCACTGTGCATGATCAGCAAGTTTACTTAGCTCCTAGTACTAATGCCGGGTGTCAGCTGTGAGAATCAGCTGACACCCGGCCACGCTATCCCCGTGAGAATGGCTGATCGCTTAGACGTACTATTCCGTCCATGGTCATATTGTGCCAGGGCACATGGACGGAATAGTACATCTGATGTCAGAAAGGGGTCAAAGAGCTGTAATAATCGTGAGAAAAAAAAAGTCTGTTTTTACCTTTTTTTTTTTTTTATTTTTTGGTATAACCACAAAGGACCACTGAAATCCATTTTAAATTTTGCTCCCCTTTTCAAAACAATTATCTTTATATATTTTAGACATGTTTTTTGTTCATGGAGTGGGGTTAGTAACAGAAATTTGGATTAGCAACGGCTTTTTCCCCTTTTTTATTTATGCATGCATTTTTTTTCCATTTACTTCACATATTTTGTTCCACATAAGGTCAGAAAACACTTTTGGGATGCATTAAAACATTTTAAAGAGTAACCATTGTTTTTAATTTTTATTTTAGAAATCAATAGTACACATGAAAATCAGCAACTTTCTAATATATTTTATCAGAGAAATCTGCTTGTTTCTCCTGGACAGATTTCTACATTACTGAGATAGAATATTGTCAGTTGCAACTGTTATCTCCTATCTCCGTAATTGAAAAAGCCATTAGTAATGTAAAAATCTGTATACACTGAAGACAGATTTTACACGGGAATTGAGACTTTTGAAAATGAAAGATCAGTCCAGGAGGAGAAAGAAGCAGATTTCTCTGATAAGATGTGTTGCAAATTTGCTTATTTTCAGGTGAACTATTGATTTATGTAATAAAAATTAACCCCTTAAGGACAAGGGGTATTTCTTTTTTTGTGTTTCCATTTTTTGCTCCCCTTCTTCCCAGAGCCATATCTTTGATATTTTTCCGTCAATATGGCCATGTGAGGGCTTGTATTTTGCGGGACGAGTTGTAATTTTTAACGACACCATTGGTTTTACCATATTGAGTACTGGAAAACGGGAAAAAATTCAATATGCAGTGAAATTGCAAAAAAGTGCACTTCCACAATGATTTGTTTTTGTTTTTTACCATGTTCACCAAATGTTAAAACTGACCTGCCATTATGGTTCCACATGTCATTATGAGTCTGTAGATACCAAACAGGTATAGGTTCCTTTTTAGTTCAGTGGTGAAAAAAAAATCCAAAGTTTGCAAAAAAAAAAAGGTGCGATTTTTCAAGACCTGTAGCATCTCCATTTTTCAGGATCTGGGGCTAGGCGAGGGGTTATTTTTTTGGCACCAATTTGACAATTTTACCAATACCCTTTTGGTGTAGATACAATCTTGCCTGTTATTGCATTTTATTGTAATGCTGCAGCAAGCAAAAAAATGGAATTCTGGTATTTTGATTTTTTTCTCGTTACACCATTTACCAATCAGATGAATTATTTTTATATATTTGGTGATTCTAAATGCGGTGATATCAAATATGTGTATTTTTTTAATTGTTTTACTTTGAATGGGGCAGATGGGGGTGATTTGAACTTTTATTATTTTAAAAACTTTTTAAAAACTTTTTACTTGCTTCAATAGTCTCCATGAGAGACTAGAAGCTGCGATTATCCGATTGCTTGCGCTACACACAGCAGGGCTGCAACCCTGCTATGTGTAGCAGAAATGCTCACTTGAGATGAGCACAGACCGCTGGGTGGTGCTCATAGCAATCCGGCAATGACAAACACAGGGGTCTCTTGCAGATCCAAAGTTGTCATGCCAACCAATCAACTACCCCCTGTCATGTGACACGTGCGCCGATGGGTGGGATTAGTGATGCACTTCCGGTGCATTCATGACAGTGGCATTGACAGCGGTATTTAACATGTGGATCACGATTCCACCTGCGGCCGTTAGGGGCACATTACCATTGATTAGATCAGTTGTCATGTGCCATAAAAGAGATGAGCCCGCACCAAACAGTGGGTGGTGGCCAGTGTCGGATATAAAAGTTATTGGGCATTAAGGGGTTAAAATTGCGGTTACGCTTTAACAATTACTTTTGCTTGTAACATAACTTGCTTCATGCTGCTAAAAGATTACTGGCAGCAACTATACCTGGCTGTGTCTACTCCAAATGAACCCAATTATCCTCTAAATATGCTTGATTTTTTACTAAAATAATTACTCCCTTAACGACCGCTGATATGCATTAAAATGGCGGCTGTTAAGGGGCCTTAGTCCCTCATTGACGGTTTAAAACGGCGATTGGGAATAAGGCTGTAGTGCCCCCAGAGTAAGAAAATCTCTGGGGAGAACGCTGGGGAACATGATCATGTTATTTGAGTTCCCACAATATTTGGTATATAGCCGAGCACCCGATTCAAACTTGCGCTCAACACTAATGATGACATATTCAATATGATAACCTAATGGTATCAAATTTTGTGTTGTACCTGTGGGTTCAAAATGCTTACAATACCCCTGGATAAAATCCTTGAGGGGTGTGGCTTCCAAAATGGGGTCACTTGTGGGGGTTTCCACTGTTTAGGCACATCAATGGCTCTCCAAATGTGGCATGGCGTCAGCTAATTATTCCAGCAAATTTAAGATTTAACAAGTCAAATGGCACTCCTTCTCTTCCAAGTCCTGCTGTGTGCCCAAACAGAAGATTTCCCCCACAAATGAGGTATCTGCGTGCTCAGGAGAAATTGCACAACAAATTTTGGGGGTCCATTTTTTCTTGCTACCCTTGTGAAAATAAAAAGAAAAGTTTGGGTCTAAAGTAAATTTTTTCTGAAAAAAGTTCCTGTGAAGCAACTGAAGGGTTAATAAACTTCTTGAATGTGGTTTTGAGCACCTTGAGGGGTGCAGTTTTTAGAATTGTGTCACTTTTGGTTATTTTCTACCATATAGACCCCTCAAAATCACTTCAATTGTGATGTGGTCCCTAAAAAAAATGGTTTTGTAAATTTTGTCAGAAAAATGAGAAATTGATGGTCAAATTTTAACCCTTCTAACTTCTTTACGAAAAAAAATATGTTTCCAAAATTGTACTGATGTAAAGTAGACATATGGGAAATGTTATTTATTAACTATTTTGTGAGACATATCTCTGTGATTTAAGGGCATAAAAATTAAGTTTGAAAATTACATAATGTAGAAATGTTACCACTATCATGAAATACAATATGTCCCGAAAAAAACAGTCTCAGAATCACTGGGATCCGTTGAAGCATTCCAGAATTATAACTTCGTAAAATGACACTGGTCAAAATTTTAAAATTTGTCTTGGTCATTAAGGTCAAAATTGGCTTGGTCACTAAGGGGGTTAAACACCAATAGTTGTGTTTTTTGTTTTTTTTACACAACGGGTCAATTGTATTTGGGTAACTTCTTACCTATATAGCTGAGTTCACGGGTTGCCACCATATTATGACCAAGATGCACTCATGATGTAGAAATAAACCATGAAATTATGGAATGGTGTGAATTGCAAATGACTGCAGCTAAAGGTCACAGGGTTATAAAATGGAGTGGCAATTAACAATGAAGCTATTTTTAGTTGTTATTTGCAAACAGCTAAATGCTAAGACAAACTTAACAAAGGTGTTTATATCAGAAATCTGATGCAAAAGACTTTGAATAGTTGCAAAAAAATTTAGCTCAACTTGAAGCTAAGGAAAACTTTTGCAACCTTTGCAGCTTTCATGATAGTCCTCGCCCAAGGGTAGGGAACTCGGGTCGGCCAGAGGATGATGGCAGTGGCTCCGCCAAATTTATCAAATGTTACTTAATGTTATTTCAGGTAGAATTTCAAGAAAGACGCACAGAGGCGCATGCCACTGAAAATATGTGATAATTCAATAGTGGTGTACGCCTCTTAATGAATCTGGCACATTCTACTCCACCAGGTCCCTTTGTTCATACTGGCATATGCAAAGCTTTTGACTTTTGTTTGAAGATCTTAGAAAAGAAAAAGAGAAATAATAGCATATGACAATCAACTTTATAAATTACTGGAGAGATGGGAACTATGGCATACAATTCACCCTGCCACTTCCACAAAAATCTCTTCCCAATGATCATTGCTCTTCATGCAAATCTGTCCTCTGATTTCCCAATGCAAACTGCATACATTAATAAATAGATCTCTTAGACCTGATAAGGATGTCCTTTGAAAGTCCATATCATAATGGTTGAATAATCCTGTAGGAAGTTAATCCTCAATCTCCATTCAGATAGCCTGATTGACAGCTCCTCAATGTTCCTCCTCCATGCCGAGATCCCATACAGATTATTACAAGCTGCAGTTCTCAGTCAATCTTGGGCACTTGCTCATTTTATAGCTGTATGTCATGAGCCAGACCGGGATTTGAGTCTTGTCTTTCCATGCTCCCAGTCTGGTCATTTCAGGGTTTAACTTTTCTCAGCCTCGGTCTGGTTTCAGGGTTGCTACTTAGCTCTGCTGCATTCTGCAGGCGGTGTCAGCTATAGTTTTGCCTTTGGAGTGTGTGTCAGACTCTGGTATATCCTGATTTGTCCTGCTGTTATCCCTGACTTGCCCCATGTCTGTTTATTCCCTCTGTCCGTCCTGACTTAGTGTTTCCATGTAAGTTTGTTAACTCCCTGGTTTTGACTTGGCTTGCATTCAGACCTGCTTCTGTCTTTTGTCTTTGTCTTATCCGCATCTGACCGTCGCTGATCCCCTAGTTTACTTCTGACCACGCATACTGCTGTGACCTCTGGTACTTCTGCTCCTGACTGTTTCTGACTTGGCTCATCTGACCACTCTTTCGCCACCTGGTGGCGCTTGGGCTGCTGCTCAGTGTTGCTACGCTGTGTGTGCAAACTCTCTTCCCTCACCAGCACCCCTTGGTGGAGGTTGCGCTATGCTGCACAGCAGTAGTATGACACTGTATTCATAAATGTTCATCTTACCATTGTATTGTATAGCCATTCGGACATTGACTTTCAAAGTAATTACACCAATCAGAATAGTCTAAAAATAGAATTAGACTTACAGGTAATTCGGTTTCTAGGAACCTTCCACGACAGCTACATCGGAGGATGTCTACCCCGCCCTAATAGGGGACAGGAACAGGAAGAGGTTAAATACCCCTCCCCTTCCTGCAACCACCAGTGTTTTCCTGGACACCAGTATGAATAGTTACCACCAAAGTGCAGGAATCATCCAATAAGAATATCAGATAGGGAGGGAAATTAGTGCTGTCGTGGAAGGTTCATAGAAACCGAATTACCGGTAAGTCTAATTCTATTTTCTCTAGTCACCTTCCATGACAGCTACATCAGAGTAATACCAACAGCCAATTTCTTTAGGGGGGAATCACGGCCTGCAGCACTCGTCTGCCAAATGTTAAATCCCCATTGAAATTTAGCCTGTAACGCCTGGTGAACGTGTGGATGGACGACCAGAGGCGGTTCTGCATATCCGCTCTGACGAAGCATTCCCCTTTTTTTTTTTTGCTCATGACGTTGCTATCGCATGGGTAGAATGTGCCTCAGTGAGGTGGGTGGAGCCAACTTCTGTGATGCGTAAGTCAGGCAGATAGATTGTGTGATGAAATTTGCGGTCGTGTTCTTTGACGCCTTCTTGCCTTATTTCGTCCTGAGAACTGGATGAATAGATTCTGGTGAATCCGCTAGGCTTCATTCTATTGTCGGTAGACAGGACCACTCTGCAAATGTCGAGAGTGTGGAAGGTCTCTACCTTAGGGTTGGAAGAGCTTGGACCGAATGAGGACAGTACAATGTCCTGATCCCTATGAAATTTTGAGAGGACAGGCATGATCTAATCTCAAGATAATATCTGTAATGATTGCAAGGTAAGCTTCTTGAATTGACAGGGCCTGCAATTCTCCCATACGTCTAGCCTCAGTAATTGCGACTAAGAGGACGGTTAAAGGGTTAGGTTTCCATGGTCAAGGAATCTAGAGGCTCAAATGGATCTTAGGTTTGAGCACGGTGTTGAGATCCCAAGGAGGCCCCTGACTGCGGAGTATAGGACGAATCCCGGCTGCCGAAGCCATAAACCGTAGGATCCAGCGGTGGCTTGCCAGGTCAAGATCAAAAAAGGTGCTAAGAGCTGATATTTATACCTTTAGTGTGCTGGGGATAAGGCTCTGTTCCAGACCTTTTGTAAACATCTAGGGTCTGTGCTGCACTGAGATGGAAGGGATCAGGGGTGCCTGGAGAGCACCAGGGCGTAAACCTTTCCCAGACCTTGGCATAGATGGCCTTGGTTATTGGTTTTTAGCTTTCCTGAAGGGTTTGGATTACCCTATCCTAGAGCCATTTGGCTCTTAGGAATTCGGCCTCAATAACCATGCTGCCAGGTTCCCTTTGCCTACATCCTGGTGTAGCAGAGGACCTTGGTGAAGGAGGTCGCCCTTTTTGGGGCAGAAGCGAGGACCTTCCTGGGCCATGGCAGGTAGGGCACTGTACCACTTCTTCCGGGCCACCGTGGGGCGATTAGATTAGTATTGTGGGAACTCGGTCCGTCTGGATTTCCTGAGATGTTTTTTGCCCGCATCAGTATGGGTGGGCAGGTATATGCGAGGTTGGAATCCCACCATTGGGTGAAGGGCACCTATTCCTTGCACTCCGTCCATGTGGTTGAGGGAGACGAATACCCCTGTCTTCACATTTTGTCTGTTGGCGGCTAGGTCCACCTCTGCCCCATCTTGAGGCTAGGGACACGAATACCGTCTGGTCCAGGCGCCACTCCTCCGGATGAACGTCTTCTCGACTGAGGAAATCTGCCTGGGTGTTGTCTGATCCTTTCAGACGCACTGACCAGGAGAAGATCCTTGCTGCTATTGCTTTCAGGCCAGTGTACTTCGTACCCCCTTGGCTGGAGATAAGCCACTGTGGTCATGTTGTCCGAGTAGGTGCAGATGTGGCGATTTTGGATTAGCGATGATGACATCTTTTAGCGCTTTCCCTACTGCCTTCAGTTCTCTCAGATTTGAGGAACTGGTGCTGATGCTCGGCAGCCATCCCCCCTGAAAATAGGATCTCTCTACTACTGCGCCCCGCCTCGTTGGCTGGCATCTGAGCGGAGTGTTTTCAGGGGAAGCTGACTCCGGCTGACTCCCTTCTGAAGATTTCGGTAGTTCAACCACCACCTCAGGGCCGGTTTAACCTGACCAGGGAGGGGTAATCCTTCAAGACAATGGAATTTGTAGCCGCGTAGGCCAGGCAGATCCTGGAACGTAAAAGCACGTGGCTTTGTGGGCCTGAGCCCAAGAAACCGCCTGGGTGCATGTGGTCTGAGATCCTAGAGCATACATTGACTCTGAGGGTCAGTGCCCACTAGTCCTGAACCAGGTCCTTGGTGGACAAGGTCGACCTGACAAACCATAGGTAGGAAGGATGTCTTTCCAATTGAGTCAGAGAGAACTCCCAGAAGCTTCCCTCTCATGGAGGGATAGACCAGGTTCGGTATCCAACCCAGGGATCTTAATATCCCTGGGTCTTTCCTACATCCATCTTCTGACATGAGATAGATGGTATAGAGAAGAGGAAGTCGTCCAGATATGGGATAACGCCTATCCCCTGGCGCCAGATGAAAATCACTGCTTCCGCCATGATCTTAGAGAGATACCCAGCTCTGTCCGATGAGCAGGACTGCCCCTGATTGACTCCATTTTGAATTGCCTGTACCGGACCGATTCGTTTAATGGCTTCAGGTTTATGATGATTCAGTTCTTCTCTGATGGCTTTCTCACCAGGAAGGGACGTGCATAATGGCCGTGTCCTTCTCCCGCTTTGGCACCATCGCGTTCTACCAGAGCAGATCTTCGGTAAGGAGCCCTGAAGGAGTGGAGGCTTTAGGGAGGTTACCCCTAAGCTTTACGGGGAAGGACTCTCAAACCCAATTTTTTTTAGTCCATCTCATATGGTACGATGGACCCACTGATTTGTGGAGATGGACTGCCAGTGGGTAAAAAAGAGCGAGAGACGACCCCCAACCGGGCGTCATTGCCTATCTGGGGTCTGTTGATGGTTAGGGACAAGGATGTTCCAGCCCTTGCCTCCCTATACTCTTCCTGAGTATGTCAACAGGACCAGGGAATCTCAGCCAGTCTCTCATGCTGTTACTGGCCCAGCCTCAAGCTGCTTAGCGGCTGTGATCTGATGAGGGCATGCAAATTCAGCTTAGATTAGCTGTTGACAGAGGTTTGGTCATGGGAGGGATGAAAAATCCATCTTCTATGTTTCGGAAGAGATGTTTTTGTCCTAAGCTGTGTCCAGGATGTTATCCAGGACAGGCTTGAACCCATAGTGGCCCTGGAAGAGGATGGCGCACCATTTGGAGATAAGTCACCACCCTTAGGATTTTAACCAGGGCACTCCTCTAGAGGAGTTAGAAAGGACGGCTGCTTTTGCGGCTACCCGGACCTGGTGAGAGCATTTACACTCAGCCTAGAAAAGCCGGTGCATTAAAGAATTACCCAAGACCTGCGAATTACAGGCTGGTCCCGGCCTGGTCCCAAGTTGTTAGCGACCGCCAGTGGAAGCATCGGCTAGGAACCTTGTTGCTTTCTGCAGTACGGGTAGGGCGTCCGGTATCCTTCCCCCTAAGGTGTCCTGAGTCTGTGCGTAATCACAGAGACAGGGCATGTGAAAGCCATATTAGCTTTCTAGCAGATTTGTAGAGGTGTCCCAGGACTTCCTTGATAAGCTCTCAAATATATATATATTTTTTTCCTCGATCCATTGGATCTTTGAGCTGGGAGGAGCCCTCATTTTTATATATGGAGGCCTCCTTTTATGGAGGATCAGATTCTGTACGTTCTCGTGTACAGGACACCTCCTTTGGGCTTCAGCCCAACATCTCGTCCTGTTCCGTGTATTTAACTTCTTCCTCCTCCACCCCTATGGTGCTCTTAACCATACTGATTAGCTCACCCACATTCCCGGAACCAAGTGATATTTCTTGTTCCCTGGTTTTAGGAGTGGACGTGGAAGAGGAACCCTCAATCTCCCGAGCGTCCTCTGAATCCGAGGACTGAATTTCGTCTGAGTCAGATTCTATCAGAGCTTTCTTCCTCCTCCTAGAGGGAGGCGGTCTGGGATAAGGGAGCCATGGAGGAGTGAACCTCCTGTATTATGAGGGATTTGATGCTATCCAGAAGAGAGGGATGCTCAGTGCGAAGGACCTTTCTGTACAGGACGGGCAGAGTTTTCCCCGTATGTCGAGGGTGTCTGGCAGCACACATTTTACACTTGTGGCTGGTTCTCATAGGGTCAGAGAACTTTCCTCCCCATATTAGAAAGAGAGAGGTATGCTACGCCATTTTAGTAAATAATGCTGGATAGCCAGGGCCGACGCCTGCTACTTACAGTAGGAGGGGGTACGCTGGGGTCTGCACACGCAGAGAGAGAGGGCTTGTCACCGTCCATGCCGTCTACAGTCAGTGTCAGACAGGTCTTACCTGGTGATCTCACCCGGACCTTGAAAGATCGAGGGTCCAGCATTGTTTGTGCACCTCCTCTCTTTGGCCCAATGGGGGGAACCACATGAGGACGCCCCAGAATGTCACCGCCGGTACCAGGAGTAGCGTGTGCGCTCCACCGTGGAACACATAGGGACCGACCAGAAGTGACGCGCGCCCCAGTGGAAAGCCCAATAACGCCTGAAGTGGAGGAAAGCCACCCCCGTCCAGCGTGAACCCCCGGGAACCGGCAGCACGGAGGAGGAGGAAGCCAGGGAGCTATCTGGAGGACCCCGGCGTGCACATCACCACCTCGCTTTACCCCTGAAGGAGGCGCAGGAGAGGCGGGAGAGTCCCACCATGCAGGCGGAGACGGGAGCAGCCATTGGAGGAGAGCAAGGCCCCCGACCTCGACTGCCCGGCATCTGACAGGTATCCCAGCTGATACTGGGCGTGGGGTGCTCCCAATCGCCGGCCACGGCAGCACCATCGTAGACCTCTTCATGCCCCATAGGGGACAGGAAAACACTGGTGGTTGCAGGAAGGGGAGGGGTATTTAACCTCTTCCTGTTCCTGTCCCCTATTAGGGCGGGGTAGACATCCTCCGATGTAGCTGTCGAGGAAGGTGACTAAAGAAATGGCAGGTACTGACATAAGCACTGGCAATATCAATAGCTTATTGAAAGATTTGATAAAATGATAACGATAGCTCACTTTCCCAATCATGATCAGTTCTACAACATTTAAAATAAGTAATTCATGGTAAATCACTTCATTAACCATATTGTGAGCTGTGTTTGCCATGGAACAAGGGGTGCAGAGCCTCAATGATCACCATGGGTTATATAGTTAAAGGGGTGACTACTATTAGGACATGACAAGTAATGTCATTTTTATCACAGAAATTGAAGACAGTTGACTTGTTTATTTGCTAGTTCGCTCTATTTTGTGTCCTAGTTCAATGACTTAACACATGGGACTTATGTCCGAACCCTCAGAAATGTTGATGGGATTGGGGAGTATGCGCCAACGGGGCCATAAACTAAAATGATGCAGACAGAGCAAATATGCAGTCTACTATGCCTGGGTGTCCGCCTCCATTAGGCGTATATGACCAAAATGATGCATGTCAGAGAGAACGTTCGCTCTGTCTGCATCACTATAGTCCATGGCCCCATCGGTGCATATGCCCAGTCCCATTTTGCGAGGTGGTTCGGACAAAAGCCCCGACTGAGGCACTGAACGGGTGCCTGAATGCAGAGTGAAAGCACCCTAAGATGCATCTGCATAAGACACACGCATTTCCATACATGCACACAGAAGACCTCAGCATTATCTTCAGTAGCCATCTATGTTAATGAGCTTAGAAAGTGCGGCAAAACAGCTGAGGTTTCATGTACAACACAACATTGGCTGCACACTTCTCAGAGCATCGCACTAACTGTTGCTGGAAGAAAAGTCCAGCATGTGCTGTGATTAGGCTGGAGCACTCCAAACAGCAGGGAGTGCTGGGATCAGCAGCTTTACATTGCTTTTCTGTGGTCACATGGCTGCATGCACTTTAATTGTGAAAATACACTGTACATGGATGTGTAGGATCTCAGAGGAATAAAAATAAGATGCATTAAGGTAACGTATGTTCGCATATTCAAAATTTGCCTGCAATTTTGCAGATCAATCTGCTGCAGAAATACAAAGATGGCATTTGAATCACTGCTGTGACAGTGCTGGAGCCTTGGTGTCATTCAACGGGACCAATCCACATTGTTTCTACTGGAAATATAGTGCATGCTGCAGAATTAAAAATGAGCAGCTTACTCAGTACTTAATAGGGATATTTGCTTCTACATATGAATAGAGTATGATACTCACTGGCATTGGACACTTAACGTTAGCAGATTTAATGCGGATTTAGGCATAGTACCAACACCCAACTCCTGTGTACTTAGCCTAATTGATTTTAAACGGTGTAACAAATTAGATTTAAAGGAAACCAGTCGTCAGAATTCCCGCTAATAAATTGCTGCTAGATTGTTATGTGGCTCCTAAAGATTCGCTCTGAGTGCCGTTGCAGCCAAGAATATCGCTAAAATTGATCTCTGTACATTGCTATTTCTTTATGGTAATCAGAAACAAGCAGTCCATTTGGTATATTTGGGTCAACTTTGGTGCCTGCTATGAGCTCTCTCACCTGGTCCCATCATACAAAAGCAGAAGGGTCAGATAAGTGAACACCCAGCAGGCGCCAAGGTTAATCTGTACATGCCCATGCGACCGCTCAGTGTCGATTGCCATACCGGGAAGATGGGTGTATAATGATAATTTTTTAGAAAAAAAAGAAGGGTTATTCCAGGTACCAAGTCACTTTTTTTCTGTGTGTTATTTCCACCCAAATCCTCAGAAATAGCCTCGTTGGATCTCTTCTGGGTGGTGCATGCATAAAGAACATGTATTATATGAGAAAAAGTAACAATAAAAGCAGCACTCACCCAATCCATCCATCTACGGGACCCATAGAAGCGCCAGCAAGGCGTGAAACGGCCGAAGTCCGGCAGGTCTCACTGTTTATGAAAAACTCCCCTGACACCTGCACCTCCGCTAATCTCAATGCAACCAATTTTATGGATTAAAACCACATCTTGAAAGAAGGATCGGGTGAGTGTGGCTTTTCTTGTTACTTTTTCTGATATAAAGATAATTTTTAGCAGTATGCCTGGCTCCAAGGTAGCACAGAACGGATAGGTAGGATCTTAATTAGGAGACACGTAAGGTGCTGGCAGCTTTTTAAAAACGGGAAACCTGGTGACATGTTTCCTTTCATTTACATAATTCAGGGCTGATATTATACGAAAAAACTTTCCCCCCAGACGAAATATATCTCCAAATACACATCAATTATGTATGATGTACTTACCCTGCTCATAGAGAAGCTTCAAGTTTGTATCTTTTTGAGCGACCAAATTGTATAATAAAGAAATCACGTTGTGAATGACATTTCCAAGCACATTATCTTGATGCGTCTGCAATAAACAAAGTGAACACAATGAGCACCTCGCACTGTCCATGTAGTTGTGTTACTTCTAATTACTGCACATGAGAAGCTTCCACGCGGTGCAGAAGATGGAGACTTCATGGCACAGTGTACAATCCCAGCAGCCACATATTTCTGAGATCTGCCTTTTATTAAACAGGAACAGTTTTCAGATCTATTCTATACTTTAGGAAGACAAATGATACTTTTACTGCCTTCCACCAGTGGGTCTAATTATTTCTGAAGCATGTAAGAAGAGAGATTTATTTACAAACCCTAACATGACAATATGCTTTATTCATGTCTGAGGACCACATAATAAATGGAACAAAAAAAAACATTAAAGCCAGTCTATATAAAAAGCAAAAGACAAAGCTATTAAGACACACAAGCTATTGTCTCGATAAATGATAGATGGACATGTGTGTAACGTGCCCTCATACAATATCATTAATTTGTCACTCAGAACAAGTGCATTGTCCAATCCACAATATGATATGCCACATAAATCTAACGTATAATTGTTTCACATGCGATGACATGCACGCAACGTATAGTAAACTTTTCTTAGTCCAGTTGGGCCATTAGTCATCCAGACTTAGAATACATTAAAAATGTCTGCCGTTTTCCTGCTGTGGATTTCACTACAGCATTTCCGCTCCGAATTTCATAAGATGCACATTATACCTTTTCCACTGTAAAGGTTGAAATCCACAGTAACATCAACATCATAAACTAACATGCTTTGGTTTTCAAATCTGCAGAATCGGTTACGGTAATTTATACAGTGCCTGCATAACGTTTCTCAACATTTCATACACAGAGCTGCCACTGTAAAACCGACATATGTGCCGTATGTGACCTTACCCTTCTGAAGGCTCTCAATGTCCGTCTACCAAAGAATTATCTATTCTACACACTTTGACCTGGGACCCAGGAACCTTACGTGACGTCTCTCCAGCAGTAAATAACTTCAGAGGCAAACTGAAGTTTCATCAAGACTACACGGCTTTCTCATACATACACTTTACAAAAGGAACACTAGGTGAAGGGTGATAATAAAAACACGACGATGAGCGGGGGCGAAACATCTCGTATTCTCCAGGGTGCCAACCTCCGCAGACAGGTAGGAATAATACAGGATATTTCTAGTGACCTTGTAGGCATTTATTTGGCTGTTATTTAACTTTAATCAAAAATGTTATAGAGGTGTATGATATTATGCATGATCTGATTTTATAGATTGCTATAAGCCTATCAAGCAGTCATTCCTTCATGAGTGTTTGTCACACTGGGTTCAGAGTATTTTTAAGATTTGAGAAATAAAATAATGTTTTAAGGGTTTACATGTTCAGAAACGACTACTTTCATTTTCATAAAGATGGTAATAAAAACAGGACTCTAAGCCAGAGGGGCAAAAATTGGACAAAGAGTGTATGCACTAAACGGCCCCATGTTCCACTACCGGAATAATGCTGTAAGTGGTCTTGTTGTCCTATGCGAGATCTTTCTTTAACTTTTTGAAGACAGCAGCAGTATAAGTCTCCTTTTCTAGAGTACTTACTACATGTACTTCAATGGGTGTTTAAGTAACAGTTAAACTGATAAAAACTCATTTGCTACAGAATGCCCAAAGGATCAACTTGTGGTCTGGGAGTGTACATATCAGAGTATGCACACAATCAATGGGGGATTAATTTGAACAATTTTCTTTGATATTCCAACATTTTGTAACCTGTAATAAAACATTTGACTTTTTTCTGTTGTTTGATTGTATTTTATCGTAGAAAGATTAAAATCCAAATCAATAAGGTTTTAGAGGAAAATAATTATTTTCAATACCTCTTCTTTTTGTCATTGAGTAAGAATTTTTATTGTTCAATAACAAGTCATTGAAACCTATCCGGTTTTGCGGTAAGGTGCAGCGCCCTGCAATTGTAAGGCAGCAAGACCAGCCAAACATGGTACCAATTACCTAAATTGACAGCATCTTCAATCCCTTTGGGTCACTATAATTATGGACTTGCGTTTATAACAATGGAGCTATAATATGCCAATATGAAACTTGCTTAAAACTGCAAAACAGCCTAACGGGTCGGTTTTTCCACTGCTGTTTTACTTGAATGGTCTTCCAGCCAAACGTCTTCACAGTCTTCAGTTCCTCAATCTTAACATAGTTATTGGAGGATTTTACAAGATCCTCAGTTTGACACAAACACACGAATGCTCACCACAAGGGGTCCATCAGTCTAAGAATGTGTTATGACTGGTAAAATCGATTTGTCAAGATTAAGGAGGAAATATGTTCTTTCAATCCATCAGCAGAACAAGTTGATCTTATTTGTGGGAGAGATGTTGCAAATGTGGGCATTTAATGAACAGTACGTTTGACAGCTTTAATAAAACACAGCAATCGCCAACTGAGATAATTAGACTTGAAGCAGCAAAATTCTAGTGTTTGGCAACACAGATGAAACAACTTCATTAAAATGTGCAGCTTTTGCAAATGAAAGGCATGGAAGCACTGGACCCTGAAGAATCAGCCTTCTCAAAACTAATTGCTTCTGTGTTTAAGAAGGACAGCCATGAAACACCAAGGGCACTGCAAAGAAATACAAGGAAAGCAGCAAATCTGATTATACGTAAGAATATACAACTGTTTATATGCTTATTCAATCAACTCTGTTCACAAAAACATGGCGACACAGCCCAAATTAGAGTCAAAGTAAAAAAGAGTGGATGGAAAGTGTGTGGATATTAACTTTGGGCACTCAGTACAAATTTGCTTTTTTCCACATGTGCAATTCTAAATGACAAATGATGTATAGCAGAGATATAAGGAGGGCTGGTCCCAACCATCAACAACTTCTTCTCCTTCTATGTAAGAATACCGAAGTCTAAACATACTGAGCTTCATTTATCAAAACTGTCTAAACAAAACACTTTGCTGCGCATAGCAACCATTTTCTTTTTATCAGGGATACTGAAAAAATTAAGCAATATCTGAAGTTTCAGCTAACTTTTGAAAATCTTCTGTTGTGTCTGTACATGAGGAATAACATTGTTTCTAGCCATATTACTTGTATCTTGCATTTTACACCAGTTTTTCCCTCTGCAATTTTCAGTCCTCTCTGAGCCAGTGGGCAGAGGCTAGCTGCCATTTTGTCTCCTAAACACAGCACACAATGACATGAGTGATTCCTGCTCTTCTTTCCTTAAAGAGTAACTATTGTTTTATTTTGAATTTTATAAATCATTAGCAGCTTTGTAATACTGTATACATGACCAGAGATATCTGCTTCTTTTACGTTCTAGACTGATCTTTCACTCTCAATTCAGGGGGTAAAACCTGTATTCAGTAAAGACAGATTTTCCTAGTACTGAAAGATGATAGTTGGTGCTTTTAAAATTTTAGGGAGGAGCTGAAGGTAGACAACCTGTAAGCTCTACTGAAATGACTGCTATAGTTCTACATACTGTAGAACTTTTTAACAACCAACTGTCATCTATCTCAGTAATGGAAAAGTCTGTATTCACTGAAAACAGATTTTACCTGTAAATTAAGAATTAATGAGCAATATCAGTCCAGAAGGAGAAAAAAAGGGGTATTTTTAATATGATATAGTACAAAATTTATAATTTTTATGTGTACAATTAATTTATGGAAAACAATATCAAAACAATGGTTACTCTAAGTAGCACACAGACAGAAGCAGCATATAAAACAACATACAGCAGTACTGAGCTTTGTACTTGTGAATCCAGCTCTGGAGCAAAATACATTTACTGAAAGCTGGAGCAGAATAGGCTTGCTTGTTATTTTTTGCTTTGTGCCTGCCTAATCTCTCAATGTGCTGAGTGCTCCTCATTAATTCTCTTTCTCCCCTCTGCGTAGAGTTTAATAGGCTGGATAACCTGATCTCTCACTGTGCTGGAAGTCCATCTTGTTTTGACCAACATAGGTCTGGGCTAGCTAGGCTTATTTTTTTGCAGAGCGAGAAGTTAAATCAAGAGACCAGGCAGGGGAGGGGAGACTCCAATCTGTGCTGGTATTTGTAATTTAGACCTTGGAAGTCACTGTCTAGCAAACTCTCAGCTTGACAACACATTTACCCAAATTGGCAATGTTGCTGATTAACCCACCTTACTGAAGCCAAGGAAGCTCTAACATCTGTCTAGGTGTGTCTGGTGCTAATGCCAGATACCAAACCAGAGTATTGAGGGGGACGAAAATATTATATATATATGCAGAATGTGACTACACAATCAGCCATCTTGGTAAATTCCCACTTCTAGGTCCCATTTGTTATTCCAATTTTAAAAATACTATGGATATGGTAAACGAAATAGAGGAAAATTGGATGTCAGTATCATACATCAAATCACTAGCACCAAGGAGAGGCCAGACCCAGACAACAGAAAACTAGTGCACAGTGGCTAAACGCAGTTATTTCTCATACAACTTTAAGAACAAAAAAACACCGCTGTGTATTTCTTTTCACCTTGGACAAACATGAAATCTGTATATAAAACCTAATTACATGATCATATAAACCAGAGGTCTTCAAACTGCAGCTCTTCAACTTTTGAGATGTTGGCGGACATAGAGGATGGGCCCTCATAAGTCAATCCTGATCAATGATGCATAGGGGACCTGATGTCTCACCTTGGATACAGCAAAATTCCTTCAAAAATAATTCTCATTAATCGATGGGTAGTGCTTTATAAATTAAAAGTGTAAAATGAAGGCGCTCTCATACAATATGATGAAATATTGAAAAGCTTGATTGACTCAGAATATATAGAGTATGGCAGTAATTAAAGAAAACAACTTTAAAACTATAGAATTTATGAGCCGCTACTAATATCAAAGCACCAAGGTTAATATAAAATTTGATTTATCTAGAGGCTTTGTAATGGCATTTCAAAGAAGACAGAAAGTTGACAACGCCAAGATCAGTTAATGTACAAGTGATGCACAAGAGAAGAAAATGAGACAAGCTTATGTTGCAAAAGTAGAAGACGCTGGTAATGCAAAAGATAAAGACATCGAACGTAGAGTTCAAACAAATTAAAATTTAATACATTAACACAAGATGACCAAAAAACTTTGAAGTACTCTCATGTCCAAAACAAAGCAAAGGTAGTTATCTAGCTACACAGTTAATACAGTAGAAAAAAGACACATGTCCATCAAATTCAACTGATGGATGGGAATGAATAAAAGGAATGAGATTTCGGTAAATCCATAATGCATGGTCCAGGCAGCCCTAAAGAGCAAGTTCTTCCCTCTTGATCCCAAGTGTCCATTGACTGGATCAACATTCAGAACAAGAATTTGATACATTTGTATACGTATTTCTGCTTTTTTTTCTTTTAAAATACATCTAAGCACTTTTCGTGACCTGCTCCCAAGGTAGGCTGTTCTACAGGTTAATAGTTCTTGTGGTAAAGAAGCCTTGTCTCCTATGCAGACCAAAGCTTTTTTTTTTTCTCCAAACATTGAACCGATTTTGACCACATTTTTTGTATGGGCCATTTATATACTTGTACAAATTAATAAGGTCCCCAGTTACTCATCTCTTCTCAAAATTAAATTAATTTAATCTTATGGGGTTTTTTTTGCCTTCCTCTGGATCAACATGTTAGGGCAAGTTAGGATAGGATATGGGTTGAACTAGATGGACTCAAAGTCTCCCTTCAACCTTAATAACTATGTTACTATGTTACTATGTTATTGATCTTTCATCATAATGAAGATCCTCCATGCCCATACATGGAAATATGCTAACTATAGATGAGAGAATCAATTTTCAGGACTCTGGTTCACCATCTAGGTCAGAAATCTGTGAAAGCTGGACAAGAGACCTGCAAAACATCTTCTCTCCTGGCATTCTCAGCTCCTATTCTTTTGGCACAGTTTGCCAGGAGGTAAGGAGATTGGCACACTTCCTGTTCCGTGGGACCAGGCTAAGGACTGGAGTTCTGCAAATTGATTCCCTCATCACTAAATTGTTAACAACTGACCGGAACTCAGCAAAATACTTCCGGGACATAGTGTACCGGCGCATGCGCAGTAATGATTTTTGGCTTTGCACGCAGTTGGGCAAAGCATACTGCGCGTGCAAGATTGCGGTGCGCACGCACGAAATATGGAGTATTACGCTAATTCCGGAAAATATTGCGGCCGGCGGCCACGGATGGGGTAGAGAAAAGAAGAAACACCGACCATCGAACCGGACACAGGGCATTTACATAGCCCGCAAATTTCCCGTGAGCGATTCCCTTTAACTCAAAACTGAAAATAAAGGGGGGACCCGGGCCTACCCGGACTAGGGAAGGATAGCGACCGGGGTCTATGACAGCTGAGCATGTGGACGAGTAGACAGAACTATATAACACCGCACAACTTCAGGTATAAACATAAAGTTTACTTGAACAAGACATGGTACATAAACGAAACAGTTATGCAAGACACCTGGTTCCGCACATCAGGGAAGGGTACACATCTCAGGATAACAGACGAAGGCAGAAGGACATCATGGGTTGATGCAGTCCAGGGTTGTCTGGCACGGGCAAACTAGGGCGGCCTCTCTCTCAGGCCTCAGACGTAGCACAGGCTCAGCAGGAGAACATCAGACACCGACCTCAGACAGACTTGAGACGATGGCAGGGGTCATCACGGGTTGATGCAGTCCAGGGTCATATGGCACGGGCATATCAGGACGACGGCCTCTCTCTCAGGCATATCACTGGCTCAGCAGCAGAACATCAGACACCGATCCCAGAAGGACGTCATCACTGGGTGGACCTCAGGGAATTGGCGGAACACCGGGACACAGGCAGGTCATCAGGAACACGGACTGGACATCAGGAACATGGACTGAACATCAGGAACATGGACTGAACATCAGGAACACGGACTGGACATCAGGAACAAAGACTGGACATCAGGAACACGGACTGGACATCAGGAACACGGACTGGACATCAGGAACATGGACTGGACATCAGGAACATGGACTGGACATCAGGAACACGGACTGGACATCAGGAACACGGACTGGACATCAGGAACACGGACTGGACATCAGGACACCAGGCAGGACATCAGGACACCAGGCAGGACATCAGGACACCAAGCAGGACATCAGGACTCGGATCTCAGATAGAGCATCAGCACACTGGCATCTGACTCCGGACATCTGACCACGATCGATAGGCTCCGGACATCAGGCTGCGGACATCAGCTCCGGACATCAGGCCGCAGTCATCAGGCTCCAGACCACTGGCAGCGATCGGCAGGCTCCGGACATTGGGCAGGGAAGCATAGGATCCGGACATCTGGCGGAGGACATTAGGCACAGCACATCTGGAAGAAGTCGTCAGACACCGGACATCAGGCCGCAGTCATCAAGCTCCAGACGAGAGGCCACGGTCATCAGGCTCCGGACATCTGGCAGCAAACTAGAAAGGAACCCAAGCGGTCTGGTGCAAAGGGCAGGGATTTGCACTGAATCCCCAGCTGAGCACAGAGTAGCAGAAACTCAGCGGACACATCGGACTCCTACTTCCAAGATGAACCCAGGTTAAATCATCGCAGCAAGTCAGGTAGCAAAGAGTCACAGTCACTGGGCACAGGGTTCAAGACACGGAAGGACCTCAGGAACATCACACAGAGGACACAGTTCAGACAGGATCAGGTAAAGGAGCAGGTCCAGGATTCAGGACACAAGACACAACATGGACGGGCCTGGATATGCAGCCTCCAGGAAGGGCGATCTGTGCATTTCTGCCCCCAGAGCAGGCGGAGAAACAAGACACAATTCAGACAGGGTCAGGTGCAGGAACAGATCTAGGATCAAGGATTCAGGAAACAAGACACAACATACATTGGTACAAGGCAAGACTCCAAACATTAACACAGGGACCAGCAAGGGCCAGGATATTCTGCCTCCTGGCAGGCAGCAGGACACAGTTCACACAGGGACAAAGAGCAAGAGCTCCCCCAGAACTGATAAGAATCAGAGCAGGAGCTGAACACACAAACTCACATGGCTAGGTTCAGGAACTAAATGCGAAGCTCTGGCAACGCCCCACAGGGCAGGGAACTTTTATATAGCAGCTGCCTCACAGCGATAGGCTGGAGCAGCAATTGTAGCACACACCCATTCTTCATAAAAGCAGGGGAGGTGTGGCCACACACACACTAAGCAAAGCCAGACAGAAATCAGCAATGCAAAGGACACCTGGCGAGAGCTGCAAGCCTGAACACGCGTGGTAAGCCATACACAATGCAGAGGACCTATGAAGCCACGGATAGCTTTCCACAGCGGCAGCCAGGGACCGCACCAGCGGGTGGTCATGCAAAGCAGCAGAGCCACGCACGCATGTACGGCTACGCAGTGAGGCAGGAAACTCAGCAGCATTCATAACAGTAACAGACAACAGTATCCCTGCTAGTTAGGAGGAGAGGAGCAAAGGGTTAATGCAGAGACATGCAGAGTAACGCCAAAGAAGCAAAGTACAAACACACCGGCATTACAACAGGTTCCCTTTAAGGTATACTAAAAATAAAAGGAACTAGTACATCCTCCCTAGAACCTAACATAGATAAAAGGAAAAGGTGATTGGAGGAAAAGCAAACCCACTTACTGAAAGAACACAATTGGAGTTTACTCTGCTAGGTAAACCCCTAAGACAAAGCGCTGGAACTCCTAAATGTACATCCATCAGGAAATATAGCCAGCAATGAGTGCAGAGAAGAGATATTATACAAAACCCCACCCTGAACGTGCAAACCAAAATGAGAATATGGAAAACATCTGGAAAAAAGTAAACAAAGAAGGAAGAATAAGGACAAAAGAACAATCAGTAATTGGACAGGGAAGGAAAAGAGCTACAGATCAACAGGCAGAACAACAATCGACCACAAAGCAACAAGTCACCGTATTGATTCCCCAAACCGAGCCATGACAAAGACCTTTTGTTATACTCATAGATGGGGCGGTCTAGTCCAATGAGCAGCTCTGGTGCTGATCCACAGTCTCCTCTCTTTTTATGATCGCTGTCCTCATTCCCTGGTTTGTGTGAATGATGCATCCTACATCATACACACAGTGTTTCCCAATTAAACTCCTGTGCAGGCTTACTTCACTCTGCTCTACTGAGGGCACAGCAAATTACTGTTTTGCGCATGCGCTGGCTTTACTTCCGAGTTATCGTCACTCTTTAGCCTCACTGGGCACATGTTCACTACAGTACTTTGCTCTGCAATCAGCAGAGCAGAGAGAAGTGCACCTGCACAGAAGCTCAATGGGGACACTGTGTGGATGACGTAGGACACACAAAGCAGGGAAGGAAGACAGTGATCTTAAGAAGAGAGGAGGTAACGGATCAAGACAAGACACCCATTGAACTGGACCGCACTGTATGTGAGCATTCCAATATGCTGTAAAAGAGGCCCTAATAGTGGTGACACATTTTATATGGGGAAAACCTAGTAACAGGTTGGCTTACATACAAATATTGGCACCATAAAAGAAAAACACATGCGAAAAGGCAAAATATTTACACACTGCTGGGGGCTCCATGAAATGGATGTGCATTCAGGTATGTCTGGTCCATTACAGCCTATGAGAATGACGGCAGTCAGCCATTTCTGTATTGCTCACAGACTCCATGATATTCTTATTATCCGAACTTCATGGGGAAAACGTCTTAAATTAGTGAACCAGGATCACACTTGCGCTATTGGTTTCTGACAGGTAAAAGTACAGTATGCAGCAATAGTTATGCCACTAAAAGAAGCAAAAAACCCGCCATTAAAAAAAATAATTATAGTGAGTAAAATTATCAGATAAAAGGCAAATGTAATTATAATATATAAGAGGTATATATATATATATTGTGGGGATGTGGCTCGCTTAGGTGCAGCGGGAGACAAATATGAGACAGGTTCTTCAACAGTGCTTGCGGTTTATTCACGGCATAAACGCACAAGGCAACGTAACACCAAACAAATAGCCTTTTAGCTCAGGCAAAATAACACAAAATGTCCGTAGTTGTAGACTCAGAGCAGGAGTCTCAGCACACATGGGAGGCTTAGTCCTCCCCACACACAACTCCCTGGTTCAGGAGCAGGCCACATTATAAGGCTGTAGCCACACCCACAAACTCAGCAGCTGACTGGTCACCTGACTGTGACCTCACCACAGGTCCTTCAAACAACCACAATAATAATATCTGGTACGCTTTACTTATGCCTTACATTATAGAGACAAGCCATTTATGAGGCACATATCTCCCATCAATTACACGACCCTTAGTCCTGCCACATACCTCCCCCCTCTGCCTAAAGCCGTGGGGCTTGGCACTTTCACCTACCAGGCAAGGGATTCTGGAGAGGGCATCGGCATTCCCATGTAGCTTCCCGGCCCTATGCTCTACATGGAAGCTGAAGTCTTGTAGGGCTAAGAACCAGTGGGTGACCCTAGCATTCTTGCCCTTTATTTCCCTCATCCACCTGAGTGGGGCATGGTCGGATATTAATCTAAACTTCCGTCCCACCAGGTAGTACCGTAATGTGTCCACTGCCCATTTTATGGCCAAACACTCCTTCTCTACAACTGAGTAATTTCTCTCACAAGGAGTCAACTTCCTACTCAAGTAGAGAACAGGATGCTCCTCCCCACGTATCTCTTGGGAGAGGACTGCTCCTATCCCGACATCTGAGGCATCTGTCTGGAGGACAAATTCACGTTTAAAGTCTGGGGCCACCAAAACGGGTTGCTTGCAAAGAGCTCCCTTCATTTCTTGGAAGGCTGACTCTGCTTCTTCGGACCAGCTGACCATCACTGACTTCGTCCCCTTAAGCAGATCAGTTAGAGGTGCAGCCATTGTGGCGAAGTTTGGGATGAACCTCCTGTAATATCCTACAATCCCCAGGAAAGCTTTAACTTGCTTCTTTGACAGAGGTCTCGGCCATGTCTGAATTGCTTCCACTTTATTGATTTGGGGTTTGATCTCGCCACGCCCCACTACATATCCGAGGTACTTGGCTTCTTCTCTCCCCAAGGCACACTTCTTCGGGTTTATTGTAAACCCCGCCTCTCTTAGAGCATCAAACACTGCTTGGACCTTCTCCAGGTGAGTCCGGGGTAAAGATGACGATATCATCTAGATATGCGGCAGCATATAGCTTATGAGGCGCAAGGATTCTATCCATCGCCCTCTGGAAGGTTGCTGGAGCTCCCTGTAGGCCAAACGGCATCCGGACATACTGGAAGCACCCGTCTGGTGTGGAGAATGCCGTCTTCTCCTTGGCTTCCTGTGCCATGGGAATCTGCCAATATCCCTTTGTCAGATCCAAAGTGGTTATGTATCTGGCCGGTCCAAGCCTCTCGATGAGCTCATCAACGCGTGGCATGGGATAAGCGTCGAACTTGGAGACCTCATTCAGCTTTCGGTAATCGTTGCAGAACCTCCATTCACCATCAGGTTTTGGGACCAGGACAATCGGGCTCGACCAGCCGCTCTTGGATTCCTCAATGACCCCGAGCTTCAACATACGCTGCACCTCCTTGGAGATTACCTCTCGCCGGGCCTCAGGAATACGATAGGGTTTCACGTTCACCCGCACATGTGGCTCGGTCAGAATTTCGTGCTCCACCACCTTCGTGCTCCCCGGCAACTCTGAGAACAGGTCGCGGTTTTTCTGGAGTAACTCCCGGCACTGCTGTTTCTGGGCCTTCGACAGAGTCTCCGCTATGGTAACGGCTCCAACCTCCCCTTCTAGGTTGCCCAGCAAGCACGGAGTTACCCCTGGCTCTCTATCTTGCCATGGCTTGATAAGGTTAATATGGTAAACCTGGTATGGCTTCCGTCTTCCGGGTTGGTGGATCTTGTAGTTTACGTCTCCCAGCTTCTCCACCACCTCATATGGCCCTTGCCACTTGGCCAAGAACTTACTTTCCACCTTCGGGATTAGCACGAGAACTCGGTCTCCCGGATTGAACTGCCTCACTCTGGCTGACCGGTTGTAGACCCTGGCCTGAGCCTCTTGTGCCTGGCGGAGATGTTCTTTAACAATGGGCATCACCTTCGCAACCCTCTGCTGCATCAGTGCCACATGCTCAATGACGCTTCTGTGGGGCGTGACTTCGGCTTCCCAGGTTTCCTTGGCTATATCTAGGAGACCTCGTGGATGCCGGCCGTACAGAAGCTCGAAGGGGGAGAACCTCGTGGAGGCCTGGGGAACTTCACGGATAGAAAACAGTAAATACGGTAGGAGACAATCCCAGTCTCTACCATCTTCCTCTATGACTTTTCTCAGCATGCTCTTCAGTGTCTTGTTAAACCTCTCAACAAGGCCATCTGACTGCGGATGGTACACTGAAGTCCTTAACTGGGAAATTTGCAAGACTCTGCACAATTCTCTCATCACTTTGCTCATAAAAGTTGTCCCCTGGTCGGTCAGGATCTCCTTCGGCAAACCCGTCTGGGAAAACACATGGACCAGCTCATGGGGCTATACTCTTCGCGGAGGAGTTTCTCAGGGGAATGGCCTCAGGATAGCGTGTGGCATAGTCCAGGATGACTAATATATACTGATGCCCCCGAGCTGATTTAATTAAGGGACCGACCAAGTCCATGGCAATTCTCTCAAATGGCACCTCAATAATGGGCAGTGGCACAAGAGGGTTCCGAAAATGAGATGTGGGGGCAGTTAACTGACATGTCGGGCAGGACCTGCAATAGTTTACTATTTCCCGGTGACACCCAGGCCAATAGAACCTCTGTACAACCCGTTCCTGGGTTTTTTCCACCCCCAGGTGTCCCCCCAAGATGTGTGAATGGGCCATGTCCAACACTTTTCGTCTATAGGGGCCTGGTACTATTAACTGCTCTGCCACCTCCTCCCTTATTTTCGTGACCCGGTACAACAATTCCCCACTCAACATAAAATGGGGAAACCTTGTGTCTGCTCCTGGCTCTTGTGCAACCCCATTAATGACGGTGACATTGTTAAAGGCTTCCCTTAGTGTGGGGTCCCTATGTTGGGCAGTCCCAAAATTCTCCCCGGCCACCCCTAGCTCCGGGATGTCAGGTACAGGGGACCCTTCCTCTTCATCCCCAACAAGGACACATAAAGGAAAGTCGTCTGCCTCTGGTGGTGGCGATACCTCAGTGGGTTGGATTGGTTCCCTGCTCTTGCTAGCACACTCAGAACCCCTCCCCCACAGATCCCAAAACAGACAGAAATCCCGGCCAATAATTATGGGATGCAACAAGTCTCGAACAACACCAACTTCATGCGACTCGGTGCCATGCGCCGTTTCAATCTTCACCCTAGCCATAGGGTAGTCCTTTGCATCGCCATGTATGCACCGAACACCAATCTTTTTACCCGGGAGTATGTTTAGAGGAAAACTGGCCCTCACAAGGGTCACCAAGCTCCCGGAGTCCAGAAGCGCCATTGCTGCTCGACCGTTCACCTTCACGGGACACGCTTGTGGCCCCGTGTTAGGTAGCGAGTTCACACTGCAAGCTGGATATGCGTAGTATGAACTACGGCATCCCATGCTGCAGTCCATCTGCTCGGTGGTCTGGGGACAACGGGCCGCTATATGTCCTGGCTCATGACATTTCCAGCAAATAACACCCGAGAGGACCTTGGGCACCGCCTCCCCCACCCCTTTTGACCTTGGACGCACCACGCCTTTTTGTGACTCCGCCCCCTGCTGGGACCCCCAATACGGAATGGGCTGCTTCCCCAGGGAACCTTCCATCCCCTGGTATCTCTCAACCAGCCCAACCAGTTCATCAGCATTTTGGGGATCACCCTGGGCAACCCAAGTCTGTAGAGGTCTCGGCAGAGAATGCACAAACCAATCCATCACAACTCGCTCTACCATCTGTGCCGGGGAAGCCGACTCTGGCTGCAGCCATTTCTGGACCAGGTGCAACAGGTCAAACATTTGGGAGCGCGGGGGTTTGTCCCGGTGATAGGCCCAACGATGCACTCTCTGTGCCCTGGTAGTCATTGTTACCCCCAAGCGGGCGAGAATTTCCGCTTTTAATTTGGGATACTCTCTGGCATCTTGTACGGTCAGGTCAAAGTACGCCTTCTGGGGCTCCCCCGTTAGGTATGGGGCCAGTACCTCCGCCCACCGCTCTGGCTGAAATTTTTCCCTCTCAGCCACCCTTTCAAACACCGTCAGGGAGGCCTCAACATCATCCTCAGGGGTCATTTTCTGTAATGCGCGTCTTACCGCCTTCTCGACGTCGGTGGCATCAGCCCGACCTGGGGTTGGGGCGCTCGTCCTGCCCTCCTGGATGGCGTTTGCCAGAAGCTGCATCTGCTGCCGTTGTTCCTGCTGGCTCTGCTGGAACTGCTGCCGCTGCTCCTGCTGGCCTTGCTGGATCTGCTGTAACAACAGCTTGTTGGTTTCCTGCTGCAGTGCCTGGGACTGGACCAGGTGTTTCAGCAGGTCCTCCATGATTCCCGGCAGTACTTGTTGCCCCGCTGCAAACTTCACTCAGGACATGCAGCAACTGCCTCAAGTCTCTGCTGGGACCGCTGCCCGCACGTGTACCACCAATTGTGGGGATGTGGCTCGCTTAGGTGCAGCGGGAGACAAATATGAGACAGGTTCTTCAACAGTGCTTGCGGTTTATTCACGGCATAAACGCACAAGGCAACGTAACACCAAACAAATAGCCTTTTAGCTCAGGCAAAATAACACAAAATGTCCATAGTTGTAGACTCAGAGCAGGAGTCTCAGCACACATGGGAGGCTTAGTCCTCCCCACACACAACTCCCTGGTTCAGGAGCAGGCCACATTATAAGGCTGTAGCTACACCCACAAACTCAGCAGCTGACTGGTCACCTGACTGTGACCTCACCACAGGTCCTTCAAACAACCACAATAATAATATCTGGTACGCTTTACTTATGCCTTACATTATAGAGACGAGCCATTTATGAGGCACATATCTCCCATCAATTACACGACCCTTAGCCCTGCCACAATATATATATATATATATATATACAGTATGTATATATATATATATATACATATATTGTAAGGATGTGACTCGCTTAGGTGCAGCGGGAGACAAATATGTGACAGGTTCTTCCCAAAGTTCATGAGGTTTATTTGCATCATAAACCCACAAGGCAGCACATTACCAAAATAGCCTCTAGCTTAGGCAAAAGAACACAAATGTCCGTGGTTGGAGACTCGGACCGAGAGTCTCAGCACATGCTGGGAGGTGTAGTCCTCCCCATATACAACTTTCTGTAGTGTCCCACCTGGACACATGGAAGTCTGTCCACACTCTGACAGACTCCCTCACACTCTCTCACATGTGCCAAACACCTCAATTACATAGCCCTGTAACCACACCCACAGGTGATCACATGGCTATGACATCACTAAAGGTTGTATTGCACATAGACACACACAGGCTTCCCTGACACAGTGTAACAGAAAGATCAGCAGTACCTCTGCTGATCAATACACCCTGGAGCCTGCATCCCAAGGCCACCCACCTTGAGACCCATAATGGTCATTTAGGACCCTGCTCCTGTTACCACACTGAATGTGCCTGTACACCCGTCCCGGGACACCCACACAGCGCCCCCTAGCTGACATAGTGGTCACTCCACCACAATATATATAGTGATGGTGTGATATGTTATGTGGGTATCATTTTGTGTATATTTATATTTTATGGATTTCCATAGTGTTCTCCTGCATCATTCAGTGTATTCCCATATTGTCTAGAGTCTCAATTACCTTCCAAAATTCTAATAATTGAATTAGCTCACTAAAGGTACTGTCACACTTAGCGATGTACCAGCGATCCCAACCAGCGATATGACGCGGTCAGGATCGCTGGTACATCGCTAAGTGGTCGCTAGTGAGCTGCCACACAGGCAGATCTCACCAGCGACTTCGCTGGGGACGGGGGTCGCTACTTACCTGTCACACTAGGCGATCCTGCGTCCTCCCGCCCGCGTCCACGCTCGTCGCTCGTCTCTCCACAGGAAGCGCCGCAGGAAGCTGACGACGAGAAACAGTCCTTAACGTTCTTGCACGATCAGCGATAACCAGTGGGGGAGCGGGTTGTAGGTAAGTATCAGACACAGCGATATCGATAGCAATATCGCTATAACGTCACAAGTTATAGCGACATTGCTAGCGATATCGCTTAGTGTGACAGTACCTTTTCTGTCTGCAGCCTGACTGTATCTATGCCTCTTGATGAACCCCCTGTAGTGCCTTAATCCCCAAGGCACCTTTGTCAGGTCGGGGAGGCCTGAAAACTGCCCCAACCTGTCTGACTACCCCTGGACATAATGAGGGGGATGGGGAGGACAGGAGCTGTTCAAGTCAGACCTTGTGTGGTGATGATCTTGTGAGGACAGCAAATCAGAGAGAAGGGAAAGCATATGGACCCATTTTATCCTCTGTCTGCTGGATTATTGGACTCTCATCTAATTTGACATTCATCCTGTTACTGAACTGCATCCGTGTTCTAGACTATTGTATCCTCAGTGTTGTGAGTTTTTTATGGACTTTTTAGTTTTGCCTATAATAAAGGTCTTGGGATTGTTCACATTTCCCTCACTCTGTTGATTGTGTGGTATCGGAGAAGGACCCCGTGACATATATATATACACTACTGTTCAAAAGTTTGGGGTCACTTAGAAATTTCCTTATTTTTGGAAGGAAAGCAGTTTTTTCCAATGAAGCCAACATTAAATAATTCAGAAATACAGCCTATACATTGTTAATGTGGCAAATGACTATTCTAGCTGCACACGTCTGGTTTGTAATGCAATATCTTCATAGGTGTATAGAGGCCCATTTCTAACAACCATCACTCCAGTGTTCTTATGGTACTTTGTGTTTGCTGAATGTGTAAGGCGGCTAATGGATGGTTAGAATACCCTTGAAAAACCTTGTGCAAGTATTTTAGCACAGCTGAAAACAGTTTTCTGATTAGAGAAGCTATAAACCTGACCTTCCTTTGAGATAGTTGAGAATCTGGAGCATTACATTTGTTGGTTGCATTAAATTCTCAAAATGGCCAGAAAAAAAAGAATTTTCATGTGAAACTCTACAGTCTATTCTTGTTCTTAGAAATGAAGGCTATTCCATGCGAGAAATTGCCAAGAAACTGAAGATTCCCTACAACGGTGTGTACTACTCCTACAGCGGAGAGCACAAACATGCTCTATCCGGAGTAGAAAGAGAAGTGGGAGGCCCCGCTGCACAACTGAGCAACAAGACAAGTACATTAGAGTCTGTAGTTTGAGAAATCGATGCCTCACAGGTCCTCAACTGGCAGCTTCATTAAATAGTACACGCAAAACGCCAGCGTCAACGACCACAGTTATGTTGGCCTTCAGGGCAGAGTGGCAAAGAAAAAGCCATATCTGAGACTGGCTAAGAAAAAGGAAAAGATTAATATGGGCAAAATAACACAGACATTGGACAGAGGAAGATTGGACAAAAGTGTTATGGACAGACGAATCCAAGTTTGAGGTGTTTGGATCACACAGAAGAACATTTGTGAGTGCCTGACGCCATCTGTCAAGCATGGTGGAGGTGTTGTAGCTGCTTTTTGTTTTGACCAAGCGTCAGGTATGCCAGATCAACAGTGAGTCCGGATTATGAGGTTTTTCGCCCTTCTGATGACAAGCGCTTGGAGACAAGAGACTCAACACACAAGCCGTGGTCAAATCACTTTATCCGACGTAATGAAATACAAGGCAATCTTTTATACCATTTACAACAATATGTAATTCTATGGAGCTCATGTGGCCCCCTGGCCCCCACCATCACCTTCAGGGTCATACCATGTTTACAATGTACCCAGAACACGCTGTGGCTGACTTTTGAGAACATATATGATAAGAAGCATTTTCTCCTTGAAGAGACAGGCAAAACTGCAGCGTCATAAGAATCAATGAAAGGCAAAAGGCAAATGGAGAATTAAAGGGATTTAAAGGGATATAAAAGCAAACCATTAACTCTTTTATATTAGAGGTAATGTGATGAGGTAATGTGATGGTCTGGAGGTGCTTTGGTGCTGGTAAAGTGGGAGATTTGTACAAGGTAAAAGGGATTTTGAATAAGGAAGGCTATCACTCGATTTTGCAATGCCATGCCATACCCTGTGGACAGCGCTTGACTGGAGCCAATTTCATCCTACAACAGGACACACCTCCAAATTATGCAAGAACTATTTAGGGAAGAAGCAGGCAGCTGGTATTCTATCTGTAATGGAGTGGCCAGCGCAGTCACCAGATCTCAACCCCATTGAGCTGTTGTGAGAGCAGCTTGACCGTATGGTATGCAAGAAGTGCCCATCAAGCCAAACCAACTTGTGGGAGGGGCTTCTGGAAGCATATGGTAATATTTCTCAAGATTACCTCAGCAAATTAACTGCTAGATGTCACGTGGACCCGTCCTGTGTGACACGACCCGCAGGCCGGTAACTAAGACAACAAGACACGGCACGTGTAACTTTCCTGTGTGACACGACCCGCAGGCCAGTAACTAAAATGACAAGACACGGGGGAAGGGAAAACAGTTACAACGGTGGACCCTGTGATAGGAAATGGGGACGTGGAGACCTCCTGCACTCCCCTGAGTCAGTGTCCCTCACACTCCTAATGTTCCCTATACAGGCTCCTCACCTGTCGCCGAGCCGGAACCTGTCACCCTAGCACACCCTACACCTATCCCTTGCTAGGGAGCTGGGTGGTGCAGGCACTGGCCCCACCGCTGTACTAATACACACCAAGGAAAAATACAAACAGGGAAACACCACTTAGCTTTGCTCTGTTGCTCTTGCTCCCAGCAACAGAGTCCACCACCAGAATGCAGCTTTCCTCCTGAATAGCTGCCACCAAGCTCTGTCAGAGCTGCAAGGAAATCCTCTCTGACTTCTCTGACTCCTTCCACACCAGGACTCTGACTGAGCTGCCAGGAACTCTCTCTCCTTCCTTCACCAGTCTTGGTTGGAAAAGAGCAATATCACCAACCGTGATTGCAACACCTGACACTCTTTTATAGCAGAGCCAGAGCAATCACACCTGCTTTATAATCACATGCACTAAACTAAAGAAACCAGAGTGCAATGATCCTAATGGCCACCGGGGGCAAAACTAGAACTGAAACCACCACAGTGCAATGACCCTAATGGCCACCGGGGGCAAAACTAGAACTGAAACCACCACAGTGCAATGACCCTAATGGCCACCGTGGGCAAAACTATCTTTAAGCACCACAGCTTAAGGAAAAAAAAAGGTTACTAGTGCATTTTATCTGTCATGATCCAGCATGGATCATGACAGTACCCTCCCCAGAATGAGGGGCCTCTGGACCCTCAAGACCGCTCCTCATCAGGGAACCACCTACAGCGGGGACACCCAGATCCAGAGTTCACCCCTGCAACTACCTGCACGTCAGGTTAATGACAAACGAGCACTGCTGGTATTGGCAGCGTATGTTCTGGAGGCACCACACATCCTTGAAGCGCCGACCTGGGGAACGAGTTGTGTATGTGCATGTTTGGGGGTAACTCGAGCTGGTAAGACTCCGCAACACACTTCCACTGGATGTGTTTTGGTGGCCACCCATACATGCTCGTTCACACACAGGTCCGGACCTGAACGTTTATTGCCACACATTCGTTTGTCACTATTCGGTGAACTCTTTCTGGGATTGACAACAGAGGCGTCCCCTTGTGTCACCACACTCACACCCCCACAATTCACTACGGGGTACACCACCCTCCAACCCCTTCCACCACGAGGTCTTTGCCTCCCAGGGTGGGGTAATGGCGAGGGTTGAGACTTGCCCCTACTCTCCTGCAGCACATCTATTTCTCTCACTGGAGAGAAAGGGGTCAGTTGAAGAGAGACGGCAGAGAGAGTAGTCCCTAGGCAGCAGTCCTGACACAACTGCCCCCAGCTGACTACTTCCCTCGCCCGCCAATCAATCACCTCCGGTACCCCGCCAGCCGACAACTCTGCTGACATAGTACCTTGGGAGGACAAAATGGAGGAAATATACACTCCCTGGTCGTCTCCCTCAAAACGACCAGGGGAAGGTGGCTTCTGAGATGACACAAATAATTTGGCGCGCAGTGGGCAAGCCTTAAGGACATGACCAGTCTGCCCACAGTAAAAACATGCCGACACCACTCCCTGAACCGTAGGCAGGCCTGAACACACACTAGCCCATCCTACTTGCATAGGTTCACCTGGAGACTTGGCACGCACTGGTCAGGCTCCCATGAAATGGCCCGGCTTCCCACAGGAAAAGCATACCCCCCACCACGGCAAACCGCAGACAACCCCTTTTTTGTACCAACAACACTGGGCTGCCTGGGTTCCTCCATCCGCACTGGTGGGTCCTCCTCCCTAGCGAGGACTACAGGGGGCCCATTTTGTGTATGTCTCTACCTAAAGCGTCTATCCACCCGGATGGCAAGAGACATGGCGGCCTCCAGCGACCTGGGGGCGGCGTACTGCACCAGAGTATCCTACAACTTTGGAGACAGATCCTGCACAAATTGACTCCTAAGTGCAGGGTCATTCCACTGAGTGTCAGTGGCCCACCTCCTAAACTTTGAGCAGTACTCCTCAGCAAACCGGGCTCCCTGTTTACACCTACGGAGTCGGGATAACGCCAGGGAGACGCCATCAGGATCCCCATACACAAGCGACAAAGCCGCAAAAAACTCGTCCACGGACTCTAATGATGGTAAATCGTCCGGCAGGGAGAAGGCCCAGGATTGGGGATCCCCCTTAAGAAGGGGTATAATGATTCCCACCCGTTGCTCTTCACTCCCTGATGAACGAGGGCGCAGCCTGAAATATAATTTGCAGGCTTGCTGAAATACCAAGAATTGATCTATCCCTCCAGAAAACCTGTCAGGGAGGGATATCTTGGGTTCTGGCTGAGCCTGTGCCTGAACCAAACCTCCAAAGCCCACCAACAGCTGCAGTTGCTGCACCAACTCACCGCGCAGCCCCCTAATCTCATCCGTAAAGATTTGCAGCATTTGGGCAAAGGTCTGCATTGGGTCCTTGGCTCAGCAGAAAAATGTATAGGTTGGTGATAATGTCACGTGGACCCGTCCTGTGTGACACGACCCGCAGGCCGGTAACTAAGATAACAAGACATGGCATGTGTGACTGTCCTGTGTGACACGACCCAAAGGCCAGTAACTAAAACGACAAGACACGGGGGAAGGGAAAACAGTTACAATGGTGGACCCTGTGATAGGGAACGGGGACGTGGAGACCTCCTGCACTCCCCTGAGTCAGTGTCCCTCACACTCCTAACGTTCCCTATACAGGCTCCTCACCTGTCGCCGAGCCAGAACCTGTCACCCTAGCATACCCTACACCTATCCCTTGCTAGGGAGCTGGGTGGTGCAGGCACTGGCCCCACCGCTGTACTAATACACACCAAGGAAAAATACAAACAGGGAAACACCACTTAGCTTTGCTCTGTTGCTCTTGCTCCCAGCAACAAAGTCCACCACCAGAATGCAGCTTTCCTCCTGAATAGCTATAACCAAGCTCTGTCAGAGCTGCAAGGAAATCCTCTCTGACTTCTTCCACATCAGGACTCTGACTGAGCTGCCAGGAACTCTCTCTCTCCTTCCTTCACCATTCTTGGTTGGAAATGAGCAATATCACCAACCGTGATTGCAACACCTGACACTCTTTTATAGCAGAGCCAGAGCAATCACACCTGCTTTATAATCACATGCACTAAACTAAAGAAACCAGAGTGCAATGATCCTAATGGCCACCAGGGGCAAAACTAGAACTGAAACCACCACAGTGCAATGACCCTAATGGCCACCGGGGGCAAAAATAGAACTGAAACCACCACAGTGCAATGACCCTAATGGCTACCGGGGGCAAAACTATCTTTAAGCACCACAGCTTAAGGAAAAAAAAAAGGTTACTAGTGCATTTTATCTGTCATGATCCAGCATGGATCATGACACTAGAATGCCAAAGGTCTGCAATGCTGGAAATGCTGCAAAGGAAGCATTCTTTGACAAAAGCAAAATTTGAAGGAGAACATTATTATTTCAAATAAAAATCTTTTTTTCGACCCTTGTCAATGTCTGGATGAGATTTTAAATTCATTTGGCACCTCATTTGATTAATAAAAGTATGAGTTTTCATAGAAAACACAAAAATGTCTGGGTGACCCCAAACTTTTGAACGGTAATATATATATATATATATATATATATATATATATACACACACACATACACACACTTCCTAACAGAGGTTATGTCGCTTATCCATGTTATGCAAATAAAAGCTTATAACCTGATGTTAAATTCATCCATTGGTTGTATAAATTATTCTTTTGAAAGCTGAAACCCTCCGAAATGTGGTTTAGGTTAAGAAAATAAATTGGCATCAATGCAGAAATATTGATCATTTAATGGACACAGAATGGTCAGGTTTTGGCAAGACAAAAGTTTTGTCGCCTGCTCATATAATGCACCCAATCCTAGTTTACATCCTCACCTGTGCTCAGTAAATGATCTGTTAATTAGTGTATGTGTATAAAAAGAAAGCCAGCACCCCAGACCTTCACTTGAACTGCAACTTGAGCTCTGACAACATGCCAAAAACCCACCCTGCGACCAAAGCCTGGATTATCAAAAGGCTGAAGACCAGATCTACTGCAGAGGTGGCTGGCACCTTTAATGTATGTCAGCGTCAAGTACAAAGTATTAAAAAAAGATTTGAAGAGACTGGAGATGTGTTTGACAAGCCCAGGTCCGGCAGGCCCCACAAGACAACTGCTCAGGAGGAACGTTTGTTGGTTAGAAAATCCAAAGCAAACCCCTCTCTTCCACTGCAGCAGAGCGCCAACAGGCCTGGTCACCTCAAGTCCCTGTGTCAACTAGAACAGTTTGGAGATTCTGTCTCGAAAATGGCATCCATGGTTGAATCAGTGCCCAGAAGCCAGCACTAAACAAAAGGCAAATAAAAAACCGTGTGGCATTTGCAAAGTCCCACAGCCTGCTAAACAGATGGATGCTGGAAAAGTGGCAGAAGGTGGATTTCTCTGACGAATCTTCAGTAGAATTACACCCCAGCCACAACAAATACTGCAGGAGACCTACTGGAGCCCATATGGATCCAAAATACACCCAGAAAACAGTTAAATTTGCTGGTGGAAAGATCATGGTCTGGGATTACATTCAGTATGGGGGTGTGCAAAACATTTGCAAGGTGGAAGGCATTATCAATACCTAAAATATCAAGAAATATTAGCTACCTCTTTTATTCCAAATCATAAAAGGAGTCAAATTCTGCAGCAGGATGGTGCTCCATCTCATACATCCATCTCTACAACAAAGTTCATCCAGGCAAAAAAGATCAAGGTTCTCAAGGACTGGCCAGTCACCAGACATGAACATCATTGAGCATGTTTGGGGTAGGATGAAAGAGGAAGCTTGGAAGACAAAACCAAAGAATCTAGATGAATTCTGGGAGGCATGTAAGACTGCATTCTTTGCTATTCCTGATGACTTCATTGATAAATTGTATGAATCATTGTTGAACAGCATGGATGCAGTACTTCACGCTTATGGAAGTCACACAAAATATTAAATATGACTAATAGCACCACAACTTCATTCACCAATGTTATGCAACATATATTTGTATTTAAGTTAATTATTTGTTTGAATATCACATTACTTTCTGTGGCTGACAAAACTTTTGTCTTGTCAAAATCTGACCATTCTGTGTCCATTAAATGATCAATATTTCTGCATTGATGGCAATTTATTTTCTTAACCTAAACCATATTTCGGAGGGTTTCAGCTTTTAAAAGAATAATTTATACAAACAATCGATGAATTTAACGTCAGGTTATAAGCTTTTATTTACATAACATGGATAAGCGACATAACTTCTGTCAGGGAGTGTATATATACTGTATAAATATATACTGTGTATATATATATATATATATATATATATATATATATATATATATATATATATATACAACTGGGTTAAGTCTCAAAAGGTACATTTGAAATAAACATATCAGAACCTTACAGAAGTTATATATGATCATACATAATCCGAAGCCAAATGTATATTTGTGCTTATATGCAATGTATTATGGCATATTGCATAATCTAAATGTGCTTAGATCTATATAAAAGGACATTTATAGAGGACACAAAGTGAAATATGCATTACTATTCCACTCCAGTTTCATTATTGTAATGTGCAGACTCTATTATATCACAGCTACAGCTGAAGGCAACTTTAAAACCTCAGTGATGTTTAAAGCCACGGCCTAAATTAGTTTATCACTTTATCAACTGTGCCCATGAGGCTGGCAATTTCTTATGGATGATGTTACAGTACTATACCTTCAGGCAGATAATGTGGCGAGAGAACCAGCCGTGCATCACTAGGATTCACACAACAGATATGCAGAGGGATTGTGCAGCAAGGACAGAGGTCCCCGAGGATACAGGGCATCTCTTTTGTGCTTTTGCCCACAGTATAAGAAGACAAGCAATCTGTTTAGCGCTGCTCTTATCTGTACTGCCCAAAAATGACAAGTCTGATTAAAGCAAACAATTTCTCAAAGACACAGCAAGCAAACAATACATCACCAGAAGAGAATACAGAATACAAATGTGATGCCACCGCAAGAGTAGATTATACCCTGGCATTTCCAAATATATATTTACAAGTGCACTTTAGCGTAAGAACATAATGTGTGTGTCATTGATCTTACTGAGAGTTAAACACGAGTTCTCATACTCAGCACCGGGATACATCTCTGGTGCCTGCATGTACTATATGCCCTGCATATTAGGCTCCTTTAATTAAAGGGATTGTCTGGTCCTTTAGCACTGCTGGCCCATCCTTAGGCTAGGTAAAAGATACCAGACCAGTGGGATTGTGACACCCAGCAGGTCCGCAAAGTAATTGCTCCAGTTGCTGGCAGTGACCGGATATTATCAGCTGTGGAACTGCACAGCTCCAGTTACTGCACATCCACCCCTGTTAGAATAAATAGGTGCGGATCATGGAGCTATGATGTTCTGTTCCACCACTAAGCACATCAGAACGTCGTTGGCACAGGAAACTGATCAGCAGTGGTGCCTGATGTCAAACTCAAAATTATATTTATGGATGACATATCTAAAGATATAAAAGTATCAAACAACCCCTTTAAAAATAATAAAACTGTTTTTAATAAAAGTATTAAAAGGAGACGACTGGACCAATTGCATGTACTTTAATCGACTCTTGATCCTAAGTAGTACAGTATGTGTCATTCCCAACAGATCTATCATAGGCCCATACCTCTTTTGCCCAATAGAAAATCATTATAAAGATAGAAGGACTAAACCAACATTTTCTAGTAAAAGTAATCATCTCTTGTGTGATTGCAATAAAAAAAAATCCACAATGGCCTGGATTCATTAGGAATGGCATTTTTTATGTTAGTCTTGATGATGAGTCTGTGAGAGCAAGATGCACCAAATTCATTAAGAGGCACGTGCATCTTTCAGCTACCTTGCGTCACAGCAAGAAATGTCCTCTAAAGCAGGGTTGAACAATTAATTTTCCCGAGGGGCCCACATTAGAGACCGTGACTGTTGTGAAGGGCTGAACCAATAGACTGAAATTAATTCTGCTCAATATTAATATTAACATGTTAATTATAATTATTTACGTTAATATTACCTTACATGCTTAAGTAGAAGCCGACTCGAATATAAGCTGAGGCAGCTAATTTTACCACAAAAAACTGGGAAATCTTATTGACTCGAGTATAAGCCTGGTATGCATGGCTCCCTCATCCCCATCCTTGTATGCATGGCTTCTCATCTCTATCCTGGTATGCATGGCCCCCTCATTCACATCCTGGCGTACATGGACCCCTCATCCCTATTCTGGTATGCATGGCCCCCTCATCCCTATCCTGGTATGCATGGCCCCCTCATCCCTATCCTGGTATGCATGGCCTCCTCATACCCATCTTTGTATGCATGGCTTCTCATCTCTATCCTGGTATGCATGGTCTCCTTATCCCCATCCTGGTATGCATGGCCTCCTCATCCCTATCCTTGTATGCATGGCCCCCTCATTCGTATCCTGGTGTACATGGCCCCCTCATCCCCATCCTGGTATGCATGGCCCCCTCATCCCCATCCTGGTATGCATGGCCCCTTCATCCCCATCCTGGTATGCATGGCCCCCGCATCCCCAAACTGGTATGCATGGCCCCTTCATCCCCAGTCTGATATGCATAGCCCCCTCATCCCTATACTGGTAAGCATGGTCCCCTCATCCTTATCATGGTATGCATGGCTCCCTTATCCCTATCGTGGTATGCATGACCCCCTCATCACTATCCTGGTATGCATGACCTACTCATCCCCATCCTGGTATGCATGGCCTACTCATCCTCATCCTGGTAAGCATGGCCTACTCATCCCCATCCTGGTATGCATAGCCTACTCATCCCTATTATGGCATGCATGGCCCCCATCAGAAAAACATAAAAAAAACCCATCCTACTCACCTTCCCTGCGCTTCCTCGTAGCATCTTCTTTTGATGCAAGAAGCTGCAGCGGCCGGGCAAGCACATGTGCCTGCTAGTAAAGGGAATGAATATTCACTACACTCTATGGCCATGGGAGTAAAGGGAAGTATATTCATTACCTTAAGTGGCGGGCACATGTAATAGTCCGGCCTCTGCAGGAAGCTGGCGGCTGTGACTACTGTGCCCACTGCTAAAGAGAAATGAATATTCACTGCGAGTGCAGTGAATATTCATTTCTCTTTAGCAGCGGGCACAAGAGTTAGCCACAGCAGCTGGCTCCTGCCTCCTGTGACTTGCTGCTCTGTCGCTGCTGCTCCACCTCCGTCTTCTGGGACCCTCACTTGAATAGAAGCCGAGGGGGGCTTTTTCAGCATTAAAAAACGTGCTGAAAAACTCAGCTTATACTCAAATATATACGGTAATTGTACTATTTAATATTGATCAGAATTAAGTATGCTGATAAGTATGCTAAGTATGAGCCCACATACAGCCCTCTATATATCATAAGAGCACTCACCTCTATATACAGTATAAACCCCCACATAGCCTCCTATATACAATATGAGCCCCAGCATAGCCCCCTTATACATGGTATGAGCCTCCATTTAGCCTTCATATACAGTGTGAGCCCCACATAGCCTCAATATATACAGTGTGAGCCCTCACATAGCCTCCTGTATACAGCTCTGGCAAAAATTAAGAGACCACTTCCAAATGTTCAGTTTGTCTGATTTTTGTCTTTATGGATATATTTTTGAGTAAACTGTAAATTGTGTAAATTGTGCTGCCCATTGTGTTGGATTGTCAATGCAACCCCCTTCTCATACTCTTGACACACTGATAGCAAAACCGCAGAAGAAATGCTAGCACAGGCTTCCAGTACCCGTTGTTTCAGATGCTGCACATCTCGTATCTTCACAGCATAGACAATTGCCTTCAGATGACCCCAAAGATAAGTCTAATGGGGTCAGATCGGGAGACCTTGGTGGCCATTCAACTGGCCCACGATGACTATTCCACTTTCCAGGAAACTATTCATGTAGGAATGCTTGAACCTGACACCGATAATTGATGGTATGGTGTGGTATATGGGGTACAAAGATAGTGGAGCCATTCTTCATCAATGGAAACCTCAATGCCACTGGATATCTGAAATTGCTACATGATGATGTGTTGCCCTCTTTATGCACTGAAGATGGTACCTTCCCTGAGTTTTTCCAGCAAGATGGTGCACCACCACATTATGGGTGTTAGGTCTGAGCATTCCTACAAGGAATCTGACCCCCTTAGACTAGCATTTCTTCTGCGGTGTTGCTATCAGTGTGTCAAGAGTGGGAGAAGAGGGTTGCACTGACAATCCAACACAATGGGCAGCATTTTGAACACATTTTATAAGTGGTCATAAACTTGTAAATAACTCATAAAAGAATAAAGTTACATTAAAACCAAGCACACTATTGCTTTTCTTGTGAAATTCTCAATAAGTTTGATGTGTCACATGACCCTCTTCCCATTGAAAAAAATAAAGTTGGATCCAAAATGGCCGACTTCAAAATGGCTGCCATGGTCACCACTCATCTTGAAAAGTTTCCCCCCTCCCATATACTAATGTGACACAAACAGGAAGCTGATATCACCAACCATTCCCATTTTATTTAGGTGTATCCATATAAATGGCCCACCCTGTACTTCTAATCAACACAAGTGACCCACACAGAATAGGAGGATGTATTTCGCTATTAAGAGGAGAATTTTGAAGGACAGAAGAAGGGAAGTGGGAAGGCTGAAATTGGTGGGGAAGAGTCTCCTTGATGAAAAGCAAGCAGCAGAGTTTAGAGAGTTGCTTTCCAATGCACTATTCATCTGTTACTGGCAGCTCTTTTTTCTCAAACCGTTACTGTCAGAATGTAAGAAAGTAGTAATAATTGCTAGCACTAGGTAAGGAGGCTTAATGCCTGAGTAGGACACCAATGGCGAAGGCTTCCAGTCTTGGTATCACTTTTTCTCAGCACTTCTAACCAAAGTAGCCCCTAGTCAAGTATTGAAGTATTGAACATCATACAAGTAGATTCAGAGCTTGGTCTGAATTTATACAACATATAAAATATACGTTTTAAAGGAAATCTGTCACCCCATTTTTCAAGTATCAGCTGCCGGCACCGCCATCAGGGGCTTATCTACAGCATTCTGTAATGCTGTAGATAAGCCCCCGATGTAACCTGAAAGAGAAGAAAAATGAGTTAGATTATACTCACTCGGGGCAGTCCGGGTCCGGTTTTGGTCTGATGGGTGTCGCGATCCGGCGCCTCCCATCTTCTAATGGTGAAGTCCTCTTTGCTGCCTGTCGTGGCTCCTGCGCAGGCACACTGCCCTGCCCTGTTGAGGGCAGAGCAGAGTCATGCAGTATTCAACAGGGCAGAGCAGTGCACCTGCGCAGGAGCCACGACAGGCAGCAAAGAAGAGGACGACACCGTTAGCAGATGGGAGGCGCCGGAACGCAACACCCATCGGACCAAGACCAGACCACCCCCCGGTGAGTATAATAACTCATTTTTCTTATCTTTCAGGTTACATCGGGGGGCTTATCTACAGCATTACAGAATGCTGTAGATAAGCCCCTGTTGGCGGTGCCGGCAGCTGATAATCGAAAAATGGGGTGACAGATTCCCTTTAAAATGTATATCTTATATGTTGTATAAATTCAGACCAAGCTCTGGATCTACTTGTATGATGTTCAATACTTCAATACTTGACTAGGGGCTACTTTGGTTAGAAGTGCTGAGAAAAAATGATAAGTAGAGATGAGCGAATTTCTTCGGGTCCCTGATTATTCGGCAAACTATAGCGCTTACCGAATAAGCTGCAGAGGGAACCCGGCTTCCAGGATTGCGCCGGCTGATCAGCTGATCGGCTCTGCAGCTGCATGTGTCGCAGCTGTGTGACAGTCATGACATGTGTATGGAGAGCCCAACAAACAGCCGCGACACATTCAGCTGCGGAGCCGAACAGTTGATCAGCCGGTGCAATCCAGGAAGCTGGGTTCCCTCTGCAGCTTATTCAGTAAGCGCTATAGTTTGCTGAATAAGCAGGGACTCGAAGAAATTTGCTCATCTCTATTGATTAGCTCCTCTGACAACAAAGCATCAGGGAGGGCAACAATTCAGAGGTAAGATATTCTATTCATTGTAGTAAGACTTTTAAATTTGAGAAATTGCAATAGTTAACACAAAACTGGCAGTCAATTAGTTAAGGGTATAAATAAGCTGTTCCCCAAATTTTCAGGTACATTTAAATGGAACTGCCTGGACAAAATGACTGTTCAAACAAAGCATAGGCACTCGGGTTAACCTTGGCTTGGCCAAATAGTTCTGTGCACTTTCCCACTTGTTTTGAAAATATGGGCCTAGGAACTAACACACAGGTAATTGCCTACTGTTCATAACTACCCGCCTGTTCTGCCCAGCACAGGTGTCTGCCGGGACAGAGAAATTACACATCGCTCCTGTCAACGAGTCTGTATCTTCCACTGACGCCACGTTGACAGCAGTGGCGTCTCTTCCACTCAGCTATATTGACGGGGCATGGCTACCAATGTCATTATTGAAGGGAAGAACGGCACTCCTAGCAACTACCTGCCTGATATTTTGTTATGAGCCAAAAAACTAATGTAGCCCTGGATAATCCATTTAATTAAAACCTCTGGCTTTGCTGGCGGAAAAGGACACGGATGTAGGCAAAACAAGAAGGTGCCTTGACCTGCTCAGCCACGCTATGGGTGCACCGAGCACCTGTGCTTGGTTTGAACAGTTATTTTGTACAGAAAGATTCCCTTTAAAAAATAATATACAAAATCTGCATATTTTTAGCCCTCATTCTTTGTCTGTTATATACATTTGTAGACTCTTGCAGCCATTTTATGCGGCTTTACAGAAAAGGTGCAGAACATTTTTATTAGGCACCTAATAGATAATGAACAGAGCTTTGCAGCAATAATTTAACATGTCGAACAGCAAAATTTAAAACAAATGAATGGGACACAGAATTTGGCAAAAAAAATGAAGTATTAGTATAATTTTGACTAAACATGAGCAGCAATGATAGACGATTAAGGCTACAATGCATCTTCCAGAGAAGTGAGCTAACAATACTCATTGGCAGCTAGCTTAAATTAGGTATCAGTGAGGATAATGCAGCCATAATGACTGAAATAGCCAGAAAATTAAATATAATCATGTGCCATTAAGCACACTCTGGCTCCATTTTAACTACATTATTTTCTATAATTTGCCTTCTGTCTATTGAAGAAACCTACTGAAGCAATTTTGCTCGCAATGATAAACAAGTGTAATTTTCCCACAATGAAGTCCCGTGAGATTAATGGGTGGTCACAGGTCACTATTATCTGGCCAATCCCACAGTGACCTAGGTAATAATTTAAAAATGATGAAAACCCAGCTTCTGAGATTGTCACCAAGATCTTTAAGGCATAATTAGAATTTCACTCGCTGGCAACCAGGTGTCTGATATGGAGATGCTGTTCACCCAGTAAGCATCCTGAGCACTAGGGGTCTTAATAAGAAGGGCAGCAGGTCTAATCTCTAGTCCATTCCCTAGAGAGTTTTGCATTAAATGGACTGCATTAGGCTTCCATTTTGTGCATCATTTTATTTGTGCTGTTGAAAGAAAGGGAATCTTATTCAGGCCTCCAGTGTTTTTCCAGGCTCTGTTGTTATCGATCAAAACTGCAAGCCTTTTTGCTTTTAGCATTATGCTGCTGCTATGCCATCCAGATGCGAGCAGCCAGGACAGCGTGTACTGAATTTTAAGGCTAGAAGAAAAAATTAATAAATAGAAAGAGGAAGAAGAAACTGTCAAGAACTGTAAAGTAACAAGTGACTTCCATGGCCCAAAATTATATGCATCCTACTGTCAGTGAGGCTGCATCTAACGTTCCCACAGAATAAGCAGAATGTATAGGTATAGAAGAATGAAGTGACTCATTTTAAAGGGGTTTGCCCCCTTTCCGAAAAATTTTCCCTACATGCACAACTGGTGTCTTAATAACAAACTATGCTTTACCTACCCTCCCGAGGTCCGGCACAATAATGTCACCAGTGGCGCTGAGTGGCTCATGCCGTCTACATGGGCAGGGTCGCTTGCTGCAACCATGTTGATGTGACATCATCACTAAAGCCAAATAGTGGAGAACAGGACAGCGGAAGAGACAAAGCCTTGGACCACAGGAGGGTAAGCAAAACAAAGTTAGTTTTTACAAATGAGGTGTACAATGGAAAAGCTTTCTGAAAGAGGATATCCCATTTAGATTATTTGTGAGTAATCAGTCTGTATAGACAATATAAGGTCCATTTTTGAATCCATCCGATTCACAGACACACTGATGCCACACTTGCTACACTTTTCAATTAGAAAAGCAATACATTGTCTAACACACAACACCTTTAGCCCTCTTCATTACAACAGGTGCACAATGTTGGCCACTCGCACACATGACCCATCGGATATCAGTAGATGTTACGACACTGGCCTCATTCACCTCTCGACATGGAAGTGGAATATCACTTTAAAAAGCAGATATGTAATGTAACAAGACGGTTTCCATATATAAGTTATTTTTTATCATGAAACAGCACTTTTCAGGAAACCAGTGTAAGAGTGCAGCAGAGAGAAGTCCTTTTTCTGAATTTGATTTAGTTCAAAGCTCAAAATAAGACCTGGTTTCTGGTGTGGGGAGAGAAGGACGGGCTCCCAGTCCATCCAGCCAGTCCATGCCTTTGGCTGTTCAATTAGCGTAATTAAAGAGGTGGTCCTGTCATCTCATACTGATGATCAATCTAAGGGATAGGTCATCCCAAGCAGATCTGTGGGAGTCTAACAGCCAGCACTCCCACTGATCAGCGACCGGTGGCAGTCGAATATAAATATTGTAGAGCTTTATGGCACAACCCAGTTCAACACGTATCGGCCGCTACCTGGTACTACAGATCAGCTCCTAGTCAAGAGATTGGCAGCGGATCTTTAATACTTGACGGCAGCCACTACAAACTGAATAGAGATGTGCAGCGCAGATCTGAGCAAAGTTTACACCGGGTTGATGGAGCGGATAACAGCTGATTATTGGGGGTGTCAGGTGTTGGACCCCCAACAATCTGATATCCCCAGGACAGGTCATTAAATAAGGTGTGAGATGTTCACATCTTTCTACAGACTACAGAAGCAATCGTGAGATATAGTATGGGTAGCGTGTTTATGTTTTATGGTGCTGGGCAGCAGGTCATTCATATGTTTAGCTAGGGAAAGCTATAGGTTTAATTATTGGCCAGAATGCCAAAGATAAATTCATGAACTGTGATGTATATTGCCTTGCCATGTATAAGAAAATATAGTTGGTCATGGACAGTTATCTTTTTTTTTTATTTGCTTACTTCCTTTTCTTTTAAAATCCACTGTGTTGGAGTAAAAATGTGCTTGTGTCAATTATCTTACCCATCAGATGGAAAGAAGTTATTTCCGCCAAAAAGCTCAAAATATGTAAATAGGCACAAGAACAAATAGAGTAAGGCTATGTTCCCACCTACAGTACACATTGCAGAATATCTGCTGCCATTAAAAGTTCAAGCATGTCATTACATGAAAACTCATGCCCACGGTGTTTAAAGATTGTTATTTGGTGCAATTATCCATATAGGCTTCAAGGCTGAACAAGAAAAAACGCATGGAAAAACATAGTTGTGTTAAGTGGAGAATCACAAACATTTTTGCTGTAAAAAATGCATGAAAAAAAGATGATTTAAATCTTCACCAAAAAACGCATAAAAGGGAAAATGCAGATAAAAAAGTAGCAAAAAAAATACAATAATCCAAGATTTTTTTGCGCTTTTTAGTGCAGATGTGGCGCCCCCAGGAGTATGGTCGCCACAGTGGCTTTGCCTTCCTCCAGGGGAGGGTAATGCCAGGCTTGGAGGCAATGATGGGTCTCTCTCGCAGTCAATCCATACATGCAACACAGTTCCACTCCAGGCCAGCAGGGGAAACTCTGAACCAGGATTAAGGGGAGGGGTGCCCTCTGAGGGCCAAGAGGAAGGAGCGGTCAGTTAGTCTGCGGAGGGTGAAGTGTGTAGACGTGTGGGAAGAAGCTGGAGGCTGAGCTAGGAAGGAGAGCTCCCTCAGCTTGAGAGCGCACAAACTGGAGCCTGGTCTCCACTGCTGTACGGATACTAACGGTCCTACAGCAGATACCAGAGGAGTAGGAGGCTGTAAATGCCCTATTCCCATCTAAGACTTGAGGCACAACAGCAGCTTGGATAGAGAGCCAGGACTAGAGAAAGGAGTCCCCAAAAGAGGCTACAGCTGTCTGCCGTGCAAGTGAGGTTCTTGGGAACATCTGACAGGAGGAACTCTAGAGTAACTAAGTACTGGAGTGCTTCACACCACAAGGCGCTAGGAAGGAGACTGCACAACCTGCCTGTGAGAGAGAATCCCTGAGTTGCTTCCAGGCTAGCCTGCTCCAATACCATCTGTAATCAGGACCCTGGACTGCAGTTATCAAGTAAAGGTACAGATATTGCACCCCGCTGTGTCTTGTCTGCTTTCTACCTTTCCGGCACTGCTAAATCCCCATGCCAACCACATCTACACTGCCCTGGGACTATAGCTTCACCTGTGGGGAGCTAATACATCTTTGCTGCACCATACCATCAGTCCCAGCGGATCTGTCTGCAGCGTCGGCTTAACATCTCCCTTGCCGAACACCACAGGTGGCGTCACAAACTATTCCATTACACCATTACAATTCCCCATTACTTGGGCGCCCAGGGTCACGGACTGGGTCACTGCTGCTGTGACACATCCCACTGACACCGGTCCGGTACCGAGTACCCCACAGCCCTGGGAGGGCGACCCACAGACATCTGCAGAAAAAATTTACCTGGAAAAAAAGCATGAGAACATGGCTTTACATGAACGAATCAGCATGATTGTTACGTTGTTGGAGGACGAGATAATTAATGTACAGCAGATCTATATCTTACAGAACTTGACTTTAGGGCAATATTTAGATGTCAAGGTTTTCATGCAGACTATGTGGCACATTCAAAAACATTGCAGAAAAAATCTATGTCTCTTTACCGCTAATCTCAGTTTTACGGTTTTAATGAGATTGACCTGTGCTTGCCATGGTATAAGTGCATGCAGCACAAGCACTACGTCTAATACACCATAAGTGATGCATTAAATATTGCTATGTATCTATTTTTTCTCTGCATATAGCACATATGTCATCATGTACCTCTTTGACTTCGCCTGATATTACTGATTACCATAAATACAGTTTGCCTATTAATCTCCAGCCATGCTGGGACTTTCTGATTCCCAACACCATCTGTCAGTATCAGGAGAAGGTCTAGCAATCAGCATCGTGATGTAGGTTGAAGGATATGTTTTACAACTAAATTACAGAATCTACCATTTTATACTAACATTAAGCCTAAGGTTGGCTCACAATTTGTTGAAATTCTAATACTCGATGCTTATAGGTCTTGTCCAGTGGTATTGGAAAAATAAAAAAATTCAAACAATTTGTGCAAAATAAAGGGTTAATAGTGCTGTCACCATCACAGAGCAGCAGAGGCACAGTCTCTGACTCCCGTCTGCTGCTGGGTTTGCATCCGTTTCTGAGCATGAAGAAGAAAATAGAAAAATGCATGTGTATGATTTGCTGCGTCTGCCCAAAGTCAATGAGAACATATTTGGGGACACTTGAGTTAGCATTACACACGGTATTGGGGAAAGAAATTCTGGAGCAGACACTATAACATTTTCTGTTTAATGTTTTTTTTTTAAATTGGTAATGTTATTTTTCAATGTCACACTGTCAAAGATAAAACTGAGAAATTCTGCAATGTTCACAAGGGCCACTGGGCCCTCATACTTCCTGTTGTTTCAGGAAATCCACAAGAACAATAGCAGCAACAGACTGACTCAGACCCTATTTTGTGCATTGAGGCATCTAATGAGTTAAAATATCAATAATGGTTAGTGTAAAATTTGCGAGATTGTTCATCTTGTTATTTTTAAAGAAAATTACCAAAATTTTTTTTTTTAAATATATGTAACTTAAAAATCTGATTTAAGCAACAGGTCATTTTCTAATGACACATTTAACCCCTTTGCACACTCTGTCGTGCATGTACTGTTCGTCACGGCAATGGCACACATGTATGGAGCTCACTCAGGAGCTGTGCTCACTCCAAACAACAGAGATGCTGGCTGTAATATATAGTCGGCATGTCTTTAACTGCAGCTATCAATGTGAGCCACAATCACTGCCATTTAACTGATTTTCCTTGGCTTCTATGGTCCTCATCATGTACATTCTTGATTCTTCTTCAAAATAGCTTGAACAGCATGTCTTGAAACCTGATTATGCTTTGAAATCTTTGCCAGGGAGAGACTTTACTGATGCAGTGTATCTAGCTTTTGTCTTGTTGCTGTGCTCAGTCTTCTCATGGTACATAAAGTGGTAAAACTGCGGCATTCGTGATATAGGTGCTCAAGTAAGGTCCAAAACCATAAATTTGATTCTGCACCTTACCTTTTAATACCTGAGATCGTCAGAGACTTGACTCCCCATAGAACCAGAGGTGGATACCGTGTTCATGTCGCCGCCACTATTCTCAATACATTAGAAATTTTGGAATGTTCTATTTCCCCTCTTTGGCTCCCAGTGGTATTATACTGATATGAGCTTCACTCACTTGCCAGTTATTTTGGCGTTCACGGATGACACACTCTGCTGGATACGGTGTCCTTTTCTCCATTCTGTTAGCAGTATGTGGTTTTTCCTTTTTTTTCTTTCATATTTGAATACATACATTAGCTCATCACATTTTCAAAAGATATCGCAATTGTATGATGTTTTCTCACAATTATCTTTGTTTTTGTTTCACTGACATTTTGTGACTTTGAATTGCTATATAATTTTCTTTTCCTATCGTTTTTAAGTACACTGATGAAGGTCTCCATAGACCAAAAAGTATGTTTTACTGTACCACTTCACTACCATTAAAGTGGTAAAATTTGCATTCATTTGAGTGGTAAGTTTTTGCTAAATTCTCATGGTGTATGACCTGTGAAACGAAACTCACCCTTATAGCATTGGCAGCTCCTCATCTAGGTTTAAGACTAGTACAAGGCGTTTCAAATTAATTGTCAAATAAACTCAAGGATGGTATTGAGTCTCAGGGTTCTTTGGATCACTGAAATCAATCTCAAACCCATGTGATAATTAGTTTGCCCGTTAAGCCCAATTAAAGGAAAACTACTTAAAAAGGACAATCAACATTATTAAGCAGGCCATATGTCTCAAGCAATATGGGAAAGAAAAACGATCTGCTGGCGAAAAGCATCAAATAGTGAAACAGATTCAACAAGGTATGGAAACATTAGATATTTCACAAAAACTTAAGCGGGAACATCGTACTGTGAAGAGATTTGTTGCTGACACAGAGCAAAGAAAAGTTTGTGCAGACAAATGCATAATGAGGAAGGATTCTGTCAGAAAAATTATTCAGATTAAAAGAGTCACTGCTAAAATACCATTAAAGGCAGCAAACAGTTATTTGAAGCTGCTGGTGCCTTTTACTGATGAACGCCACGCAACCCTGGATGGACCAGGTTGATGGAGCATTGGATGGTTGGTGGAAGGGGGGGCGGGGGGTGTCATGTTTTGGGCCGGAATCATAGTGAGAGAGCTCCTTGGTGGTGTAAAAATGACCTCGGCAAAGTATATAGAGCTTTAGATTGACCACTTTCTTCTATGGTACAAAAAGAAAAAAACGTGCCAACCATAGCAAAATCATCTACATACATGACAATGTACCATCTCATGCTGCAAAGAATACCTCTGAGTCACTGGCTGCTATGGGCAAAAGGAGAGAAATTCATAGATAGCCATCATCCTGCCCTGACCTCAACCCTATTGAAAACCTTTGGAGTATCAAACAAAAGGTCTATGAAAGTGGGAAGCAATGCACAAAAAACAACAGCTTTGGGAGGCTATTCTGACATCCAGCAAAGAAGTTGAAGCAAAAATTTTCCAAAAATTCACAAGTTCAATGAATGTAAAATTTGTGAAGATGCTGCAAACTCAACAAATTACCATTTTCAGTTCCTTACAATCCATAAAATGTTTTTAAACTCTGTTCTGCCTAATAATTTGGAACAGTGCATTTTAAGTGTTTTTTTGCTTTGAAAAGAATACTGTTATCATTGGGAGGTTTGGCCAATAAAATGTATTTACACTCCAACGGTTGATGATTTGAATATTATACTGACTCATTGGCATTGACCATTTAGGAAAAACAGAGAAAACTGGCATATGCATAATGCCATATTTTTCTGACCATAAGACGCACTTTTTTTTCCTCCAAATTTGGGAGGAAAGTGTGGGTGCGTCATATGGTCGGAATGCAGCACGTGGGGAGGAGGGCAGCGGCTAAGTGGAATCGCACTGGGATCACAGGGGCAGGAAAATGTTGCCTGCTGCAGGAATCCAGCTGCTGGGAAAACCACGTGGCCCCGATACGTAAAGTGAAGTGAATATTCATGAGCCGCTTCCCCGCTCTCCTGTCAGCTGAGCAGTGAGCGGGGAGCAGCAAAGGACAGACCCACATGGTTTCCCTAGTGCTGATTCCTGCAGCAGCTGGGGAGATGTGTGTCAGGTGGAGGTGGCAGGAGCAGAGTGCTGCAGGAGGGCCATACCTGACTGGCAACACAGCCAGGGCTTGATGCTGAATGCTCCTGTGGAAGACCTGTGGTGAGGACATGAAGTGAGCGGGCTGGAGCATCACATGACCGCACAAAGCCCTGCCTCTTCATGATGTCATCACAGGTCCTGCAGACACCCCACTACAAACAGTGCAGCATCGTCTTGCATGACCTGTGGTGAGGTCATAAGAGGGCACTGTGCGGCCATGGGATGCTGCATTACCTCACCACAGCGTGGCTTCCTAGCTGCAGGACCTGCACTGAGCAGCAGCCTGTACAAGAATGATAAGGTTAGTAATTGCAGCACATAAAAATCACTGACAACCTGTGGTGAACTATAACTCCCAGCATGCCTTAGGAACTGCAGGACATGCTGGGAGTTATAGTTCTCCTATGGTATCTTAAAGCACCACCCCAGTGTTATTTTTCAGTGCTGGAGTGGTGCTTTAAATATAAGCCCTGTGGCCCCTATTCTTATACTCACTCTCCAGCGTCTTCATACAGTACTTTACAGACAACACACTAGTCCCGCAGCACCATCTTCTACCTGTAGCTCCCAACATAATAATATACTATTATATATATTAACACCACATATAATAGTATGTTATTTATGTTATTGAATATTTTGCCACTTTTTTTGGTTCAAATATATTTTTCCCTACTTTCCACCTCTAAAACCTGGGTGCGTCTTATAGACCAGTGCGTCTTATAGTCCGAAAAATACGGTAATTTGGAACACTGTGTATATAGCCATTTTTCCTTCATATAATGAGGGAGGGCTGTTTAAGATGTCCGTGATAATCAGTCCGATCTTGAATCAATGCACGGGCTGGCAGCAAATCTCCTGATCTGAGCAAGGCAACCTCACAGAAATATATGAAGCTACCACACTTGGGTCAGGAGATGTGCGGCCAGCTCGTGCATCAGATCAGCTATCATGTGCAAGGAAAGATGCGGGTTAAATGGATTAATACTGTTTTCAAAGCAAAGTGTGGTACACCAAATATTGATTTTGTTCTTTGCATTTTGTTAATTAATAAAAATAAACCATTAATACTTCTATTTTTTTAAAGCATTCTTACTGTAGTTTGCAGCATTCTTTCCACACCTGCCTAAAAATGCTGCACCAAACTATATAACAACATTGTTCCTGAATACACACTTTATTGTTCCAGTTTTCCATCACTTGGACAAAAGCATATTTGTATGTATATTTACATCATGTATGTACAGTATGTTGAAGTCTAAAATGACAGTATGATATAAGATTTCATTTAATCTACAGGCAACAAAAAATTCCAGCCCTAGGAATATAAGCACAGCACAAACTATGGTAAACGTTCAACCTTTGGCCAATACTAATTATATAGATGCACTATTGAGGTTGTGATTTTTCTCCGGAAAAGACAGCATGCCTACTAGGGGTTCTTTTTCAATTTATGCTGTGGATAATATTTTATCATTTCTGTTTCCAGCTCCAGCCAAGAATCAATACTGACGTCCTGTTACAAGGCCCCAGCTATTAACTGCAGAGACATTTTAGGCTGTTATTTATACCAACTGTGCACCATATGTATTTCTAACAATAAATTGCTGCATACCTCAGGTGTCAGTTCTAACTAGGTAGGAATCCTTTGCAAAACTGTTCACATTAAACTGCTTGTAAGCCACTACCATGTTCATACTGGCAGGCAATTCTTGATACAAATATGAAAAGTTGCTAAAAAATAGAAAGCAGTATTCAAGTAACAACTCACTATATTTTGGACAGTAAATGGCTAAGATAACTAATGATAATAATGTGTAAGAATGCACAGTAATACTTTTGGTAAGAAGAAAATATTTGTACACCAACAATCACCGAAAAATTGATTTCTATGACATTTTACCCTTTCCTGAATTAGGAAAAAAGACGGTAAAAACTTTGGGTAACACAGATATAAACAAACATTATACAATAAACCACAACTTTTAATAATACAAGTTAAAGATTTACTAACTTTACAGTTAATGAACTGCAAGGATTTAACATCACATGGAATATTTGCCAACTTTGATGTCTATGTCTCCTATTCATGATCTGATCCCATCCTTAACTTAGTATAAATCTAAATTGGTATGGTGTGTATATATAGGGACAGCAAGGAAAAAAAAGAAGAGTGGGCCAGGACATACACAAGATAATGTAGTAAACACTGTCACTAACTGGAATAAAGTACAAATCACAATGCTAAACACAAAAACAAGCAAAATAGGAGTAAAAATGTATAAGATAAAATATATTAAAGACTCACAGCCCTGTTGAAAATATTCACAACCAGATGAAAAGGTGAGGAATAGTAAGATCTCACCAAAACAGTGTGGCAGACAATATCCATATGGTAAGGTACTACACCATTTGCTTTCCTATATACAGTACTAAATAGTTACCCTCTAACATTTTTTGTGAGGACTCACTATTCCTATCATTTTATCTCTCATCCATCAGTGACCATTGTCAACAGGGTTGTGAGTTTTTAATACATTTTCTCATTCACAAACATCTGAATGGCAAGACCAGGAAGACAAACCTAAAGATTAAAAAGCTACAATGAAGTTTCAACCAACAGTGGGCATGTTGAAAGAAGCCAACAGGAACAAACTAACTGAGGCAGAGCAGATCAAAAAAAAGATGGAGAGAGTACATGGAGCACCTCTCAAATACGACTCAGAGATACGGGAAGAAACAGAGACTGGAAATGACAGCAAGCCAAACGTCCTGAAAGACAAAGTCATTGCTGCGATAAAGCTTTTGTCAAACAACAAAGTGCCTGGAAATGACAATATTCCAATACAGCTAATAAAGACTTCTGAAGCAGCAGTTGATGTCAACACACACCTATGTCAACAGATATGGACACCAGATAAATGGCTCATGGACTAAACAAGATCATTGTTTTCTCCTATTCCAAAGAAGGGAAATGCTACCGACTATGGGAAATATTCTATTGCGATCATATCTCATTCCAGCAAAATTCTACTGAAGATCCTACAAACATGGTTACAGCCTTACTTTGACAAAAAACTGGCAGAAGAACAAAGATTTAGAAAAGGCAGGGGCACAAGATATGTGATTGCAAACATTAAATGGACAATGGAAAAGGCCAAATAATACAACAAGGAGATCTATTATTGCTATATCAAATACAGCAATGCCTTGGACTGTGAATGATATGAGTGTGCCAAACCTTCTGAACAGCCTCATTAGGAATCTTTACATCGACCAAGAAGCAACAGTCCATACAGAACATGACCACAAGCATGGCTCAAAGTAGAGCGAGGCATCAGACAAGTCTGCATTCTCTCACCATTTCTCTAAAATATATATTCATAGATACGCTATTTTCAGGAAAGCTTGACTTGCCAACAAGGAAGACAGAATCAAAATAACTGGAGGAATCATTAACAATCAAAAATATGCAGACAATATAACATTGATAGCAACATGCATGGATGGAATGAAGGACTTATTCCAGAGTGTCAAGATGGAAAGCGTGAATATGAGATGGCTACTCAAGAGATAGAAGATACTGACTACTGCCGAGTACGACCGGGACACATTTGAGATGGATGGTAACGAACTGGAAGCTGTAAAGGACTTCACCCCACTCGGATCGATGATCACTCAATATGCAGCGATAACACCGGAAGTCAATAGGAGAATAGTTATGGGCACTCAACAATGAAGTCACTGGACAAGGACTTCAAATCAAGGAACATTTCACTGGTGAAAATAACATGGCTTGTACATACGGATGCAAAATCTGTGCGATAAAAAAAAAGAAGACAGAAAAAGAATGAAATAAATCGAAATGTGGTGCTAGAAAAAGGTATTATCAAAACCATGGATGGCAAGAAGAAGAAACCAACCAATTTTGGAACAAATTATGCCAGACAAGACACTTAAAGCAAGGATCACCAAGCTACCACTTACGTACATTGGACATATCATACAAAGAGAGCAATCAGTGGAGAATGAATTCATGGTCAAAAGAATAGACGGAACACGGAGAAGAGGAAGACCAGCAACCAGTTAGCTTGTTACTATTAAAGTAAAGGAGGAGAAGACCTTGATGGGCCTATTTAGGCTTATAAAAGATCAATCCTCCTACAGATCGTGCATCCATTAAGTCGACATGGCTCAAGATAGAGTTGGTTACTGTCCTCTAAACCAGGGTTCCCCAACTCCAGTCCTCAAGGCCCACCAACAG